>NC_053496.1:17275086-17575086 GCF_905171775.1 Rana temporaria
ACGCGCCAATTCAAGTCTGACTTTAACCTGTAGACTGGGCGTATGCTACCCACTTTGCCTCCTACAAAGCTTTAAAATGCTGACCCCAGACCATTTACTATATATACATATACACACACACACACACACACACACACACACACACACACACACATTAATATGTGTGTGTGTGTGTGTGTGTGTGTATATATATACATATACATATACATACACACACACACACACACACACACACACACACACTTGCAATAAAAAGTATGTGAAACGTTTTGGAATGGATTTCTGCACAAATTGGTCGCGCCCGGTACCCGGAAGTAAACAAAGCCGCAATCGCGGCTGTCGGCATGTGATCAGTGATTTTTTTGGCACCGATTTCATGCTTGTAAGCCTGGAGGAGAGATGTGGGGTCTTATTCACCCCACATCTCTCCATAAAGAGGACCTGTCACACTGATTCCTATTACAAGGGATGTTTACATTCCTTGTAATAGGAATAAAAGTGCTAAAAAAAAAATCAAAATGCCCCTGTCCCCGTTATCTTGCGCGCAGAAGCGAACACGCATGCAAGTCCCGCCCACATATGTAAACGCTGTTCAAACCCCCACATGTGAGGTATCATCGCGTGCGTTAGAGCGTGTGCAACAATTCTAGCACTAGACCTCCTCTGTAACTCGAAAATAGTAACCTGTAAAAAATTATAACGCGTCGCCTATGGAGATTTTTAAGTACCGAAGTTTGGCACCATTCCATGAGTGTGCGCAATTTTAAAGCGTGACATGTTGGGTATCTATTTACTCGGCGTAACAACGTCTTTCACATTATACAAAAAAATTGGGCTAACTTTACTGTTTTGTTATTTTTTAATTCATGAAACCGTTTTTTTCCCCCCCAAAAAAAAGTGCGAGAAAAAAAAGTTGCAATGACCGCCATTTTATTCCCTAGGGTGTCTGCAAAAATTATATATACACACATATATATATATATATATATATATAAACGTTTGGGGGTTCTGATAAATTTTCTAGCAAAAAAAATTGTGATTTTTACATGGAGAGAAGTGCCAAAATAGGCCCAGTGGACAAGTGGTTAAATGTCCTTATTTCTTCTGAGAAATCCTCACTTCCTGTTCTTCTATCTGTAACTCCACACAGTAATGCGAGGCTTTCTCCCTGGTGTGGAGTGTTGTGCTCGCCCCCTCCCTTGGACTACAGGAGAGTCAGGACGGCCACTAACACACAGCTCCTTTCTCTATCTGCAACATAGAAAGCATCCTGACTCTCCTGTAGTCCAAGGGAGGGGGCGAGCACAACACTCCACACCAGGGAGAAAGCCTCGCATTACTGTGTGGAGTTACAGACAGAAGAACAGGAAGTGAGGATTTCTCAGAAGAAATAAGGACATTTAATAGCAAAATGGAAGGATGAGGTGAGTGAAGGAGGACTGCACTAAGGTAAAGGAAGCCATTTAGGGAAAAAAATTGTACCTTTACAACCCCTTTAAAGCGGAGTTCACCCCAAAAAATTTTTTAACATTAGATTGAGGCTCATTTTGTCAAGGGGAATCGGGTAGTTTTTTAAAATCTAAGCAGATTGTCGGAAGCCTGTCAATCAAGAAGGAACGCCCAGTCCCGCAGCCCATACCCGGAAGCGGCGGAGAAGATCTCTCTCTAAAACGGTAAGTACTGCTTTGATTGTAAAAAAAACACCCGATTCCCCTAGACCAGGGGTCTCCAAACTTTTTACTTTGAGGGCCACATTCTATAATTTACACATATTCGCGGGCCGGAAACATAATTTATAAATAAATCCACAGTAGAAGAAGAATAGAATAGAATTTGACTTACTGCTGACAGCAGGATTGGATGGTGCTCCTAAATTCTTGGCTGGCACCTAAACGCTGGAGCATCATGCAGCGGGGCTAAACTTCCAGCGTGCAAGAGGCTTTACATCCATGTTACCATCATCTGTGTCCCCATCAGTCTTCCCATTCATCTGTGTCACCATCATCTGTGTCCCCATCAGTCTTCCCATTCATCTGTGTCCCCATCAGTCTCCCCGTCCATCTGTGTCACCATCATCTGTGTCCCCATCAGTCTCCCCATTCATCTGTGTCCCCATCAGTCTCCCCGTCCATCTGTGTCACCATCATCTGTGTCCCCATCAGTCTCCCCATTCATCTGTGTCCCCATCAGTCTCCCCATTCATCTGTGTCCCTATCAGTCTCCCCATCCATCTGTGTCACCATCATCTGTGTCCCCATCAGTCTTCCCATTCATCTGTGTCCCCATCAGTCTCCCCGTCCATCTGTGTCCCCATCAGTCTCCCCATTCATCTGTGTCCCCATCAGTCTCCCCATTCATCTGTTTCCCCATCAGTCTCCCCATTCATCTGTGTCCCTATCAGTCTCCCCATCCATCTGTGTCACCATCATCTGTGTCCCCATTAGTCTTCCCATTCAACTGTGTCCCCATCAGTCTCCCCATTCATCTGTGTCCCCATCAGTCTCCCCATCCATCAGTTTCCCCATCCATCTGTGTCCCCATCAGTTTCCCCATCCACCTGTGTCCCCATCAGTCTTCCCATTCATCTGTGTCCCCATCATCTGTGTCCCCATCAGTCTCCCCATCCATCTGTGTCCCCATCCACCTGTGTCCCCATCCACCTGTGTCCCCATCCACCTGTGTCCCCATCCACCTGTGTCCCCATCAGTCTTCCCATTCATCTGTGTCCCCATCAGTCTTCCCATTCATCTGTGTCCCCATCAGTCTTCCCATTCATCTGTGTCCCCATCATCTGTGTCCCCATTCATCTGTGTCCCCATTCATCTGTGTCCCCATTCATCTGTGTCCCCATCAGTCTTCCCATTCATCTGTGTCCCCATCCATCTGTGTCCCCATTCATCTGTGTCCCCATTCATCTGTGTCCCCATTCATCTGTGTCCCCATTCATCTGTGTCCCCATCCATCTGTGTCCCCATCCATCTGTGTCCCCATCCATCTGTGTCCCCATCAGTCTCCCCATTCATCTGTGTCCCCATCACTCATCAGGCTATCCCCACAAATTGGTGTCCCCATTAGAGCCCCCCCATCATTTATCCGAGTTTTCCTGCACATTTGTGTCCCCATCACAGCCCACCCCCGCCTGCATGTTTGTGTCACAATTAGAGCCATCAGCCCCCCTCCTCACATGTTTGTGTCCCCATAAGAGCAACCAGCACCCCCACATTTGTGTCCCCATCAAACCCCACAGATATTTGTGTCCCCATCAGAGTCATTCCCCCCCCCACATTTATGTCCCCATCAGAATCATCAGCCCCCCCCCCCCCAACATTTGTGTCCCCATCAGACCCCACAGATATTTGTGTCCCCATCAGAGTCATCACCCCCCCATATTTATGTCCCATCAGTCATCAGCCCCCCCCCCCACATTTATGTCCCCATCAGTCATCAGCCCCCCCCCACATGTATGTCCCCATCAGAGTCATCAGCCCCCCCCACATTTGTGTCCCCATCAGAGTCATCAGCCCCCCAAAATTTGTGTCCCCATCAGTTTACAACCCCCCCTCCACGTGTGTCCCCAGCAGAGTCATCAGCCCCCAAAATTTGTGTCCCCATCAGTCTGAAAAACCCCCTCCACGTGTGTCCCCATCAGAGTCATCAGCCCCCAGATGTTTGTGCCCCATCAGCGCCATTCAACCCACCCCCACACAAGTGTATCAGCCCCCCTCCTTGCATGTGTCCAGCGCGTCTCCACTCTCCATCACTGGCTGTGCAGACCTGCTGCATCTCCAGACTCCCGCCCCTCTGGTATTACACACTCGTTACAGGTTAACAGTGAGGCAGGAGGCGGGAGCAGGGAGGCGGCAACGGGTCTGCCCTAAACACCTCATTGGCTGCTGGGATGCCGTGGTCCCAGCAGCCAACACACACAGTGAGACGCCGGGAGGGATTGCGGGACCTGCGCTGCATATTGCCTGGGGCGAATATGCAGCGCAGGTTCCACAACTAACAGGTGGACTAAGGATTCAAGTTGCGGGCCGGAAGAAATGGCCTGGCGGGCCGGATGTGGCCCGCGGGCCGTAGTTTGGAGACCCCTGCCCTAGACAAAACGAGCCTCAATCTGATGTTAAAAAAAAGGTTTTTGGGTGAACCTCCACATTAAGGCCTCGTACACACGATAGGTTAACCAGAGGATAGCGGTCTGATGGACTGTTTTCATCAGTCAAAACCGAACGTGTGTGGGCCCCATAGGTTATTTAACCTTCGGTTAAAAAAAAGCCAACTTGCTTTAAATTTAACCGATGAATTCCTAACCTATAGGTCAAAACCGATCGTTAGTAGGCACAACCATCGGTTAAAAATCCACGCATGCTCAGAATCAAGTCGACGCATGCTTGGAAGCATTGAACTTTCTTTTTTTCAGCACGTCGTGTTTTACGTCACCGCCTTCTGACACGATCGTTTTTTTAACCAATGGCGTGTAGGCGCGACGGACCATCGGTCAGCTTCATCGGTTAACCGATGACAACGCTCCTTCAGACCGTTCTCATCGGATGGACTGATCGTGTGTACGAGGCTTAAAAATACATGGCAAACCACAAATGCAAAACATTTACCATTTTACCAACATCAGTTACTGCAGAGAGCTAAACTATGGATATTAGAGAAGACAAACCTTTTCCCCTTTCCAGAGCAACAGGCAGAGGGTGGTAGTTGTGCGCCCCGTACTTCGCTTCTCTGTCATAAACGTATTCCGAGGACAAGGCTTCTTCTACAGGCTTCTCTGTGGCTGCTGGTCCGGCTGAACTCATAGAAGCCCGGAGGTTGCCGAGAGCACCCAAGGTGCGTCGTTGGACAAGTTTGGAGAACATCTTGGAAAGGCTGAGCAGATCTCACACTACCTGCAAAGGGAAAATAAAAATAATTGAATACTCTAAAAACAGCAGCCAACACTATGTAGCCTTCCTCCGCCAAATAGTTCACAACTAGTCGTGCGTAATAATGACCGCGAAAACACCCAAAACCAAGATAAGCCTGCTGGGTCAACACTTTGCAACATCATTTTTGCTCGGATTGTTGAAATGAACCTTTCAGGGTTGTTCTGATGATGCAACTAGTCTGTCCCATTTCAACCATGCACATCCCGAGCCGACTAACCATGTGCAATACTTCCTTTTACGAAGGACAATTAGACAAAAAAAAAAAAAAAATCGTTTAGGATATAAAAAGGAAACCTCAATGGTCAAAAATGTGGCAGAGATAAGCAAATAAATTTAGATATAGCACCAACATCCCTAGAAACTAGAAAATGGATTTGGTTGGAGACATAGGACTTTTAAACCACTTAAGCCCCGGACCATATTCTTGGTCAAAGACCAGAGCACTTTTTGCGATTCGGCACCGCGTCGCTTTAACTGACAATTGCGCGGTCGTGCGACGTGGCTCCCAAACAAAATTAGCATCCTTTTTTTCCGCCCCCCACAAATAGAGCTTTCTTTTGGTGGTATTTGATCACCTCTGCGGTTTTTAGTTTTTGCGCTATAAACAAAAATAAGGCGACCATTTAAAAAAAAAAAATGTTTTTACTATAATAAATATCCCCCAAAAATATATAAAAACAAACATTTTTCCTCAGTTTAGGCCGATACGTATTCTTCTACATATTTTTCGTAAAAAAATAAAAAATAAATATTGCAATAAGCGTTTATTGATTGGTTTGCGCAAAAGTTCTAGTGTTTACAAAATAGGGGGTATTTTTATTAATTTTTTTTTTTACTAGTAATGGCGGCAATCAGCGATTTTTTTCGGTACTGCGACATTATGGCGGACACTTGACACATTTTTGGGACCATTGGCATTTGTATAGCGATCAGTGCTATAAAAATGCATTGGATTACTATAAAAATGCCACTGGCAGTGAAGGGGTTAACACTAGGGGGCGGGAAAGGGGTTAAGTATGGTCCCTGGGTGTGTTCTAACTGTAGGGGGGGTGGGATTCACTAGGGGAAATGACTGATCGCTGTT
Organism: Rana temporaria; assembly: GCF_905171775.1. Taxonomy (NCBI): domain Eukaryota; kingdom Metazoa; phylum Chordata; class Amphibia; order Anura; family Ranidae; genus Rana; species Rana temporaria. The sequence goes on from NC_053496.1 coordinate 17,281,108, forward strand.
CATACATTGTATAAAACAGAGGATTAGCATTTCTCCCCCTGACAGGACCGGGAGCTGTGTGTGTTTACACACACAGCTCCCGGTCCTCGCTCTGAAACGAGCGAACGCGTGTGCCAGGCTGCGATCACGCCCGCCGGGCACGCGCGCGGGAGTCAGGGGAGAGCGGGGGGGTGCATGCCCCTTTTGGCTGCTGGGCGAGGTGATGTATAGCTACGTGTTCTCGCCCAACAGAGCCGACCTGCCGTCGTATAAATGCAGCGGCTGGTCGGCAAGCAGTTAAAGTGGTTCCTAACAGGGCTCAAGTCCTGCGGGAACAGAGTCCCTGCTCTTTTTTCACAGCAGGAATGCAGTTCCCTTTGCAGGACTAGAGCAGCCGAGAGCAGTTGAGCCGCCCGAGCCAATCCTTCACTAAGCGGCGATGCCCAGCTCGAGTCACTGTCAGGGGCAGGTGAACCTTAGTAATCCTTTATGTTACTGGCCACTTCCTGTATACGCGAGTTATCGCGGAATTTAGAAAGAACTTGCTAAATCCCGCGATAACTCGCGGCAGACCTCCGCAATGTCTCCTGGGAACAATGACAAAAGCTCCCAGGAGACATTGCGGCATCGAGGAAGTGACAGAATACCCGCACACTACCCGATGAATCCATATACAGCAAGCGACCAGTAACAAAGGATTACTAAGGTACAAATACTTCAGCTGCTGACTTAATATCAGCACACTTACCTGTCCTGGAGTCCAGCGTCGTCCGCAGCAGAGGACGAGCGATCGCTCGTCACTCTGCTGCCCCCCCCCCCCGCCATCCTCTGAGGTAACCAGGAAGTGAAGCTCTCCGGCTTCACTGCCCGGTTCCCTACGGCGCATGTGCGAGACACGCCGTGCTGACTGGCTCCCGCTGTGTTGACTGGCTCCCGCTGTGTTCTGGGAGCCGAGTGTTTCCCAGAACATAATGGGGGGGGGGGGGTGGGATCTGACGTCCTGCCCGCAGACTGTGTGGCTGGAAGTGGGTGCAAATACCTGTCTTTAGACAGGTATCTGCACCCCCCTGAAAGGTGTCAAATGTGACACCGGAGGGGGGGGGGTGTGTTCCGATGAGTGGAAGTTCCACTTTAGGATGGAGCTCCGCTTTAATGCATACCTCGTGATGAGTGACTTGCCCACCGTCCCTAGCACTGGAGCTTCAACAATGACAGGAATAGGGATCTAGACCTTGCAAAGCTCCACCAGAAACAAGCTGTGCAATTTTAACAGATAGGACTAATCTAAAAAAATATATTAAAAAAACTCCTTTACAAAGTGCACTGAATGATCTTCGAAAACAGAATTGTTTGGTAAAGGCTGAGAGGAAGAAAAAAAAAAAAAAAAAGTCTGCCAGCTGACAACTAAATACACAATACTTGGCATGTGGACTTCAGAGATTTGATTGGTACAGATCGCCACCACCCCAGGCGCACCTCCAGCAATGCATGCAAGGTCACACAAGTGTATACATATTCATGGAATTCCTGTCAACACAGTAAGAACTTACACTGCATACCATTAGAAATGGAATTTTCCACTGCTCAGCCACAAAAGCAGTTTTTCTAGCCTGAAAGCATACGTCAAGTGTATTTTTTCTATGTCCTGGCTGCAGAGATTCCCCCCTAGGTGTCATGGTGAACACTCAACTTGACAGAAAGTGATGGAGAGGCAAAAAAAAAAAAAAAAAAAAAAGAAGGTAGTGGGTACACCATCATGTGATGTTTTTGCCATTTGTGTCCCATTTTCCTTTACTTCCTGTTCTACAGCCATTACAGGAAGTGAGGAAATACGTGGCTCTCACCAGAACTACTGTCCCCGTTAGACCATTTCCCCTCCACCATTACTGTTCTGGCAACAACCAAAAAATTCAGGGCGATTGGTGGTGTGCGTCAGTCTGACACACCGCACCTCCGATCGTGGTGAAGAGCCTCTGACGTAGGCCCTTTACCACGTGATCAGCTGTGTCCAGTCACAGTGTAAACAGGAAAAGCCGTGTGTGAGCTTTTCCTCTACTTGCGCTGACAAACGCAAGTAGAGGAGAGACGATTGGCTGCCGACATGGGGGGGGTCTGCACTGATCAGTGCAGTCCAAGCCCCGCCCTGAGGATACCCACCCAGGACCACCAGCCATGCCCACCACTGACCACCAGGTAGAGTTGCACGATTCTGGCTAAAATGAGAAACGCACATTTTTTGCTTAGATGAATCACAATTCTCACGGCACAACATCTTTCACATCAAAGAAATTGGGTGAACTTTACCCTTTTTTTTTATTATTCATTGTGTATTTTTTCCCAAAAAGTTGCGTTTGAAAGACCACTGTGTAAATACAGTGTGACAAAATATTGCAATAATTGCCATTTTATTCCCAAGGGTCTCTGCTAAAAAAATACACAATGTTTGGAGGTTTCAAGTAATTTTCAAGCAAAAAAAAATAAAAATCTGATTTTAACTTTGTAAGAAACAAGTGTCAGAAAAAGGTTTAGGGGTAGATTCATAAAGACTTACGACGGGCGTATCAGTAGATACGCCGTCGTAAGTCTGAATCCCCGCCGTCGTATATTTAAGCGTATTATCAAACTGAGATACGCTTAAATATTGCTAAGATACGACCGGCGTAAGTCTCTTACGCCTTCGTATCTTGACTGCATATTTACGCTGGCCGATAGGGGCGTGTACGCCGATTTACGCCAAGAATATGTAAATCAGCAAGATACACCTATTCACGAACGTACGCCCGGCCATCGCAGTAAAGATACGCCGTTTACTTAAGGGGTTTTCAGGCGTAAAGATAAACCACTAAAAACATGGTGCAGCAATGTTAAAGGAGTTCTCTAAGCTAAAACTTTTAACCCCCGCTGTGCCCGGGCTGTAAAACTATACAAAATAAACTTTCACTTACCTGCCTACGATCCCCCGTTGTTCCGATATCGCCGTCCCGGTCTCCGGTCCCGGTCTCTTCCACTTCCTGCGGGTCGGTGACTCACAGTGCGCTCAGCCTATCAGCGCCCGCGACGGGACATTGCTGCGGCCGCTGATAGGCTGAGCGCACTGTGAGTCACTGACCCGCAGGAAGTGGAACAGACCGGGACGGCGATATCGGAACAACGGGGGATCGTAGGCAGGTAAGTGAAAGTTTATTTTGTATAGTTTTACAGCCCGGGCACAGCGGGGGTTAAATGTGTTAGCTTGGAGAACTCCCTTTAAGTATGGACGTCGGAACCGCGTCAAATTTTTCAAATTTTACGTTGGTTGCGTAACTCGTCCCGTGAATGGGGCTGGCCGTAATTTACGTTCACGTCGAAAGCATGACGATTTGCCAACGTCATTTGGAGCATGCGCACTGGGAAACGTCCACGGACGCCGCATGCGCTGTTCCTTCGAAACGTCATTTACGTGGGGTCACAGTTAATATACATAAAACACGCCCACAGCTTCAAAATTTGAATTAGGCGGGCTTACGCCGGCCCTAATACGATACGCCGCCGTAACTTCGGCGGCAAAATCTTTGAAAATACCATACTCGCCTCTCAAAGTTACGGCGGCGTATAGGAGATACGCTACGCCCGCCTAAAGGTATGTAAACCTACCCCTTAGTCTTTAAGTGGTTAGAGAAGTTTTATCCCTTTGATCTAAGAAGGAAGAGTTACAATGTTTCTACTTATCTACTAGCAGACAATGTTAAAAACTTGGCAGACTGCCAGAGAAGTCTCTACACTTGTTACATGAAAGAATCAGGAAACTGCAATAGAGATTGTGAGGGGGGGGGATTGAATCGAGATCGCAATTTAACAATTGTGCAGCTCTACCACCATCAGCAACGCTCACCAGTGCCTCCTCATTAGCAATGCCCGCCAGCGCCTCCTCACAGTGCCTCCTCATCAGCAATGCCCGCCAGGGCCTCCTCAGCAGCAACGCCCACCAGTGCCTCCTCAGCAGCAACGCCCGCGCCTCCTCAGCAGCAACGCCCGCCCGTGCCTCCTCAGCAGCAACGCCCGCCAGTGCCTCCTCAGCAGCAACGCCCGCCAGTGCCTCCTCAGCAGCAACGCCCGCCAGTGCCTCCTCAGCAGCAACGCCCGCCAGTGCCTCCTCAGCAGCAACGCCCGCCAGTGCCTCCTCAGCAGCAACGCCCGCCAGTGCCTCCTCAGCAGCAACGCCCGCCAGTGCCTCCTCAGCAGCAACGCCCACCAGTGCCTCTCATCAGCAATGCCCGCCAGCGCCTCCTCATCAGCAACAACGCCTGCCAGTGCCTCCTCACAGTGCCTCCTCATCAGCAACGCCCGCCAGTGCCTCCATCAGTGATGCGCATCAGTGCTACCCCTATCAGCGCCCATCAGTGAAGGAGAAAGCTTACTTAATTTACACAATTTTATAACAGAAACAATGAAAAATGTTGGGGTTTATAGCACAAAAAAGCAAATACCACCAAAAGAAATCTATTTGTGGGAACAAAATAACAATTTTGGTTGGGTACAGTGTTGCATGCCCGCGCAATTGTCATTTATAAAAAATAAAAAGCGCTGAAAGCTGAAAATTGTCTTGGGCAGGAAGTGGGTAAAGTGGCCGGTATTGAAGTGGTTAATTTCCTAAAAAGTGAAGATCTTTTTTTTCCTGGAATCATGATCTATGTTCTTGGAAAATATTACTTTAAAAACAACTTATTGCCGCTTATTTCTGCAATGTACAGAATCCCATCTAAGAAAAGTTCTAAATCCTCAATTGCGTCTCGTTGCCCTTTAAATAGTTTACGTCACAAGGGATGACAGCTGTTGGAATCGTCTGCCTTTTATTTACCTTTCCAGAAAAAACTTCTTTCCATTACGTATTTCCATTGAATTGCATCACCTGTTATGTAGAGAGCTTTAGTGAGCGCAGAGAGGCGTGTGCCTACGCGCAGAGATCCCGGCGGAGGAATTGGCCAGGGGAGGGGGGGGCAACAACCTCCCCCCCTTCCACTCCTCCACACAACAGCCAATAATTACAGAGAGCTGTGCACACCCACCCGACACCCATCTACCTTGAACTCCCCAAACTCATAAAATGGGCTCCTGACCTCAGTGACCACATACCAAAATCCTTGAGCCAGACCAGCCAAAGTAAACCAACCATGTTTTATATACAATATATTGCGCTAAACTATTACAATGTGGAGTGATTAATAAAATGTATAAAAAATTGGTGAATAGTAATAATTAAGGCAGCCAACACACCAATGGATAAAGGACAAAAAGTGAAAAGAAAAAATGCAGCGCCAAAAGTATTAAAATAAATTGATTGAGTGATCCACCTATCAAGGTGGTTCTAAATGCATGGCACGGTCTGGAGGACTACATGCCAGACGTGACCTGGCATAGACAGAAGTGAGAGCCTAGCTCAACAGAAGCTCAATACATTTAACAGCTGGAACCCATGTACAAGCCAAACTGTATTCTCATTTATGCAGCGACTCAGAATCCAAGAGAGGTGTCAGGAATGCACTAAATGCCACACCTCGTCATCGAATTGCTTCATACCCAGAGATGCCAACGTGGCAGACATTCCCTTAGACAGTAAGTTTTATTCATGACTAAGGTTATTCATGGTGCTGCCGAAAATTATCGGCGAAGAATGGTGTTTGGCCGAATGACAAAAACAGCTGATACCGAAAGGGGGCATGGTCCACCCCGGGTACCAGGCGCCCCAGTCTCTGGCCATCGCCTGCACCAGGCGCCCCAGTCTCTGGCCATCGCCTGCACCAGGCGCCCCAGTCTCTGGCCATCGCCTGCACCAGGCGCCCCAGTCTCTGGCCATCGCCTGCACCAGGCGCCCCAGTCTCTGGCCATCGCCTGCTAGAGGTTCACCGAATGGAAATTTTACTACACTCGGCGGGAAGGGGTTAAAAAATATTTTTATACATTTTTTAAATGTATAAAAATGTATACAACACATTTTTATAGAAAATGTATACATTTTATTTAAAAATATTTAACCCCTTCACGCCAAGCGTACTCATATGCTTTCGGGGGTAATACCAGGATGATGCCCGCAGCTGCAGGCATCATGTCGGTACCGTTGTTTCGAGCGGGCGATCGGCTTTCCAGGCATAACCACCAATGTGGCTAGAAGCCGCTCGGTTGTTATCCCGGGAGGAGCGGGAGGGGACACCCCCCCCCCCATCCAGCCGCTCTGACCGGGCCTTCGTCCCACCGGGAGACCCGATCCACGATCCAGCACTTGCGGTGCCTAGTGACAGACTGGAACTAAGCCATAAACGGCTTCATTCCAGTCTCCTGAATGTAATCACGGAAGCGACGTCACGACCGGTTTACTCAGCTGCCAATGGCACCAGATTAAAAAAAAACACAGTATTCAGAATCGCCATTTTCGGCGATCTGAATACTTTGAAGTGTAAAGGAGGGATTTGGGGTCTTTTAGACCCCCGATCCTCCATAAAAAAAGAGTACCTGTCAACACCTATTACAGTGGAGATTTAATGAGATTGGTGGTGTTAAATTCATTTGGCGGATGTGCCTCTCATGCCCCGTACACACGATTGGGCTTTTGCCTGGCCAAACTCACATTAGAATTCCATCGGAGTAAAAGAGAACATGTTCTCTAGCTAAACTCTGATGGAGTTCCCCGGAAAATAGTCCGATATGGCATACACATGGTCGGAATTTCCAATGGAAAAAGTCGGTCTGACTTTTTTACATTGGGAATACCGATCGCGTGTACGGGGCTTAATACAGTGGGTGCAACGAAGCGGCGCCGGGAGGGGAAAGATTCATCACAAGGAGGAGAACCCGGAAATGTCCCCAAGCGCTATTGTAGGCAAGTGAGGTGAGCCACAATCACGAAAAATGTTAAAGCAAACAACCCCACAAGCACACCACTTGATAAAAGCACAAGATAATAATGTCACAAATGTGTACATTATAATAATAGGGGGAACCCTATTGCCATGTACTTAAAAAAAACACACACACACACACACACACACACACATGTAAAAAAACAATATCATATAAATATGCATGTACTGGATAGTAAAATATCTATTCTGGACAACCAGTATACAGATATATAAAACGTGAAGTCAACCGCAGCCATCCACAATCTGTATGTGTGTTATAATTAATCGAAATTAGTCAATCAAAAAAAAAAAAAAAAAAACACGATTAATCGAACACGATTAATCGAACACGAAAATTTTAATTAGCAACAGCCCTAGAAAAAAAGGTAAAAAAATAAAAATGAAACATTTGTGTCAAGGAAAAAAGGGAAAAAAACAAAAGTTGTGTCAATGGTAAAGGAGAAACTAAAAACATAAATAGTATTAGGCAGCCAGGCAGAGAAGAATCTGCTGAGCAGAGATGTACTGTAAACCAGCAGCTGTACAACGTAGACAAACACTTACCCTTTAAAAAAAAAATACACAACACAAGCGCGTTAGGCAGCCACGTAGGTCGTAGCAGAGCAGGCGTAGAAGTAAAAAGGCAGACAAAAGACTGTACAGAGCAGATAGATTATGGGGTCGATTCACGTAGATCGGCGTTTCTTTGTGCGAGCGTAACGTATCCAATTTATGTTACGCCTCCGCAACTTTTACAGGCAAGTGCCGTATTCTTAAAAGAAAGTTGCGGCGGCGTAGCGTAAATAGGCCGGTGTAAGCCCGCCTAATTCAAATAGTGGAGAGGTGGGCGTGTGTTATGTAAATTAGGCTTGACCCGACGTGATTGACGTTTTTCCCGAACGGCGCATGCGCCGTCCGTGGAATTTCCCAGTGTGCATTGCTCCAAAGTACGCCGCAAGGACGTCATTGGTTTCTACGTGAACGTAAATGACGTCCAGCCACGGACGAATTACGCAATCGATGTAAAAAATTCAAAATTCGACGCGGGAACGACGGCCATACTTAACATTGGTATGCCGCACTTACGCCACCATATAGCAGGGGTAACTATACGCCAGGAAAAGCCTAACGTAAACGGCGTAAATGTACTGCGTCGGCCGGGCGTACGTTCGTGAATTCGCATATCTTGCTGATTTACATATTTCGACGCGTAAATCAGCGTACACGCCCCTAGCAGTCAGCGGAAAAATGCAGTTACGATCCGACGGCGTAAGAGAGTTACGCCGGTCGGATCTAATAGAAATCTATGCGTAACTGATTATAAGAATCAGGCGCCAAGATACGACCGGCCGGACTCAGATACGACGGCGTATCTTGTCTGTGAATCTACATACATACATACATACATACATACATACATACATACATACATACATACATACATAAATACACACACACACACACACACACACACACACACACACACACACACACACAGTAAAAAACAAAGACTTGTTATTTCATCTGACAGTGTACAAGAAGTGCCACAGGCAGTGATCAGGGTGTGTCATAGTAACTGATCCTCTCTTCTACTTATATAAAGTTACAAAGTATTTACTACAAAGCAGATCCTCCACAACAGCAACTGCAAACATCAGCTAAAGGCTCAGAAGTGTTTAACCCTTTCACGCCTAAGCCTATTTATGACATTTGGTGTATACAAGTTAAAATCCGTATTTTTTGCTAGAAAATTACTTAATACCCCCTAACACACACACACACACACACACACACACACACACACACACACACATATATATATATATATATATATTTAGCAGAGAATCTAGAGAATAAAATGGCGATTGTTGCAATATTTTATGTCACGCGGTATTTGTGCGGCTGTGTTTCAAACGCAACATTTCAGGAAAAAATGTACTGTCATGAATTTAAAAAAAAAAAATGAAAGAAAAGAAAAGTTAGCCCAATTTTTTTTGCAGAATGTGAAAGATGATGTTACGCCGAGTAAATAGATACCAAGCATGTCACGCTTTATAATTGCACGCACTCGTGGAATGGCGACAAACTACGGTACCTAAAAATCTCCATAGGCGACGCTTTAAACTTTTTTTTTTTACGGTTACCAGGTTCGAGTTACAGAGGAGGTCTAATGCTAGAATTATTGCTCTCGCTCTGACGATCGCGGCGATACCTCACATGTGTGATTTGAACACTGTTTTCATATGCGGGCACGACTTCCGTATGCGTTTTCTTTGTTGCGCAAGCTCGCGGGGAGCTTTAAAATGTATTTCTTTTTTTTTTTTTTTTTTATAATATTAAAGTTTGTGTTTGTTTTTTTTACATTTTGATCACTTTTTGCTGTCACAAGGAATGTAAACATTCCTTGTAACAGGTACTCTTTATGGAGGGATCGGAAGTGTAAAAGACCCCCGATCCCTCCTTTGCACTTCAAAGTATTTAGATCGCCGAAAACTGCGATTCTGAATACTGTGTACTTTTTTAAATCCGGCGCCATTGGCAGCCGAGAAACCCGGAAGTCATGACGTCGCTTCCGTGTTTCCATTGCGGAGACTGAATCAAAGCCGTTTACGGCTTAGTTTCAGACTGCGCCTGGACACTGGAGGCGCCGGATGGAGGATCGGGTCTCCCGGTGGGACGGGAGGCCCGGTCAGAGCGGCGAGAGGCAGCGGCGGGAGGGGGGTATGTCCCCTCCCACATAACAACCGAGCGGCTTTTAGCCTCAATGGTTATGCCTGGATAGCAGATCGCCGGCTCTAAACAACAGCAGCTGCGGGCATCATCCCGGTGTAACCCCCAAAAGCCGAGGACGCATATATGCGTACGCTCGGTGTGAAAGGAAAAAAACTTTATTGTCCAAGAAGCAAACGATCTTAGCCATATGACATCACAGGGGCCACAGTGCTCCTCTATCAGGTATACCTATTTTAGAGATAGATTCTTCCTGAAGTGAAGAATTTTACGAAACGCGCCGAGCACTATAGGACGCAACCTTTATAATCACGTGCAGATATTTGTTTTTTAGGTTCACCATTGCCCATTATATAGTACTATTATCCTACTGTGATCATATGTGATCCGCTCTCAATTTTATATCCCCACATTCGTGCGCTATGGCTCAAATTGTACTTTTGCTATGTATTTTACTATAGGAATTGCTGCCATCAGGGTGCACAATTTTTACAATCTGCCGATGAGGCTGGTGAATAAAACACTGGTTCTTATACTTTCTGTATATGGATCAATATGCAACGCCACATACCAACTGACAGGAAAGGTTTCACCTGCTGGTGGCGCTCTGTTCTTTGGATCTTAGTACTGGTCTCCACCAGCGGGTGTCTACCAACAGTCTGGAGCTGTCAGGAAAGGTTTCACCTGCTGGTGGCACAGTTAGATCTTTGGGCTGCAGTACTGGTGTCCACCAGCAGGCGTCTCCTGGCAGAGTGGAGCCGACATCTCCTGCGATTAGGTGTCACCTGAGACGGATTGCATGAGAGGTGCACTTATACCCGGCAAGCACTCGCACACTTGCCTTGGTATTGTCCTTGAGCCCTGACCTGTGAACCGAGAACCCGGTCCAGAGAACCTGGTCCAGATCCAGAGAACATGGTCCAGGTCCAGAGAAACTGGCCCAGAGAACCTGATCCAGGTCCAGAGAAACTGGCCCAAAGAACCTGATCCAGGTCCAGAGAAACTGGCCCAAAGAACCTGATCCAGGTCCAGAGAAACTGGCCCAGAGAACCTGATCCAGGTCCAGAGAACCTGGCCCAGAGAACCTGATCCAGGTCCAGAGAACCTGGCCCAGAGAACCTGATCCAGGTCCAGAGAACCTGGCCCAGAGAACCTGATCCAGGTCCAGAAAAACTGGCCCAGAGAACCTGATCCAGGTCCAGAAAAACTGGCCCAGGGAACCTGATCCAGGTCCAGAGACACTGGCCCAGAGAACCTGATCCAGGTCCAGAGAACCTGGCCCAGAGAACCTGATCCAGGTCAAGAGAAACTGGCCCAGAGAACCTGATCCAGGTCCAGGTCCAGAGAAACTGGCCCAGAGAACCTGATCCAGGTCCAGAGAAACTGGCCCAAAGAACCTGACCCAGGTCCAGAGAAACTGGCCCAAAGAACCTGACCCAGGTCCAGAGAAACTGGCCCAAAGAACCTGATCCAGGTCCAGAGAAACTGGCCCAAAGAACCTGATCCAGGTCCAGAGAAACTGGCCCAAAGAACCTGATCCAGGTCCAGAGAAACTGGCCCAAAGAACCTGATCCAGGTCCAGAGAAACTGGCCCAAAGAACCTGATCCAGGTCCAGAGAAACTGGCCCAAAGAACCTGATCCAGGTCCAGAGAAACTGGCCCAGAGAACCTGATCCAGATCCGGAGAAACTGGCCCAGAGAACCTGATCCAGGTCCAGAGAAACTGGCCCAGAGAACCTGATCCAGGTCCAGAGAAACTGGCCCAGAGAACCTGATCCAGGTCCAGAGAAACTGGCCCAGAGAACCTGATCCAGGTCCAGAGAAACTGGCCCAGAGAACCTGATCCAGGTCCAGAGAACCTGGCCCAGAGAACCTGATCCAGGTCCAGAGAACCTGGCCCAGAGAACCTGATCCAGGTCCAGAGAACCTGGCCCAGAGAACCTGATCCAGGTCCAGAGAACCTGGCCCAGAGAACCTGATCCAGGTCCAGAGAACCTGATCCAGGTCCAGAGAAACTGGCCCAGAGAACCTGATCCAGGTCCAGAGAAACTGGCCCAAAGAACCTGATCCAGGTCCAGAGAAACTGGCCCAAAGAACCTGATCCAGGTCCAGAGAAACTGGCCCAAAGAACCTGATCCAGAGAAACTGGCCCAAAGAACCTGATCCAGAGAAACTGGCCCAAAGAACCTGATCCAGAGAAACTGGCCCAAAGAACCTGATCCAGAGGTCCTGATCCAGGGAACCCGGTCCAAAGAACCTGGTCCTGATCCAGAGAAACTGGTCCTGGTCCAAAGAAACTGGCCCAGAGAACCTGATCCAAAGAACCTGGTCCAGAGAAACTGATCCTGATCCAGAGAAACTGGCCCAAAGAAACTAATCCTGGTCCAGAGAAACTGGCCCAGAGGTCCCGATCCAGGGAACCCGGTCCAAAGAACCTGTTCCTGAACCAGAGAACCAGGTCCTGGTCCAAAGAAACTGGTCCTGGTCCAAAGAACCTGATCCAGAAGTCCTGATCCAGGGAACCCGGTCCAAAGAACCTGGTCCTGATCCAGAGAACCAGGTCCTGGTCCAAACAAACTGGTACAGGTCCAGAGAACCTGATCCTGATCCAGATAACCTGATCCAGAGAACCTGATCCAGAGAACCTGATCCAGAGAACCTGATCCTGGTCCAAAGAAACTGGTTCAAAGAACCTGATCCAGAGAACCTGATCCAGAGAACCTGATCCAGAGAACCTGATCCAGAGAACCTGGTCCTGATCCAGAGATATATAAAAGTGCCTCCTACCATTCCCTAGACAGGAACAGCTATCAATTAACACTTGCAGGTGAAGATGGCGTCCCATTACTAGGGAGGGCGTCCTTTTCCCAGAGTTGGGCTCTAACATTAGTGTATAGACCACCTGCCATGTTTTTTTATAGAGAAAAAATAAATAAAAAATCTAATGGTACTCTTGTGGTTGCCCATACACCATACAATCTGATTGTACATTTCCTTCAGATACTCTAAGGCCTCGTACACACGGCCGAGGAACTCGACGTGCCAAGCACGTCGAGTTCTGGGATGAAGCCGCCGAGGAGCTCGGCGGGCCGCCTTCTCCCATAGAACAACGAGAAAATAGAGAACATGTTCTCTATTTTCTCGACGAGCTCCTCGGCGGCTCCATCGAGCCAAAAGTGTACAGACGACAGAGTTTCTCGGCAGAATCCGGGTTTTGACCGAGTTTCTCTGTGAATTCTGCCGAGAAACTCTGTCGTGTGTACGAGGCCTCAGGCTCCTTTAACACTGGGGTGTATTTCGAGCGTTATTCGCGCAAAGCCTCATCTGTAATCCCAATGTGCTGGTAAAGCACCGCTAAGACCCTAACGTTTTAGGACGTTTTTGCAGTGCCTCAGTGTGAAAGGGTAAGGCGTTTTTACAGCGCTTTTAATTCATTTGAATGGCGAGGGGTGTTTTTGGAGCTTTTTTTCAGTGCTCCAAAGATGCTGCTTGCAGGACTCCGTGTGAAAGGGCCCATTGAGAGACATGGAGAGCGTTTTATGAGCGTTTTAATAGCGATATTTTTAACGTTAAAAAGCTGTAAAAACGCTTCAGTGTGAAAGGGGTCTAAAGCCATCTAGTATGAGGATAAAAACAACCAGTCAATACCCAAGCAGTCCCCAATACCCAATCAGTACCCAGCAAGTACCCAATCAGTACCCAGCAAGTACCCAATACCCAATCAGTACCCAGCAAGTACCCAATAAGTACCCAATGCCCATTCAGTACCCAGCAAGTACCCAATAGCCAATCAGTACGCAATACCCATTCAGTACCCAGCAAGTACCCAATACCCAATCAGTACGCAATACCCATTCAGTACCCAGCAAGTACCCAATACCCATTCAGTACCCAGCAAGTACCCATTCAGTACCCAGCAAGTACCCATTCAGTACCCAATACCCAATCAGTACGCAATACCCAATCAGTACGCAATACCCAATCAGTACCCAGCAAGTACCCAGCAAGTACCCAATACCCATTCAGTACCCAGCAAGTACCCAATACCCAGCAAGTACCCAATACCCAGCAAGTACCCAGCAAGTACCCATTCAGTACCCAATACCCAATCAGTACGCAATACCCAATCAGTACCCAGCAAGTACCCAATACCCAATCAGTACCCAGCAAGTACCCAATCAGTACCCAGCAAGTACCCAATACCCATTCAGTACCCAGCAAGTACCCAATACCCATTCAGTACCCAGCAAGTACCCAATACCCATTCAGTACCCAATCCCCAATCAGTACCCAGCAAGTACCCAATCAGTACCCATTCAGTACCCAGCAAGTACCCAATACCCAAGCAGTACGCAATACCCATTCAGTACCCAGCAAGTACCCAATACCCAATCATTACCCAGCAAGTACCCAATACCCATTCAGTACCCAATCCCCAATCAGTACCCAGCAAGTACCCAATCAGTACCCATTCAGTACCCAGCAAGTACCCAATACCCAAGCAGTACGCAATACCAATTCAGTACCCAGCAAGTACCCAATACCCAATCAGTACCCAGCAAATACAAAATCAGTACCCAACCAGTACCTTGTAAGTACCCAATCAGTCCCCAATACCCAATCAGTACCCAGCCCCCAAATAGCACCCTGTAAGTACCCAGTACCGTATTAATAGCATCATGGGCCCCTGGGAAAAAATAATGCTCTGGGGCCCATGCAATGATGACAGTTCAGGTAAACAGACATAGAAGGCAGACTGCCTCCTCTGTGTATCTATCACTCTCAGTGCCATCATGGGGCCCCCAATTTCGGGGCAGCGTGGGCTCAAGAACCAGCTGCTTTGGGGAACGTGCAGTTGGGGCCCCTGGGCAGGTGTGCCCTCATTAAGACAGTCCTGCCCAGTACCCAATCAGTACCCAGTCAGTCCCCAGGCCTATATACTATTGCACGTATAGGAGGAGAGTACGTGGGATGAATGATCTCGGAGAATGATGTCACCCGGCTGAATAGGAAGCGAAGGCCCCGCCCGCCGCCATCCTCCCCCCTCCCCTTATTAACCATTTTACCAATGTGGGACAGACCTCCCTATCCCCCCCCCCCACCCACCTGATATCGTCCTTCTCACCCCGCCCCCATGTACCTGGATCACCGAGTATCGATCACACACCTGCCGAGATCACACAGCGAAGAACGAGACCGCGCCCCCTCCACTTCTTATATCCGAGGCCGGGGGCGTGACCATTACCGCCGATTGGACAGTCTGTTTTTTCCATGACCAATCATCTGCGTAGAACGAGCCATCTCCCCCCACCGGCCCTCGTCTATGTGACAGCGGAGGGAGGAGCAAGGGGCGGGGCCGCCGGGAATGCGCAGAGCCTGGCACTTCTATTTATAGGGAGTGTTCTGTATACAGGAATAGATACTGTGCACTATAATACACCTCCCCCACACTGTATACAGATACTGTGCACTATAATACACCTCCCCCCACTGTATACAGGAATAGATACTGTGCACTATAATACACCTCCCCCACTGTATACAGGAATAGATACTGTGCACTATAATACATCCCCCCCCACTGTATACAGGGATAGATACTGTGCACTATAATACACCTCCCCCACACTGTATACAGATACTGTGCACTATAATACACCTCCCCCCACTGTATACAGGAATAGATACTGTGCACTATAATACACCTCCCCCACTGTATACAGGAATAGATACTGTGCACTATAATACACCCCCCCCCACTGTATACAGGGATAGATACTGTGCACTATAATACACCCCCCCCCACTGTATACAGGGATAGATACTGTGCACTATAATACACCACCCCACTGTATACAGGAATATATACTGTGCACTATAATACACCTCCCCCACTGTATACAGGGATAGATACTGTGCACTATAATACACCACCCCACTGTATACAGGAATAGATAATGTGCACTATAATACACCTCCCCCACTGTGTACAGACACTGTGCACTATAATACACCTCCCCCACTGTATACAGGAATAGATACTGTGCACTATAATACACCACCCCCACTGTATACAGGAATAGATACTGTGCACTATAATACACCTCCCCCACTGTATACAGGAATAGATACTGTGCACTATAATACACCTCCCCCACTGTATACAGGAATAGACACTGTGCACTATAATACACCTCCCCCACTGTATACAGGAATAGATAGACACTGTGCACTATAATACACCACCCCCACTGTATACAGGAATAGATACTGTGCACTATAATACACCTCCCCCACTGTATACAGGAATAGATACTGTGCACTATAATACACCCCCCCCCCACTGTATACAGGAATAGATAGACACTGTGCACTATAATACACCTCCCCCACTGTGTGTGTGTGTATATATATATATATACAATGTATCCAATCACTGTGCACTATAATACACCCCTTGCTGTGTGTACATTCAGTGCCTTGAAAAAGTATTCATACCCCATGAAATCTCCCACATTTTGTCATCTTACAACCAAAAACATAAATGTATTTATTGGGATTTTATGTGATAGAAAAACACAAAGTGGCACATAATTGGGAAGTGGAAGGAAAAACAAATAAATATGTGAAAAGTGTGGGGGGGGCATTTGTATGGCGCCCCCCGGAGTCAATACTTTGTAGAACCCCCTTTCTCTGCAATTACAGCTGCAAGTCTCTTTGGGGATGTCTCTACCAGCTTTGCACATCTAGAGAGGGACATTTCTCCCCATTCTTCTTTGCAAAATATCTCAAGCTCTGTCAGATTGGATGGAGAGCGTCTGTGATCAGCAATTTTCAAATCTTGCCACAGATTCTCAATGTGATTTAGGTCTGGACTGTGACTGGGCCATTCTAACACATGAATAGGCTTTGATCTAAACCATTCCATTGTAGCTCTGGCTCCCCCCAGTCTCAATTCTTTTGTAGACTCTAACAGGTTTTCTTCTAAGATTGTCCTGTATTTGGCTTCATCCATCTTCCCATCAACTCTGACCAGCTTCCCTGTCCCTGCTGAAGAAAATCATCCCCACACCATGAACCTGCCACCACCATGTTTCACAGTGGGGATGGTGTGTTCAGGGTGATGTGCAGTACTAGTTGCATAAAGGTCAGATTTGTGGAGAGACGACTAATAGTTGTCCTGTGGACAGATTCTCCCCCCTGAGCTGTGGATCTCTGCAGCTCCTCCTGAGTTACCATGGGCCTCTTGGCTGCTTCTCTGATGAATGCTCTCCTTGCCCGGCCCGGTCAGTTTAGGTGGACAGCCTTGGTAGGTTTGTAGTTGTTCCATACTCTTTCCATTTTCGGATGATGGATTGAACAGAGCTCAGTGAGATGTTCAAAGCTTGGGATATTTTTTTATAACATAACCCTGCTTTATACTTCTCCACAACCTTATCCCTGACCTGTCTGGTGTGTTCCTTGACCTTCATGATGCTGTTTATTCACTAATGTTCTCTAACAAACCTCAGAGGGCTTCACAGAACAGCTGTATTTATCCTAAGATTAAATTACACACAGGTGGACTCTATTTACTAGCACTAGATGCCCCCCCTCCCCCCACACACACCTTTCACACATTTATTTGTAAAAAAAAAAAAATGGAAAACATTTTATCATTTTCCTTCCACTTCACAATTATGTGCCACTTTGTGTTGGTCTGTCACTATTATTTCAGTTAGGCTGCTTTCACATTGAGGCGTGCAGCCGCGGTGACGGTATAGCCGCGCTATTTGTGCCCCTCAATTGTCGCCACTGTGCCCTTCAACTGTCGCCACTGTGGCCATTGTTGCCACTGTGCATGTCACTGTGCCCTTTAATTGTTGCCACTGTGCCCATTGTCACCACTGTGCGCTTGATGCCACTGTCCGCATTAATGCCCATTGTCGCCGCTGTGCCCTGTAAAATGCACTTACCTTAATCCTTCCACGTCCCTCGATGTCTTCTCCTGCCTTGGTGACGCTTCAGCCAATCAGGTTACCGATAACCAGAATCGGCGAACCTGATTGGCTGAGACCAGGGCTGGACTGGGACAAAAATTTGGCCCTGGACTTCATCCAGACTGGCCCACTTTGACAGGTATCTCCCACAGCGGCCGGACAACTCCCGCATCTCCCCCTCTCCCCCTTCACTAGCAACTAGAACGGCTGGTACTAGTACTCTTATAGGCAGTACCAGTGGGGAAGCTAGACATTATTTCTCCAGGGGCAAAGAATCAGTTTGGTGCCCCCCCCCCCTTATGGGACAAGATTAGGCAGAAGTGAGAAACTCCCAGGCCGCTGTCACTGAACCCAGCCCACTGAGCCATCAGCCCACCGGGAAACTCCCTGTAGTCCCAATGGCCAGTCCATCCCTGGCTGAGACGGCCATCAGTCTTATCCAAGGAACGCACCCCGTACGTTCCCTGTATAAGGCTGCTTTCACATTGAGGCGTGCAGCCGTGGTGACGGTATAGCCGCGCTATTTGTAGCGCGGCTATACCGTCGTATTTACCGCGATATTCGGGCGCTAGCAGTGAGGTTTTAACCCCCGCTAGCGGCCGAAAAAGGGTTAATACCGCGGTATTACCGCGCTTTCCCATTGATTTCAATGGGAAGGCGCGGTATAGGAGCGGTGAACACACCGCTCCTATACCGCGGTAAAGATGCGGCTAGCAGGACTTTTGGAGCGTTCCTGCTAGCGCACCGCTTCAGTGTGAAAGCCTTCGGGCTTTCACATTGAACACTACAGGTCATGATTTTTCATGCGGTATAGCAGCGCTATTTTTAGCGCTGTACTGCATGAAAAACGCCCCAGTGTGCAAGGGGCCTAAAGCATCCGGGAGACGAGGGCTGTACACGGAAAGCCACTGGCTCTGATAGGCTCTTCCGCACAGCCAACCAGCTGCCGTTATTCAGGTGGCAGACGCTCAATGTCCGGCCACCTGAATAGACCAGCGGCAGCTGGCAACAATAACATACATTCATGCAATGCATGAATGTATGTTATTTATCAGAGGCGGTGCGGAGCCAGAGGGGGCGGCGCTCCAGCGCCCTCTATAGACGGACCGCCACTGACTATCACCATCCAATGGGTCAGGTGTAGTTTGGGGTGCGCTAAAGTGCGTTTGCAGTCTATTTACCAGGCTGGTGCAACGCAATGCACACACATCCCAAAAGTGGGAACTCATTTTTGTGGATGTTGAAGTTTATTCCAAGTGATAAAATATGTTATCACTACAGCTGGATCTGGATTAGGACTACATGTCCCGGCATTGATTAGGTCACACTGACCAGTGGCAATGTGCGCTCCACAAACGACATGAGAGATAAGATATCAGCAGGAAACTCAACTTAGTGAAGCAAATGTTTATGAAATGGATAGCAAAACTTTTTTATTGTAACAAATCATTTTCACACAAAACTTTTATTTGCTTCCAGTATCCATTTGGACTTGACTTGGAAATCCTTAAAGTGGATGTAAAGCCACTCTCATCCTTTCTAAACTACTGCCATAGTCAGTGGCGGTTCGTCCATAGAGGGCGCTGGAGCGCCGCCCCCTCTGGCTCTTGCACCGCCACTGAGTCTAATAACATACATTCATGCATTGCATGAATCTATGTTATTGTCGCTGCTGCCGCTGGTCTATTCAGATGGCCGGACCTTGAGCGCCGGTTATCTGAATAACGGCAGCTGGTTGGCTGTACGGAAGTGCCTATCAGAGCCAGCGGCGCTGATAGGCTTTCCGAGTACAGCCCTCAGTATCCGGAAGCTTATCCAGGGAACGTGCGGGGGTGCGTTCCTTGGATAAGACTGACAGGCGTCTCAGCCAATCAGGTTGACCGGTTCTGGCTACCGGTAACCTGATTGGCTGAAGCGTCATCGAGGGCGGGAGAAGACATCGAGGGATGTGGATGGCTGACTCCAGTATAGGTAAGTGCCGGGCGGGGGGGGGGGTAATTTTTCAGGGCACAGCGGCGACGAAGGGCACAGTGACATCAATGGGCACAGTGACGACAATAGGCACAGTGGGGACAATGGGCACAGTGGGGACAATTGGCACAGCGGCATGAATGGGCACAGTGGAGACAATTAAAGGGCACAGTGACATCAATGGGCACAGTGGCGACAATTAAAGGGCACAGTGGTGACAATTAGCACAGTGGCGACAATTGATGGCACAGTGGCTGTGTTTGATGGCATGGCACAGTGGTTGCGTTTGATGGCATGGCACAGTGAATGCGTCTGATGGCATGGCACAGTGACTGCGTTTGATGGCATGGCACAGTGGTGCGAATTGATGGCACAGTGGCTGCGTTTGATGGCATGGCACAGTGGCTGCGTCTGATGGCATGGCACAGTGACTGCGTTTGATGGCATGGCACAGTGGTGCGAATTGATGGCACAGTGGCTGCGTTTGATGGCATGGCACAGTGGCTGCGATTGATGGCATGGCACAGTGGTGCAAATTGATGGCACAGTGGCTGCGTTTGATGGCATGGCATAGTGACTGCATTTGATGGCATGGAACAGTGGTGACAATTGATGGCACAGTGGCTGCGTTTGATGGCATGGCATAGTGACTGCATTTGATGGCATGGCACAGTGGTGCGAATTGATGGCACAGTGGCTGCATTCGATGGGCACAGTGAGGCTGCAATTTTTTTTTTTTTTCGTTTGCGTCCCCCCAAAAATTTTAAGCACCTGCCACCACTGCCCCAAAGCATAATGTTTCCACCTCCATGACGGAGGGGATGATGTTCTTGGGGTCATAGGCAGGGCTGCTGATAGGGGGGGACCGCCAGTCCTCTTGTATGGGGGCCCAAGCACACAGGGGGGCCCACACAGGGAGGGGGATTAGTGATGGACGACAATTGCAGAACTCTTCCTCCGCGGTTCGGCTACTTTCGGAAAGTCATGGCGCGCCTTATCCGCCGGGGGGAGTTTTTCTCAGGCACGTCAATCATATGGGCGAAGTCCCAGAGGACATTGCGGCACTGCACAGGAACGCCCAC
This sequence comes from Rana temporaria, assembly GCF_905171775.1. Lineage (NCBI taxonomy): Eukaryota > Metazoa > Chordata > Amphibia > Anura > Ranidae > Rana > Rana temporaria. Next base: position 17,301,724 of record NC_053496.1, read on the forward strand.
TCCCGCGGGAGCGAGTACCCGGAAGCCGGGAGGAAAATATCGATAATACCGTATGTACACCCCCGAAAAACAAAAAATGGCATACTGTACATGTTTGAGGTATACTGAATGTAAAGCTATATACTTGTTTTTTGAGTGAACCTCCGCTTTAAGTATGTTTTATTCCTTGGTCCTTTAACCACTTAACGACCGCCGCATGTACATGTACGTCCACAGAATGGCACATACAGGCATATGGGCGTACAGGTACGTCCCTGCCTTTCCGCGGGTCGGGGGTCCGATCGGGACCCCCCCGTTACATGCGGCGGTCGGATTTCCGCGGGGAGCGATCCGGGACAAGGGCGCGGCTATTCGTTTCTAGCCGCCCCCTCGCGATCGCTCCCCGGAGCTGAAGAACGGGGAGAGCTGTATGTAAACACGGCTTCCCCGTGCTTCACTGTGGCGGCTGCATCGATCGTGTGATCCCTTTTATAGGGAGACTCGATCAATGACATCAGACCTACAGCCACACCCCCCTACAGTTGTAAACACACACTAGGTGAACCCTAACTCCTACAGCGCCCCCTTGTGGTTCACTCCCAAACTGCAACTGTCATTTTCACAATAAACAATGCAATTTAAATGCATTTTTTGCTGTGAAAATGACAATGGTCCCAAAAATGTGTCAAAATTGTCCGAAGTGTCCGCCATAATGTCGCAGTCATGAAGAAAAATCGCTGATCGCCGCCATTAGTAGTAAAAAAAATTTTTTTTATAAAAATGCAATAAAACTATCCCCTATTTTGTAAACGCTATAAATTTTGCGCAAACCAACCGATAAACGCTAATTGCGATTTTAGAAGAATACGTATCGGCCTAAACTGAGGAAAATTATTATTTTTTTATATATTTTTGGGGGATATTTATTATAGCAAAAACTAAAAAATATTGAATTTTTTTCAAAATTGTCGCTCTATTTTTGTTTATAGCGCAAAAAAAACCCGGCAGAGGTGATCAAATACCACCAAAAGAAAGCTCTATTTGTGGGGAAAAAAGGACGCCAATTTTGTTTGGGAGCCACGTCGCACGACCGCGCAATTGTCAGTTAAAACGACGCAGTGCCGAATCGCAAAACCTGGCCTGGGCCTTTAGCTGCCTATTGGTCCGGGGCTTAAGTGGTTAATAGACCAAACTGTCCAGCAAAAGTGGCAGTTGGAGGGATAGTACAAACCATTTACCACCGAGGGGGTACTTACACTTATTAGCTTGAAAATAAAGAACATTAAAAAAAAATACAAAATGTTAAAATCTTTATTATCACCTTCTCTCAATATATAATGGAAGAACATATAAGACAATAATAAAGATGAGATTGTAAAAGTGCAATTCCTATAATTCTCACATCATAAGAAGAAATACTGAGAGGAGATTTCCTGAAACCCTGACACACACACACAGACCATGCAAATACTGGAATGGTGCATTGGAACTCTTACCAATCCGATGAGCGATCGATTGAATGGAACGATTCAGGCAGGAACACAAGGGCTGCTATTACCAATATACCTTTAACATTGATAGTTCTTTGCCTGTCATGCTGATCCTCCAGCTTCATTTCTTTCGGAGTAAGGCCGGGTTCACATATGTGCGGCCGTGGCTCCCAGCATGGGGGTCCGGTGCGTCCCTGTTCACCGGTTCAGGTCTGAATTTTTGCCTGACTTCGCACCTGAACCGGACCCAAAGACGCACAGGACCCTTTTGGAATGCGGACCGCGGCCGCCACGGATCTAAGTAAGCCGGCTCCATTGCGAGCCGGGTACACTTGCATGTCATGAACCCAGCTTGACTCAACTAGAACAAGCATGGGTATCAAAGGTTGTGCCTTCACTTGCTGCATACTTATTTTTTCATTGCTGATTCAGAAAGTATCCAAGACAGAGGCAGACAAATAGCATTTGCAGGCCAGCAGTAGCCGTCCTCTTTACAGAACTCCAGATTTAGGCAAAAAAGCAATATATATATTTGCATAGCTGTGTTGTAAAGATGTGCAAAAATATTGCACTCTGGGGGTGGCGACACAAAACAGCACAATCACAGTCTTTTTTATTTGCAAATTGCTGTGCAGTTTTTTTACTCCAATTAATTCAGCCATTAGGCCCTGATGAAGGGAGAGTTTTTAGCCCCTGAAAAGCATTGGATTTTCTCTTGTTATGTTTAACCACTTAAGGACCGCCTCCTGCACATATACTGTACGTCGGCAGAATGGCACGGCTGGGCACAGGCACATACCTGTACGTCCCCTTTAAGTGCCCAGCCGTGGGTCGCGGGCACTTAAAGAGGAAAGCTCCGTGACCGCGACCGCGGGACCCGATCGCCGCTGGAGTCCTGCGATCGGTAAACACAGCTTCCCCGTGCTTCACTGTGGCGCTGTGATTGATCGTGTGTTCCCTTTAATAGGGAAACACAATCGATGACGTCACACCTACAGCCACACCCCCCTACAGTTAGAAACACACATGAGGTCACACATAACCCCTTCAGCGCCCCCTGTGGTTAACTCCCAAACTGCACTGGTTTATTGATATAAAAACTTTATCCCAAAAAGAAAAAAAAAGAAAATGTTAGCTGTAACTGCTTTTAAAGTATGGTATTAGCTGTAGTTTGGCTTCAATTAGTTAGTGTATTTAAATCTGCTAGTACATCTAAGGCCCCATACACACTATTAGATTTTCTGCAGATTTTTGTCTTCAGATTTACCATGTAGTGCAAGGGCCTGCCTGATTGCATACAAATTGAAACTCTAAGGCCAGGTTCACGCCTATGAGAATTGAATGTGCGTTTCCCCGCATAGCAGGAGAATGTGACTGGCTCTCTATGGAGCCGGTTCACATATCTCCGCAGCGAGTCCGGTGCAGTGTCCTGAAATCAGACCAGAAACGGTGAACCAGCACGCACCGGACCCCTGCTGTGCGCCCCATTTGGCGACAGTGTGAACCCGGTCTTAAGGTTTAACCTCATATTATATGGTTTTTGGTAAATCCGAAGACAAAAATCTGCAGAAAATCTAATAGTGTGTATGGGGTCTAACACTCCCCTTCCCTCCAGACTGACAATGCTGCTGCCTGCTGTGCCCCTGTTCTCCTTCATCCAGAGTGAGGGCATTCTAATACAAGAGCTGTGTTACTGGCCAGATCACCAGGTGAAAACAGTGGGAGAAAGGCATAAAAAAATGAAAAGGAATGCAGCCACCACATCTAACGATTGGTAAGCTGCAGGACAATACATTTTTGGGTTTAATACCACTTGACGGGACAAATGTTACAACCAGATGTTATATTTGCCCTTTTTTTATGCAGGAATGTCACAGATAATGTTCTGACCCTTATGGATCACACGATGGCGCATAGATTGCAAAGCACACAGAAGATGCTGCCAATGGTGTCGTACCTAAAAGCACACGGTTTTGTCTTGTCTGGTGTCTCTTTAGAACTTTAACGGCCTCAGTAAATTCCCTCCACAGAGTCCAGGCAGAGGACTAGAAGAGTTGGCTTTCTTGTCCATCTAGCCACGTTTCCTCTGTCCATTCACTTGTCCATGCGCCTGCTACAAGCAGCGAGCAATACACTTTTGAAGGCTGCAGGCTCCTAGGGGGTGGGGCTATAAAATGATGTCATACTGACTGAATTTACAAACCGGGGGAAAGGAAAAGCTGGAGAAGGTGGGAAGGAGCTGGAAGGAGATAAGAAGAGTCTGGGAAATGGTGGCACCTGGTGGTTTGTGGTTGGGTACATGTGAGGGTGTTGTACAGAGCAGGGGTAGGATGAATAGGCTGGGATAAATTGTGGCCCGGGACTCGGGGGACAACTGTGAGTATTACAGGCTCTGGCCTCCGAACTCCCTGGGGGCTGCTGCTTCTTCCACTTCGTTCTCCGGTTCTGAAACCAGATCTTGACTTGAGTCTCCGTTAGGTGCAGGGTCAGAGCCAAGCTGAGCCGTTCACACACCGACAAATACCGGCTACTTCGGAAGCGACTTTCCAGGGCCACAAGCTGCTCGTAGGTGAAGGCGGTGCGGGCCCGCCGGGGCTTAGAACTGGCCACAGGGACCTTTGTGCTCTCTAGATTCTCCGTCTTCAGCGACTCTTCTTCCCTGGATTTTGGGTCCAAAGAAGGTCCCGCTTCGTCATCTTCTGGTCCAGATACAATGTCTGTGCTCACATCTGTGAAGGTGCAAAAGAGCAACAATTAGTAAGGATTTCAGGGAAAAAATAAAAATATTAGGGCTTGATAGCTTAGACCAGGGCTCGACAAATCCCGGTCGCCATGGCGACTAGAAATAGCCTCCTGGCGACTTGGCTTGGAAGGTGGGCAAAAAAAACCCTTTTTTTGTGAAGTCCCCAGCTCTTCCTTGTGTGAGCTGGCGCCATCTGGTGGTGGCCGTTGGTATTACAAGTTAAGCATTACAAGTTAAACAGCAATTCTAATGTCATTTTTCACTATTTTCACTGCCATCTTCTTCCCTCTAATTAGAACCCCCAAACATTATATATATTTTTTATCCTAACACCCTAGAGAATAAAATGGCGATCGTTGCAATACTTTCTGTCACGCAGTATTTGCGCAGCGGTCTTACAAGCGCACTTTTTTGGGAAAAAATTACACTTTTTTTAATTAAAAAATAAGACAACAGTAAAGTTATCCCCATTTTTTTTAATATTATGAAAGATAATGTTCCGCTGAGTAAATTAATACCCAACATGTCACGCTTCAAAATTGCGTCCGCTTGGGGAATGCCGACAAACTTTTACCCTTTAAAATCTTCAGTGTGTTGGCATTTCCCTGTTCTGCCTAGTGACAGGACACTGATCTTCTGCTCCCTGTAATCGGGAGCAGTGATCACTGTAGTGTCACTTGTAGCCCAGCCCCCCCACAGTTAAAATCACTCCTAGGACACACTTAACCCCTTCATCGCCCCCCTAGTGTTTAACCCCTTCCCTGCCAGTGTCATTTACACAGTAATCAGTGCATTACTATAGCACTGATCGCTGTATAAATGACAATGGTCCCAGAATAGTGCAGAATCGCAGAAAATCATTGGGCAGCCAAATCCTCCGGGACTGAAGAGGTTAACAATAATGTAAATCTCTGGAAACTGGATAGAATTTGGTAGCATTCTTACCTAAGGAATTTGTCTAAAGCTGGATACACACGTTGGGGCAGATTCTCGTAGATCGCTGCATCTCTGCGGCGGCGTAACGTATCTCATTTACGTTACGCCACCGCAAGTTTTACGGGCAAGTGCTTGATTCACAAAGCACTTGCCTGTAAAGTTGCGGTGGCGTAGCGTAAATCCCCTGGCGCAAGCCCGCCTAATTCAAATGATCCGGGTAGGGGGCGTGGATCATTTAAATTAGGCGCGTTTCCGCGCCGAACGTATTGCGCATGCGCCGTCCCTAAAATTTCCTGACATGCATTGCGCTAAATGACGTCGCAAGAACGTCATTGGTTTCAACGTGAACGTAAATGGCGTCCAGCCCTATTCACGGACGACTTACGCAAACGATGTAAATTTTCAAATTTCGATGCGGGAACTACGGCCATACTTAACATTGACTGCGCCTCATATACCCAGGGGCAACTTTACGCCGCGCAAACCTAACGTAAACGTCGTAACTTCACTGCGTCGACCGCGCGTACGTTCGGGAATTCGCGTATTTTGCTAATTTGCATACTCGATCGGGAAAACGACGGAGGCGACACCTAGCGGCGAAAAAAAAATTGCATTTAAGATCCGACAGCGTAAGAGCCTTACGCCTGTCGGATCTAATGGTTATCTATGCGTAACTGATTCTAAGAATCAGTCGCATAGATACGACGGGCCAGATTAGGACTTATGACGCCGCACATGGCGTTGCGCCGTCGTAAGCCCTTTCAGAATCTGGGCCTAAACAGCCAGTCATCTCGACCCAGGGGTGACATTTAGGGGGGTGTAAAGTTATTCCTTTGCCGTCCCCAGGGTCTGTGCTGCAGCTTATTGCCTCCCCCGGACCCCTACACCTCCGGCGAGGCATTCCTCTCTGCCGCACCCTAGTCCAGCCCCCCCTGCCCTGGGACTACGCCTGTCCCTCTAGCATCGCTCCCAACTGTCCCTGATTTCGAGGGACTGTCCCTGATTTGGAGCAATGTCCCTCTGTCCCTCATTCCTCCTCATTTGTCCCTCATTCTGGTCTGATCTATATAGTTGTATATAAAATACACTTTTTATCTTTCAAAACGTGTTTTCCAGTGCTAAACCTTTCATCCAAATGATAAATTGCTGCATTTGTAAATTTTTAAAGCCAATATAAAGGAATAGTAGTGGTAAAAAAAAAAGTTATTTGTAGATTTATTTAACCTTTTTTTGTTAATTCTCCTTTAAGGGGGTGTGGCAGAGGGGCGTGTCCTATGCCTACATACATTTGCTAGTAGGTGTCCCTCATTCCCATCTCAAAATGTTGGGAGGTATGCTCTGGCACTGCGACCCATGGAACAACGGAGGGGGAGGTGCTCAGAGAAGATTATGACCATGGGAGAGGTGCACTGGCTACTAGCTGACCTCCCGGCGGTGGGGATACCAAGGAGCGGCTGGATCATGGCGGGGGACTGCGGCAATACTGCCCGCCTGGTGCTCGGGAGAGCTGGACGATGAGGCCATGGAGAGGTATGGAGGATAATGGATCCTCCGATTTACATTGTACTGCGTGTGGGGGGTTGGTTTGAGTTGTGCAGGAAGTATGTGTCAGGTAGGTCAGTGTAGGGGTCAGGTAGGTCAGTGCAGGGGCCAGGTAGGTCAGTGCAGGGGCCAGGTAGGTCAGTGTAGGAGCCAGGTAGGTCAGGGTAAGTCAGTTCAAGGGTCGGATAGGTCAGCGCAGGAGTCGGGTAGGTCAGTGCAGGGGTCAGGTAGGTCAGTGCAGGGGTCAGGTAGGTCAGTGTAGGTGTTGGGTAGGTCAGTGGAGGGGCCGGGTAGGTCAGGGTAGGGGTCAGGTAGGTCAGTGTAGGAGCTAGGTAGGTCAGGGTAAGTCAGTTCAGGGGTCGGATAGGTCAGCGCAGGGGTCGGGTAGGTCAGTGCAGGGGTCGGGTAGGTCAGTGTAGGGGTCAGGTAGGTCAGTGTAGGGGTCAGGTAGGTCAGTGTAGGGGTTGGGTAGGTCAGGGTAGGGGCCGGGTAGGTCAGGGTAGGGGTCAGGTAGGTCAGGGTAGGGGCCAGGTAGGTCAGGGTAGGGGCCGGGTAGGTCAGTGTAGGGGCCAGGTAGGTCAGGGTAGGGGTCAGGTAGGTCAGGGTAGAGGCTGGGTAGGTCAGTGTAGGTGTCAGGTAGGTCAGTGTAGGGGTCAGGTAGGTCAGGGTAGGGGTCAGATAGGTCAGTGTAGGGGTCAGGTAGGTCTGTGCAGGGGTCGGGTAGGTCAGTGTAGGGGTCAGGTTGGTCAGTGTAGGGGCCAGGTAGGTCAGTGCAGAGGTCAGGTAGGTCAGTGTAGGGGCATGGTAGGTCAGTGCAGGGGTCAGGTAGGTCAGTGTAGGGGTCAAGTAGGTCAGTGTGGGGGTCGGGTAGGTCAGTGCAAGGTACAGGTAGGTCAGGGTAGAGGCCGGGTAGGTCAGGGTAGGGGTTGGGTAGGTCAGTGCACGGTTCAGGTAGGTCAGTGTAGGGGTTCAGGTAGGCCAGTGTGGTGGTCGGGTAGGGGCCGTGTAAGTCAGTGTAGGGGTCAGGTAGGTCAGTGTATGTTGCACAGTGCATTCTGAGCGAATCTGGCAGAATCTTATGTTTCTGGTCCCTTAGGACTCATTCAGATGGATGATCAGTCCCATCCTATGTACAGAGCCGCTGGTAAGTTTAATTCTGTGTTGGCACTTTGAAATAAATAAGTTGGTTTTGTGTCGCTGTTGGGGCACTCGGGCTGAAAAAGGTTCACCATCCATAGACTATACAATCTGATTGTATGATCTCTGTTTAATATCATTTAGGTTTACCAAAAACGACGTAACAGAACAAACCTAAACAATCCATTCAATGTGCATCAAGTCAGGCAGGCTCTTCCACTACGTAGTATATCTAAAGGAGATTGTACAATCAGATTGTACAGTGTATGGTCACCTTTAGATTTTAGTGGTGCTGCAAGTAAACACAGATCTCAGAACGTCTTGTAGCATTTTGCTGGGACTTGTAGCTCTTCAGTCGTTGGAAAGTCACAGCAATATACAGAATATTCCTCCTAGAACGGTCTTGTATAATAAGACGACGCCGTGACCTGTGTCCCTGACAAATAGGTGACAGGGCAAGCGCAGGCGAGGAGATTTATTAGTCAGGGTTATTAGGGAGAAATTGCTGGCTTTCTAGTCCTGATGAAGTGACCGTCCCGTGATGAGGATCGATAGCTGTCATCTCTGCCATCCAGGGTCTTCTCATCAGACAGGAAGCCTGTGCACAGAGATAGGCAGACACCAGTAATGGGATATTGATCACTGCCAGGGACAGCAAGCCTTACAACTAAACCTACCTGCCCCGGCATCCCACAGGGGCCAGAGCAATTACAGGGGCCCTTCGCCTCCAAGTAATCAGACAGATTTATCTCCGCTTCCGTATCATGGAAATCTAAAAACATGCTTGTCGTCTCCGAGATCCCAAGTTCTGCAGATCTGTCCATGGAAACGATTTTATTCACTTTAATTGTATTTCTTCTTTCCTGCGTGGAAGGTTCACTGTATGCAAACTCTATCAATGAATGCCTTTTATTTACGCCCTTTTGGTCTGTTAAATATGAGAGCGAGAGAGAAGGGGAGAGAGAGAAAGAGAGAAGGGGAGAGAAAGGGAGGGGGAGAGAGAGAGAGAAAGAGAAAGAAAGAGGAGAGAGAGAGAGAAAGGGATGGGGGAGAGAGAGAAAGGGAGGGGGGAGAGAGAGAAAGGGAGGGGGGAGAGAGAGAGAGAAAGGGAGGGGGAGAGAGAGAGAGAGAGAAAGGGAGGGGGAGAGAGAGAGAAAGAGAAGGAGAGAGAGAGAGAAAGAGAGAGAAAGAGAAGGAGAGAGAGAGAAAGAGAGAGAAAGAGAAGGAGAGAGAGAAAGAGAGAGAGTGAAAGGTAGGGGGGGAGAGAGAGAGAAAGGGAGGGGGAGAGAGAGAGAAAGAAAGAAAGAAAGAAAGAAAGAAAGAAAGAAAGAAAGAAAGAAAGAAAGAAAGAAAGAAAGAAAGAAAGAAAGAAAGAAAGAAAGAAAGAAAGAAAGAAAGAGAAGGAGAGATAAAGGGAGGGGAGAGAGAGAGAAAGAGAGGGGAAGAGAGAGAGAGAGAGAGAGAGAGAGGGAAGGAGAAAGAGAGGGAAAGAGAAAGAGAGAGAAAGGGAGGGGGTAGAGAGAGAAAAAGAGAAAGAAAGAAAAATAAGAAAGAGAGAGAGAGAGAAAGGGAGGGGGAGAGAGAGAAAGAAAGAAAGAGAAGGAGAGAGAGAAAGAAAGAGAGAGAAAGGGAGGGGGGAGAGAAAGAGAGAGAGAAAGGGAGGGGAGAGAGCGAGAGAGAGAAAGAAAGAAAAATAAGAAAGAGAGAGAGAAAAAGAGAAAGAGAGAGAAAGAAAGAGAGAGAAGGAGAGAGAGAGAGAGAGAGAGAGAGAGAGAGAGAGAGAGAGAGAGAGAGAGAGAAAGAGAGAGCAAGAGAAAGAGAGAGAGAAAGAGAGAGAGAAAGAGAGAAAGAAAGAGAGAGAAGGAGAGAGAGAGAAGGAGAAAGAGAGAGAAGGAGAGAGAGAGAGAGAGAGAGAGAGAGAGAGAGAGAGAGAGAGAGAGCAAGAGAAAGAGAGAGAGAAAGAGAGAAAGAAAGAGAGAGAAGGAGAGAGAGAGAGAAGGAGAAAGAGAGAGAGAGAGAGAGAGAGAGAGAGAGAGAGAGAGAGAGAGAGAGAAAGGGGGAGAGAGCGAAAGAAAGAAAGAAAGAAAGAAAGAAAGAGAGAAAGAAAGAGAGAAAGAAAGGGAGGGGACATAGAGAGAGAGAGAGAAAGAAAGAGAGAAAGAGCAAGAGAAAGAGAGAGAGATAAAGAAAGAGAGAAAGGGGGAGAGAGAGAAAGAAAGAAAGAAAGAAAGAAAGAAAGAAAGAAAGAAAGAAAGAAAGAAAGAAAGAAAGAAAGAAAGAAAGAGAGAGAGAGATAGAAAGAAAGAGAGAGAGAAAGAAAGAAAGAAAGAAAGAAAGAAAGAAAGAAAGAAAGAAAGAGAGAGAAAGAGAGAGAGAAAGAAAGAAAGAAAAAGGGAGGGGAGAGAGAGAGAAAGAGAGAGAGAGATAGAAAGAAAGAGAGAGAGAGAGAGAGAGAGAGAGAGAGAGAGAGAGAGAGAGGGGGAAGAGAGGGGAGGAGAGAGAGAAAGAAAGAAAGAGAAAGAAAGAAAGAAAGAAAGAAAGAAAGAAAGAAAGAAAGAAAGAAAGAAAGAAAGAGAGAGAGAGAGAGAGAAAGTAGTAAAGAAAGAGAGAGAGAGAAAGAAAGAGAAAGAGAAAGAAAGAAAAAGAAGAAAGAAAGAAAAAGAAGAAAGAAAGAAAAAGAAAAAGAGAGAAAAAGAAAGAGAATGAGAAAAAAAGAAAGAAAGAAAGAGAGAGAGAGAAAGAGAGAGAAAGAAAAAGAAGAATAAAGAAAGAAGAATAAAGAAAGAAAAAGAAGAATAAAGAAAGAAAAAGAGAGAAAGAAAAAGAAAGAAAGAAAAAGAAAGAAACAAAGAAAAAGAAGAAAGAAAAAATAAGAAGGAAGAAAGAGAAAGAAGAGAGAAACAAAAAAATGTGTGGATTGCATACAGAGCCAATCACTTCCTGTGCCCTCTGCCTCTGGACCATAGGCATGCTCACAGGGTGTGCTGGGTGTGCCTGGGCACACCTTAATCACCCTTTGTAAAGAACGTTCTCCCTGTTTTGACCCCTGATATTTCACCAAAGCCCCCTAATGGGGCTCTAAAAAAATAGTAAAAAAATAAATAAAAATAATACAAACTGCTCACACCATCAGTATATATACACACACACACACACATATATGTGTTTGAGCTGTGGGGTGCACACCCTAATGTAATAGGCTGCGCACACCTGTGCTCTGGACTGTTATCAGTTGGCATTGTTCCCTGCTATCTTTGTGGTCTACAAAACACTTCCCCCTGTTATGAAGAAGAGAAGGAGGTGTTATGTAGTCTTAATATACTGTGAGGGAGATTTACTAAAACTGGAGCGCTCAGGATCTGGTGCAGCTGTGCAGAGTAACCAATCAGCTTTTAACTTCAGCTTGTTCAAATAATCTTTGACAATAAAACTTGGAAGCTGATTGGTTTCTATGCAGAGCTGCACCAGATTTTGCACTCTCCAATTTTAGTAAATCAACCCATCTTTGTTCGCCCTGGTTCACATTGGTACGATTTGGCATGCGATTTCCCATGTCAAATCACATGTCAAATCACATGTCAAATCGGTGGCATTTAAGGTGAGAAAACACGAGGGTATACAACCCCTTTAAGTTAATATTAACACCTGCTGCAGTTTTCAACTGCAGTGTATTTTGAGTGGGGTGCAGGAAACACGCAACGGAATTTGGGTTTCCCACACCGTGTTCTGGTGTGGACTGGTCCTTATACCATAAGCTGGAGAAAGGCAACCTGTAACCTTCCATCCGTTGTAGAACTAAAAGGCTCAGAATGCCCTAAAAGATTAACTCTCTCAGTAACAGCAGGTTTCTTCATGTCCAAAAAAATGATACAAAATCAGGAGATCACCTTGGGGTGTCTACTTTTCAAAGAAGGGTCATTTGTGGTTTTTCCATAGTGCAAGTGTAAGGGACACGTTTTTTATCCAGAATTATAAAGCAGAATTGTGTATGTATATATATATATATATATTTTTTTTTTTAATTATTAGTATTGATTATTATTATTTTTGCTATATCATTTTTTATATATAATCTTTGTTACCAAACGCATGAAATAAATATGCTGGGACAGTATTTTCATATATATAGATATAAAATCGTTTTATTATTATTATTACTATTATTATTATATCTAATAATAATATATAATCTTTGTTACCAAACGCATGAAATAAATATGTCGGGACAGTATTTATATATTATACATATAATCTTTTTTAATATTATTATTATTATTATATCTAATAATAATATTATATATTTATTTAAAAATAAATATATATATTTATTTATTTATTTATTATTGTTAATTTTTTTGCTATCATTTTTTATATATAATCTTTGTTGTTACCAAACGCATGAAATAAATATGTCAGGACAGTTTTATATATATATATATATATATATATATATATATATATATATATATATATATATATATATATATATATATATATATATATATACACACATATATATATTCTTTTTATTATTATCTCTAATAATAGTAATAATACTATATATTTATTTAAGAAAAATTATATATATATATATATATATATATATATATATATATATATATATATATATATATATATATATATTCTTTTTATTATTATATCTAAATATATTTTAAAAAAACAATATATATATATATATATATATACATACACAATTCTGCTTTATAATTTTGGATAAAAAACGTGTCCCTTACACTTGCACTATGGAAAAACCACAAATATATATATATATATATATTCTTTTTATTATTATATCTAAATATATTTTAAAAAAACAATATATATATATATATATATACATACACAATTCTGCTTTATAATTTTGGATAAAAAACGTGTCCCTTACACTTGCACTATGGAAAAACCACAAATATATATATATATATTCTTTTTATTATTATATCTAAATATATTTTAAAAAAACAATATATATATATATATATATATTTTTTTTTTTTTAAATACTACCTAACAAAATCTTTAAAAAAAAATAATATAAAACTAATTTGGGTACAGTGTTATATGTTATATGAATAATTGTCAGACAAACCATCACACCACTGAAAACTGGCTGGGTACTAAAGCTCTGTTTCCACTAGTGCGACTTGTCATGCCACTTGGGACACAAAGTCGCATGACAAGTCACAGCCCATTCATTTTCAATGGCACCCATTCCAAACTATGCAACTTAAAGTTGCAGCAGCTTTGAAAAGGTTCCTGCGCTACTTTGATGCAACTTTTGTTGCAAGTTTGATCCAAACACTGTAAAGTTGCATCAAAGTCGTATTCTAAATTGGGGTTACAATAGTGGAACGGTAGCCTAAAGGGGGTATTACAGGAGGGGTTAAAGATAACACGATACTGAAGTTCTATAAAAGTAGAAGAGCAACAAGTTACAAAGTAAGTGTGGGGGTGTGACAGATTGCCATTGGTCAGCCTCCAGCTAAAATGGAGATGAGGAGCCACCAACACACGCTCCTCTCCTCCTCCCGGGCTTTATTGGGATTTCATTTTTTTTTTTTTTTTATATCCAACAAAAGATTTTTATTTTGCATTGGGATTTCATTTTGAAGTGAACTATTTGAGTCTAGGATTGCCATACATCCCTTCTGTGTATAATGCAGAGACCTCGTCTTACCCATTCCTTTGACTATATATACGATAGGCTCATGATGTTGTTTGGGGGTTGATTCATGAAAACTGGAGAGCGCAAAATCTGGTGCAGCTCTGCATAGGAACCAATCAGCTTCCAGGTTTTTATCAAAGCTTAGATGAACAAGCTGAAGTTAGAAGCTGATTGGCTACTGTGCAAAGCTGGACCAGATATTGCACTCTCCAGTTTTAATATATTACCCTCTAATATATTATGTCTACTTCAAGAAGAATAAAAAAAAATTTTAGTAAAAAAAACTGCGTAAAAATGAATCCTATGGGCCAGATTCTCAAAAGAGATACGACGGCGTATCTCCAGATACGCCGTCGTATCTCTGAGTCCGAGCCGTGGTATCTATGCGCCCGATTCTTAGAATCAGTTACGCATAGATTTCTATTAGATCCGACCGGCGTAAAGTCCCTTACGCCGTCGGATCGCAACTACATATTTACGCTGGCCGCTAGGGGCGTGTACGCTGATTTACGCTTAGAAATATGTAAATCAGCTAGATACGCAAATTCACGAACGTACGCCCGGCCGACGCAGTACAGATACGCCGTTTACGTTAGGCTTTTCCCGGCGTAAAGTTACCCCTGCTATATGGTGGCGTAAGTGCGGCGTACCAATGTTAAGTATGGCCGTCGTTCCCGCGACAAAATTTGAAAATTTTACGTCGTTTGCGTAACTCTTCCGTGATTGGGGCTGGACGTAATTTACGTTCACGTCAAAACCAATACGTCCTTGCGGCGTATTAGGAGCAATGCACACTGGGAGATTTCCACGGACGGCGCATGCGCCGTTCGTGAAAAACGTCAATCACGTCGGGTCACAGAACATTTACATAAAACACGCCCCCCTGTTCCACATTTAAATTAGGCGGGCTTACGCCGGCCGATTTACGCTACGCCACCGCAACTTATGGAGCAAGTGCTTGAGAATACAGCACTTGCCCGTCTAAGTTGCGGAGGCGTAACGTAAATAGGTTACGTTACGCCCGCACAAAGTTACGCCAAACTACGAGAATCTGGCCCTAAATTCATATAGGATAAGTTTAAAATCACTCAGCCAATGCACCTTCTATATTTTCATTGGGAAAAAGTTGGTCCATGAACACAAACAATACATTAAACTTGCCTAAAGACACGCAATATTTATTTAGTGGGACGTTATGCTGCCAGGCATTAATAAGGCATCCATTTAAACAATATATTCATCAATACATTGCAAAACATTTTCCTTGCATCCGATTGGGTATTTTTTACAACCTTTACCCCATTGACATCTACTAAGAAAAAAAAAAGCATACAACTGCACTTGCAAAGTGCACCGTCTATTCCGTTTTATGGTCTGGGTCTATGCGTTTTTTCAGTGCATTTCCAGTTTTGCAGAAACACACTACAGTCCATATATCATGGTTTCCTATGGGTCACGTTCACATCTGTGCGTTTTATGGAAAGGGACGGGAATTTTCTTCTGGTTTTTGGTCCCATAGACTTTAATGGATCAAAAACGTGTATTGAAAAACGCAAAAATGCACCCGGAATATACAAACTGCAACCTGCATAGGTGTGAACCAGGCCTTAGGAAAATGACCCCAGTGTGTTTTTGATATAAAAAGGGATGTGGTGCTTATGATCGCCCACCAATCCAATTTAAATGGTACATCTGCATAAGTGCTAGTTCACACCAGATGCAGTTCCATGCGATTTTTTTTTCTGCACTAAAGATGCATGCACAGTGTTTTCCATGTATTCCAATGGCTCTAGTTCACACCATGTATTCTGTTTCTGCACCGGAAACTGACTGCGTGATGTGAACTAGAGCCATTGGAATACATGGAAAACACTGTGCATGCATCTTTAGTGCAGAAAAAAAAGCGCACGGAACTGCATTTGGTGTGAACTAGCACTAAAGGAAAAAAAAAAAAAAAAGTATCACACCCCAAAAAAGGTACCACTGATGTCTAAATTGCTTATAATGAACATTTGAGCGACTTGTTATCTCACCTATTTCCTTCTCGGACTCTCTGGAACTCTCACTTGTTGGTCTCTTGTCTCCAACTTGATTGAGAATGTCCACAATGGAGAAAGGAGTGTGGAGATGTTTCCGATTACTGGGAAGTTTTTCTTCTGAGCTATCGCAGTTCAGCATGCCCATGGTGATGATCCAACTGGAACTTGCCAAATGCCAAGCACTGAAGTCCTGGAGTCCTACTTGGATATCCTGGGAATCTGATGATGAAGAATATGGACTTGGGTAGATCCGAGTCCCGTCAGGGGTTCTGCTGATCCCTCCGGTGCCCTCAGTGCCTGATCCCTCAGTATCTGATCCCTCCTGTGCCCTCAGCATCTGATCCCTCTGGTGCCCTCAGTATCTGATCCCTCCGGTGCCCTCAGTGCCTGATCCCTCCGGTGCCCTCAGTGTCTGATCCCTCCGGTGCCCTCAGTGCCTGATCCCTCCGGTGCCCTCAGTGCCTGATCCCTCCGGTGCCCTCAGTGTCTGATCCCTCCGGTGCCCTCAGTGTCTGATCCTTCCGGTGCCCTCAGTGCCTGATCCCTCCGGTGCCCTCAGTGTCTGATCCCTCTCCGGTGCCCTCAGTGTCTGATCCTTCCGGTGCCCTCAGTGCCTGATCCCTCCGGTGCCCTCAGTGTCTGATCCCTCCGGTGCCCTCAGTGTCTGATCCCCCTCTGGTGCCCTCAGTGTCTGATCCCCCACTGGTGCCCTTAGTGTCTGATCCCTCTCCGGTGCCCTCAGTGTCTGACTATCTCTGATGACAGGTGTCTATGTTCATCTCTGCTTTAATGGGCATCCCATAGAGGAGGAGACACAGCAAGCAGCCACGAGACAGAGGGGAGGAGATGACACTAAACTGGAAAAGGGACAAGACAAGGAGGCGGAGGAGAGAAGTCTATTTATCTTGGGTACCCAGTCCATTTTATTTGTCCTTGGTGTCCTGCTATTGTACTCTTTCATTGCCACAATTACCGTGCATTGACACTACCCCATCCTGTAATGCAGCTCTTTCATCTCACATCTGCCCCCCATCTCAATCATCCATTTAATTCCTCATCCATTTGGTCTTAATCTCTAAATTAGTGATGCTTGGTTAGCTATAATGTGAATTCCAAGGTTTGGATTAAACCAAAGACATCAACTCATCATTGTTCTCCCAGGTTTAGATTATTGTGGGCTCTATGGGATTCCCAATATAAAGCGTGCTGGGATCGTTTTCGGAGAAGGATCGACCCCGGAGGAGTTAAACAGATGCAGAAAATTGAATTAAACGTTCTACAAAATTACATACAAAAGTATGTTGTATGAAGATGACTATATTCATCTCGTTTATTTTCCTCTTTTTTTTTTATAACAAGGTTTTTGTAGAACTGGATGAAGCCCCTCACACATCACAATCATCATTTAAAGAGTTTGCAAAGGTAATTTTTTTTCAAAATAAAATAACAAACATCTTATACTTACCTGCCCCGAACCTCCTCTTCTTGGGCCCCCCCCCCCGCAGGCGATCTTGGCTCCTCCTCTTCCTTCTGTGCCCCATATCAAGCCTCTTGCTATAGGGGCACACCTGTCGGCATCTATTAGACTAGCCACTTCAGCCCCGGACAATTTAGCTTTACACTTTTTACGATTCGGCACTGCGACACCTTAACTACTTGCCGACCAGCCGCCGCAGTTATACGGCGGCAGGTCGGCTCCCCTGCACAAGAGCCCGTAGGTATACGTCGGCTCTGTAGGCGGCCCTGACTCCTGTGCGCGTGCCCGCCGGGCGCGATCGCCGCCGGGCACCCGCGATTGCTCGTTACAGAGCGAGGACCGGGAGCTGTGGGCCAGATTCACATACATTTCCGCTACGCAGCGGCGGCGTAACGTAATCCATTTACGTTACACCGCCGCAAGTTTGCAGCGTAAGTGCCTGATTCACAAAGCACTTACCTGTAAACTTGCGGCGGTGTAACGTAAATGCGCTCGGCGCAAGCCCGCCCAATTCAAATGGGGCGGGCACCATTTAAATTAGGCGCGTTCCCGCACCGAGCGTACTGCGCATGCTCCGTCGGGTAAAATACCCGACGTGCATTGCGCTAAATGACGTCGCAAGGACGTCATTGGTTTCGGCGTTAACGTAAATGGCGTCCAGCGCCATTCACGGACGACTTACGCAAACGACGTGATGTTTTAAATTTTGACGCGGGAACGACGGCCATACTTAACATGGCTTAGAACACCTAGGGCTCAGCCCTAATTTTACAACGCGTATCTCGACGGAAACGACGTAAAGTTAGAACGACGGGTAACGCGGACGTTCGGGGATCGCCGTAACTAGTCATTTGCATATTCTACGCCGACCGCAATGGTCTCGCCACCTAGCGGCCGGCATAGAATTGCATCCTAAGATCCGACAGTGTAAGTCAATTACACCTGTCGGATCTTAGGGCTGGCTATGCGTAACTGATTCTATGAATCAGCCGCATAGTTAGGACGGGCGGATCACAGAGATACGACGGCGTATCAGGAGATACGCCGTCGTATCTCTTTTGTGAATCTGGCCCTGTGTGTGTAAACACACAGCTTCCGGTCCTGTCAGGGGAGAAATGCCTGACCGTCTGTTCATACAATGTATGAACAGGGATCAGTCATTTCCCCTAGTGAGGCCACCCCCCTACAGTTAGAACACACCCAGGGACATACTTAACCCCTTCCCCGCCCCCTAGTGTTAACCCCTTCCCTGCCAGTGGCATTTTTATAGTAATCCAATGCATTTTTAGAGCACTGATCGCTATAAAAATGCCAATGGTCCCAAAAATGTGTCAAAAGTGTCCGCCATAATGTCGCAGTACCGAAAAAAAAATCGCTGATCGCCGCCATTACTAGTAAAAAAAAAAAAATATTAATAAAAATGCCATAAAACTACCTCCTATTTTGTAAACGCTATAACTTTTACGCAAACCAATCAATAAACGTTTATTGCGATTTTTTTTGGCGAAAAATATGTAGAAGAATACGTATCGGCCTAAACTGAGGAAAAAATTATTTTTTATATATTTTTGGGGGATATTTATTATAGCAAAAAGTAAAACATTTTCATTTTTATTAAAATTGTCGCTATAATTTTGTTTATAGCGCAAAAAATAAAAACCGCAGAGGTGATCAAATACCACCAAAAGAAAGCTCTATTTGTGGGGAAAAAAAGGACGACAATTTTGTTTGGGAGCCACGTCGCACGACCGTGCAATTGTCAGTTAAAGCGACGCAGAGCCGAATCGCAAAAAGTGCTCTGGTCTTTGACCAGCAATATGGTCCGGGGGTTAAGTGGTTAACTGACAATTGCGTGGTCGTGCGACGTGGCTCCCAAACAAAATTGCTGTCCTTTTTTTCCCCACAAATAGAGCTTTCTTTTGGTGGTATTTGATCACCTCTGCGGTTTTTATTTTTTTGTGCTATAAACAAAACTTTTTGCTATAATAAATATCCCCAAAAAATCTATAAAAAAAAAAACATTTTTTTTCCCCCACAGTTTAGGCCGATACGTATTCTTCTATATATTTTTGGTAAAAAAAAAATCACAATAAGCATTTATTGATTGGTTTGCACAAAAGTAATACCATCTACAAAATAGGGGATAGTTTTATGGCATTTTTATTATTTATTTTTTTACTTGTTATGGCGGCGATCAGCGATTTTTTTTTTTTTTATCGCGACTGTGACATTATGGCGGACACATCGGACACTTTTGACACATTTGTGGGACCATTCACATTTATACAGCGATCAGTGCTATGGTTGGTATTAGAATTGGAGAGAGCTGGTAATGGGGAGGAACTGGAATTGGAGAGAGCCAGTATTGGAATTGGAGAGGAGCTGGCATTGGAATGGTATTAGAATTGGAGAGAGCCAGTAATGGAATTGGAAAGAGCTGGTACTGAAATTGGAGAGAGCTGGTATTGGAATGGTATTGGAATTGGAGAGAGCTGGTATTGGAATGGTATTGGAATTGGAGAGAGCTGGTATTGGAATGGTATTGGAATTGGAGAGAGCTGGTATTGGAATGGTATTGGAATTGGAGAGAGCCGGTATTGGAATGGTATTGGAATTGGAGAGAGCTGGTATTGGAATGGTATTGGAATTGGAGAGAGCTGGTATTGGAATTGGAGAGAGCCGGTATTGGAATTGGAGAGAGCCGGTATTGGAATGGTATTGGAATTGGAGAGAGCTGGTATTGGAATTAGAGAGAGTTGGTATTGGAATGGTATTGGAATTGGAGAGAGCTGGTATTGGAATGGTATTGGAATTGGGGAGAGTTGGTATTGGAATGGTATTGGAATTGGAGAGAGCCAGTATTGGAATGGTATTGGAATTGGAGAGAGCTGGTATTGGAATTGGGGAGAGTTGGTATTGGAATGGTATTGGAATTGGAGAGAGCTAGTATTGGAATTGGAGAGAGCCGGTATTGGAATGGTATTGGAATTGAAGAGAGCCGGTATTGGAATTGGAGAGAGCCGGTATTGGAATTGGAGAGAGCCGGTATTGGAATTGGAGAGAGCCGGTATTGGAATGGTATTGGAATTGGAGAGAGCCGGTATTGGAATGGTATTGGAATTGGAGAGAGCTAGTATTGGAATGGTATTGGAATTTGAGAGAGCCGGTATTGGAATTGGAGAGAGCCGGTATTGGAATGGTATTGGAATTGGAGAGAGCCAGTATTGGAATGGTATTGGAATTGGAGAGAGCCGGTATTGGAATTGGAGAGAGCCGGTATTGAATTGGTATTGGAATTGGAGAGAGGTGGTATTGGAATTGGGGAGAGTTGGTATTGGAATGGTATTGGAATTGGAGAGAGCTGGTATTGGAATGGTATTGGAATTGGAGAGAGCTGGTATTGGAATTGGAGAGAGCCGGTATTGGAATGGTATTGGAATTGAAGAGAGCCGGTATTGGAATGGTATTGGAATTGGAGAGAGCTGGTATTGGAATGGTATTGGAATTGGAGAGAGCCAGTATTGGAATGGTATTGGAATTGGAGAGAGCCGGTATTGGAATTGGAGAGAGCCGGTATTAGAATGGTATTGGAATTGGAGAGAGCTGGTATTGGAATTGGGGAGAGTTGGTATTGGAATGGTATTGGAATTGGAGAGAGCTGGTATTGGAATGGTATTGGAATTGGAGAGAGACAGTATTGGAATGGTATTGGAATTGGAGAGAGCTGGTATTGGAATTGGGGCGAGTTGGTATTGGAATGGTATTGGAATTGGAGAGAGCTGGTATTGGAATGGTATTGGAATTGGAGAGAGCTGGTATTGGAATTGGAGAGAGCCGGTATTGGAATGGTATTGGAATTGAAGAGAGCAGGTATTGGAATGGTATTGGAATTGGAGAGAGACGGTATTGGAATGGTATTGGAATTGGAGAGAGCCGGTATTGGAATGGTATTGGAATTGGAGAGAGCCGGTATTGGAATGGTATTGGAATTGGAGAGAGCTGGTATTGGAATTGGAGAGAGCTGGTATTGGAATTGGAGAGAGCTGGTATTGGAATGGTATTGGAATTGGAGAGAGCTGGTATTGGAATGGTATTGGAATTGGAGAGAGCTGGTATTGGAATTGGAGAAAGCTGGTATTGGAATTGGAGAGAGCCGGTATTGGAATTGGAGAGAGCCAGTATTGGAATGGCATTGGAATTGGAGAGAGCCGGTATTGGAATGGTATTGGAATTGGAGAGAGCTGGTATTGGAATGGTATTGGAATTGGAGAGAGCCGGTATTGGAATGGTATTGGAATTGGAGAGAACCGGTATTGGAATGGTATTGGAATTGGAGAGAGACAGTATTGGAATGGTATTGGAATTGGAGAGAGCTGGTATTGGAATGGTATTGGAATTGGAGAGAGCTGGTATTGGAATGGTATTGGAATTGGAGAGAGCCGGTATTGGAATGGTATTGGTATTGGAGAGAGCCGGTATTGGAATTGGAGAGAGCTGGTATTGGAATTGGAGAGAGTCGGTATTGGAATGGTATTGGAATTGGAGAGAGCCGGTATTGGAATGGTATTGGAATTGGAGAGAGCCGGTATTGGAATTGGAGAGAGCTGGTATTGGCATTGGAGAGAGCCGGTATTGGCATGGTATTGGTATTGGAGAGAGCCGGTATTGGAATGGTATTGGAATTGGAGAGAGCCGGTATTGGAATGGTATTGGAATTGGAGAGAGCCGGTATTGGAATTGGAGAGAGCCGGTATTGGAATGGTATTGGAATTGGAGAGAGCCGGTATTGGAATGGTATTGGTATTGGAGAGAGCCGGTATTGGAATGGTATTGGAATTGGAGAGAGCTGGTAACACAAGTGGTAGAGATCTCTCTATCTGTGTACAGCTGTCATCTCTGCAGTCCCTCATATTATCCAGATGACATCCACCCAAAACTGAAGCATCAGTTTCTACGAACACAATAATTCTTCCAAAGCATGCCAGACAATAAAAGAATCAGCCTGGTAAATATCAGTGAAAACCAACTTATCATAGCCCAGATCCGTCATATCCCTACTTCGCCTATCCTGGGAAGGGGGGTAGATAAAGGAATCATTCTTTAAAATGATCAATCTGCCTGTGAGGTGTACTAATCTCTCCATTATCATTGGTCCATAATCGCATTCCTATTCATGATCCAATAATATCCAGAATTCTTCAAGGTCTTACAAATGTCTTCCTAAAGCACAATGATATTTTTCCTGCGTCATGAAACATTTCAGAACAGGGTCTGATTTATATTTCTTCCCGAGTCGAAGTGATTATCTGCCCGTGTACCGTCATATATATTCTGTTCCCGTGCCACCTTTAAATTGCTTTGATCCTGGGTGTGTTTCACCCCCGACCTGTCCTGATGACTCCGGCAAGCTGAAATCGATATTCTCAGCGTGTGGCGAGCTCTGATAAGAGAGCGCAGGACGCGGCTCGGCCTTCGGAGAGGTGATTGGCCTGGATTTCTTATTAGACATCATGTACATCAGCTGATACTGGAGCTCGTACCTACGTGAAGAACACATCAACACTTTTCACAATGATGAACCCCCCTATCAGTCACATGTCTATCTTAGGAACCTTCACTTTCCCGGCACGCTGAGGCGATTGTGACAAATATAATCAACCAGTTAAGTCCAAACTTTTAAGTATAAAGGCTGCTTATTATATTTTACAGATTATCATGGGCTGAAAAAAAAATCCCCATCGATGTCCTCCTTACATCTGGGTCCCCATCAGAGTCCCCCCATTACAGCTAGGCCCCCATCAGAGTCTACCCTTACACTAGGGTCCCCATCAGAGTCCCCCCATTACAGCTAGGCCCCCATCAGAGTCCACCCTTAGGCCCCGTACACACGGCCGAGGAACTCGACGTGCCAAACACATCGAGTTCCTCGGCCAGTTCAGCCCTGAAGCCGCCGAGGACCTCGGCGGGCCTAGTTCTCCCATAGAACAACGAGGAAATAGAGAACATGTTCTCTATTTCCTCGCCGAGCTCCTCGTCGGCTTCCTCGGCCGAAAGTGTACACACGGCCGGGTTTCTCGGCAGAATTCAGCCAGAAACTCGGTCGGAAGCTGAATTCTGCCGAGGAAACTGGTCGTGTGTACGGGGCCTTACACTAGGGTCCCCATCAGAGTCCCCCCATTACAGCTAGGCCCCCATCAGAGTCCACCCTTACACTAGGGTCCCTATCAGAGTCCCCCCATTACAGCTGGGCCCCCATCAGAGTCCACCCTTACATTAGGGTCCCCATCAGAGTCCCCCCATTACATTAGAGTCCCCATCAGAGTCCCCTTAACCACTTCAGCCCCGGAAAAATTTACCCCCTTCCTGACCAGAGCACTTTTTGCGATTCGGCACTGCGTCGCTTTAACCGACAATTGCGCGGTCATGCGACGTGGCTCCCAAACAAAATTGGCGCTCTTTTTTTCCCCACACATAGAGCTTTCTTTTGGTGGTATTTGATCACCTCTGCGGGTTTTATTTTTTGCGCTATAAACAAAAAAAAGAGCGACTGTTTTGAAAAAAAAAAGCAATATTTTTTACTTTCCGCTATAATAAATATCCCCAAAAATAGATATATACTCGCGTCACGAGTAGCTGAAAGAAGCCGAGCGTCGGTGCGGCTCTATACGGCGCCAGCGCACCAACGTTCGGCTACTTTCGGAAAATTGTGACGCGATGGATGCGACCGTCGGAAGCCTGTCGGAAGACTGTCAATCAAATAGGAACGCCTAGTCCCTCAGCCCATACCCGGAAGCGGCGGAGAAGATCGCTCTCTAAAACGGTAAGTACTGCTTTGTTTTTAAAAAAACTACCTGATTCCCCTTCACAAAATGAGCCTCAATCTAATGTTAAAAATTAACATTTCCGGGTTAACCTCCACTTTAAGTATGGCCGTCGTTCCCGCGTTTATTTTGAATTTTTTTTTTTTGCGCAAGTCGTCCGTGAATCGGGATGGACGTAATTCACATCTAAGTTAAAAAAAATGATGTCCTTGCGACGTCATTTAGCGCAATGCACGGCGGGAAATTTAGGGACGGCGCATGCGCAGTTCGTTCAGCGCGGGGACGCGCTTCATTTAAAATGAAACACGCCCCCCTACTCGCCGATTTGAATTAGGCGCCCTTACGCCGCAAGAGATACACTATGCCGCCGTAACTTACGGCGCAAATTCTTTCTGGATTCGAAGAGACAAAAAGTAAGTTACAGCGGCGTAGCGTATCTCCCATACGCTGCGCCGGTGCAGATCTCTGTGGATCTGCCCCCTAGTGTTTAGAGTAGACATTACCTGGATGAACTTATGTATAGGTCCCCCCTCCGTCCATCTCTGAATACAGCCATCGCCTCTATTTACGTTCTTCTTCAAGATCTCTGCTTTTATAGAAGGTGCGCCGGACATATTACTCTGCAAATGAGAATAGATAGCAACATGAGCCATGCTAATCACTGGATGGGAACATCAAGGTGACTCATTAGTATCGGCAATAAAACAGCTTGAGCATATTACCCACTAACTACAATCAACCGAGCATCGAAAATCAGTCCTAATGAGGAAATACTCTGGAAAAACATATAAACATACCATATAAAAAATAAATCGGCAAATAAATCAAAATGTCTGTACAATGTTATTAACCACTTCCGCCCCAGAGGATTTAGCTGCCAAACGACCGGGCCACTTTTTGCGATTCGGCACTGCGTCGCTGTAACTGACAATTGCGCGGTCGTGCGACGTGGCTCCCAAACAAAATTGGCGTCCTTTTTTTCCCACAAATAGAGCTTACTTTTTGTTGTATTTGATCACCTCTGCGGTTTTAATTTTTTGTGCTATAAACAAAAACAAAAAAAAAGCGTTCATTTTGAAAAAAAAAAAAAAAAAGTAATATTTTTTTACTTTTTGCTATAATAAATATCCCCAAAAAATACATAAAAAAAAAAATGTTTTCCTCAGTTTAGGCCGATACCTATTCTTCTACATATTTTTGGTAAAAAAAAAAAAGAACGCAATAAGCGTTAATTGATTGGTTTGTGCAAAAGTTATAGCGTTTACAAAATAGGGGATAGTTTTATGGCATTTCTTATACATTTTTTACTAGTAATGGTGGCGATGAGCGAAGATAACACCAGTTGTGGTAACGTCACTCTGGAGGGATTTGCTCTCACTTCCTGTTTTGGTGAGGGGACAGGAAGTGAATGAAAATCTCCCCAACGGGACACAGATAGCAAAAAACGGTGATAACCCTCCAAAATGGGGGGGGGGGGGTTTAGCTTCTGGATCTACTTTGCAAGAAGTGAGTGTAATCAGCAGTAGTTCTTCCATGTACAGAATACACATTATTATTATTATTATTATTATTATCACACATCTGCCTCTCTCTCTCCTCCACCCACAGGGTGGCGCTGCTCTAAGACTACATATCCCATCATGCACCAGCGTCATACGTCATCAGAGGCGGGGCCACTCCCTGTCCTTAGTAGAGCGGACCGGTGTCATGGCGTCCTGGGCTGGAGGGGTCCGGGCGGTGCTGCTGGATGTGAGCGGTGTGCTTTATGACAGCGGGGGGCCGGAAGGGGGCGCCGCCATCCCCGGCTCTGTAGAGGCGGTCAGCAGGTGAGGCGCACGAGACCAGAGAGTTGGGGGCGTGGTTGTTACTTTAATGGGCGGGGTTTGTAGAGTTTGAAGGCGTGCTGTGAGGTCAGGTGATTGGCCAGCGGACGGGGGGCGGGGCCGGACACACGTGCTTAGTGTAAGGAGTGCTGTGTTGTTATTATTATAGATGGGGGGTCACTAGGTATGGAGATCAGCAAACCACTGACACCAATCATCATTCATTCCTAGAGGATTGTATTCGTCACAGCAGAGTGAGTTCTGATTGGTTGTGGCGGTGGGTTCCTGTATACCAGAACATGTGTCTCCACCTCCCTATTGAAGAGAACCTGCCCTACTGACAGCACTGCTTGTCCCTCGGGGGCGGTGCCAGCTCCTGGGCGGAGCAGCATTGGGTACAATGACATACCTGTTCTACTGGTGCTTATTATAATGGTGGAGCATCAAACTAACATCCACTCCCGGCGGGAGACGGGTGTGAATAAGGCAATCCCCTTCCCCCCACGATTCCCCCCCCCCCTTTACAGTAGACGAGTATGAATAAGGCAATCCCCCCCACAGGAGACTAACGGGAATGCATCGATCAACCCCCTCCCACCGACGGGAGATGGGCATGACTAAGGCAATCCCCCCTCCCCCCCATGGGAGACGAACGGGAATGCTGTAATTGACCCCCCCTCCCCCCACGGGAGACAGGCATGAGTATGGCAATCCCCCCCCCCCTACGGAAGATGAACGGAAATGCAGCGATTGACCCCACCCCCCACCAAGAGAGACGGGCATGAATACGACAATCCCACCCCCCCTACGGAAGATGAACGGGAATGCAGCGATTGACCCCCCCACCACGGGAGACGGGCATGAATAAGGCAATCCCACCCCCCTACAAAAGATGAATGGGAATGCAGCGATTGACCGCCCCCCACCATGGGAGACGGGCATGAATAAGGCAATCCCACCCCCCTACAGAAGATGAACGGGAATGCAGCGATTGACCCCCCCCCCACCACGGGAGACGGGCATGAATAAGGCAATCCCACCCCCCTACCGAAGATGAACGGGAATGCAGCGATTGACCCCCCCCCCCCCCCCACCAAGGGAGATGGGCATGAATAAGGCAACCCCCCCTACGGAAGATGAACGGAATGCAGCGATCGACCCCCCCCCCCACGGGAGTCGGGCATGAATAAGGTAATCCCCCCCCTACTAGAGACGAACGTAATGCACGGGAGACGGCAGCAATCGGGGCATTACCTTTTGGAGTTAGGGGGATGAAGACCTGGGATTCTCAAGACGAACAGGAAGTGGCCAATCGGGCCTCAGGACCCAGCTTCCTGATTGGCCAGGAGGAGATTCAGGAAGACAATAGCAAATATTAATTTGCTATGGTCACACAAATGGGTGGGCTCAGGACGCAGTATTTTTTTTTTTTTAAGCCGATTAGAGCTTTGGGCTCTAATCACGTGGTTGAAAAAAAAAAACATTGGAATCCATGTGTCCGGCACCCTGCATGTAGATTAGGGGCTGTGCAAATGTATTGGGGGGGGCGCCCCTGAGCTCCGTATGGACGGGCTGCCACTGCTTTTGACAATACCAGACTCTGACGCTGGGGGGGGCTCTAGCTGCGCCAGGAGGCTGCCATCCCGACAGTTTCCCTTTTAAATGCCCCCGTCTGTAGTCTTGTTCGTTATATATATATTTTTTATGAGGGGGGTTGCCATCTGGGGACCTCTGGGCCCTTTATTAAATGTTTTTTTTTTTTTTTATATAAATAAATTACAAAAAAAGGGGGGTTGCCATCCGGGACCTCTGGGCCCTTTAATAATAATAAAAAAAGAAACCTCTGGGCCCTTTAATAAAAATAAAATAAACATTTATAACAAAAAAAAGGGGGGGGTTGCCATCCAGGGCCCTGGGGACCTCTGAGCCCTTTAATAATAAAAAAAAAATATATATATATATGTATGTATGTGTGTGTGTGTATGTATATATATATATATATATGTATGTATTTTTTATATTATTTTATTTCATATATATATATATATATATATATATATATATATATATGTGTGTGTGTGTGTGTGTGTGTGTGTGTGTGTGTGTGTGTGTGTGTATATATATATATATATATATATATATATATATATATATATATATATATATATATATATATATATATATATATATAAGAAATAAAATAATATAAAAAAATTGTCCCTTTAATAAAAAATAAAATAAATATATTTTTTTAATAAAAAATAAATAAAAAAAAGGGGGGGTTGCCATCCGGGGACCTCCAGACCTCTTAAAAAAAAAAAATTGGCCCTTTAATAAAAAAATATATTTTTTCTATATATAAAAAAAAAAGGGGTGGGGGTTGCCATCTGGGGCCCTGGGGACCTCTAGACCCCTTGCAGGTGTACAGCCTGTATTCCCCTGATGGCGCCCCTGATTGTATAAAACATTCAGGTACGACTTTCATGCAACTTTTTTGAGGGCTAGAACACACGAAGGAACACAATTAACCCCTTGATCGCCCCCTAGTGTTAACCCCCTTCCCTGCCAGTGAACTTTTTACAGTAAGCAGTGCATTTTTATAGCACTGTTCGCTGTATACATGCCAATGGTCCCAAAATCACAATAAGCATATATTGATTGGTTTGCGCAAAAGTTATAGCGTCTACAAAATAGGGGATAGATTTATGGCATTTTTATTATTATTATTTTTCTTTACTAGTAATGGATCGCCGCCATTACTAGTAAAGAAAAATAATAATAAAAATGCCATAAATCTATCCCCAGGAGCTAGAGCTGCACGATTAATCGCGATTTTGATTCTCCCCGCCCGCGATCTCCCCGTGGGATGACCCGCGATTCTTCTGTGTTCACCGCTGGTTCCACGTAACCAGCGTGGAACGCAAATGTCGCCGATATCGAAACCGACGTCAGCAGCCTGCGCCGCTGGATAGATGCCTGAGCTTCTCTCACAACAGTAGTTTGTATCCATGCGCCACCCAGTGGTTGCCGGCGGTACTGCTTCTGATGTATTAACCACTTAACAACCGCCCTATAGACGAAATACGTCTACAAGGCGGTTGATTAACTCTGGGAGGGCGTCAATGTACGTCCTCCCAGAATCGCGCGCCCTGTGGGGCGCGCACACGGGAGTCTCCGTGACCGCCGGGTCCTCCAGACCCGGCTGATCACGGATCACGGTAAATCGCCGCTGATAGCGGCGGTTTACCACGTGATCGCTCCGTCCAATGACGGAGCGATCACTAGTAAACAAACCTGCGTCATGTGATGACGCCGGTTCCTCCCTCTCCTCTCTGTACCGAACGATACAGTGTGAGAGAGGAGAGGGGAGAGAGCGAAAGCAGCAGCAGCAGCTGCTGCTGCGGGCTGGATCTGTGACACATGCAGTCACAGATCCAGCCATCCATCCCTCCCTGTGCAATACTCTGCAATGCCCCCATACTCTGCAATGCCCCCATACTCTGCAATGCCCCAAAATACTCTGCAATGCCCCCATACTATGCAATACTCTGCAATACCCCGCAATACTCTGCAATGCCCCGCAATACTACGCAATGCCCCACAATACCCCGCAATACCCCGCAATACCCCGCAATACTCCGCAATACTCCGCAATACCCCACAATACTCCGCAATACCCTGCAATACCCCACAATACTCCACAATACCCCAAAATACTCCGCAATACCCCACAATACCCTGCAACGTCGTCTATGGGGATTTTTAAGTAGCGAAGTTTGGCGCCATTCCACGAGCGTGTGCAATTTTGAAGGGTGACATGTTGGGTATCTATTTACTCGGCGTAACTTCATCTTTCACATTTATGCAAAAGAATGAAGAATAAATACTACATTTGCCAAATTTTATAACAGAAACAAAGAAATTTTTTTTTTTTTTTTACAGAATTTTCAGTCTTTTTTCTCTTATAGCGCAAAAAATAAAAAACCCAACAGTGATTAAATACCACCAAAAGAAAGCTCTATTTGTGTGAAAAAAAGGACGAAAATGTCATTTGGGTACAGTGTTGTATGACTGAGTAATTGTCATTCAAATTGTGAGAGCACCGAAAGCTGAAAATTGGTCTGGTTATTAAGGGGTCAAGTGGTCAAGTGGTCAAACCTTCTCACAGTTCTGTACAACTGTGTGTATCCATGCGCCACCCAATGGTTGCTGGCGGTACTGCTTCTGATCTATAAAAAAAGAGACCGGTGATATGTCTATAATGTTAAAGACCATATAACACCTATGAAAAAATCAGAATCAAAGTTTTATTCTGCTTTTTTCATAGGAGTTATATGATCTTTAACATTATAGACATATCACTGGTCTCTTTTTTTATATATTCATATTTTCAGATAAATCACAGGTTTATTTATTAATTTTTTTTTGTGGGGGGGGGGGGGGTTCTGGCATTAAATTTTTGAGAATCGTGAGAGAATCGTGATCTTTTGTCTAAGCAAAAGAATCGTGATTCTCATTTTGACCAGAATTGTGCAGCCCTACCAGGAGCTGAAGAACAGGGAGAGCTGTGTGTAAACACACCTTCCCCGTTCTTCACAGTGGCGCTGTCATTGATCGTGTGTTCCCTGATATAGGGAAAGACGATCAATGACATCACACGTCCAGCCCCGCCCCCCCTACAGTTAGAATCGCACACAAGGTCACGCTTAACTCCTACAGCGCCCCCCTAGTGGTTAACTCCCAAACTGCAATTGTAATTTTCACAGTAATCAGTACATTTTTAATGCACTTTTTGCTGTGAAAATGACAATGGTCCCAAAAATGTGTCAAAGTTGTCCAATGTGTCCGCCATAATGTCGCAGTCACGAAAAAAATCGCTGATCGCCGCCATTAGTAGTAAAAAAATAATAAAAATGCCAGAAAACTATCCCCTAGTTTGTAAACGCTATAAATTTTGCGCAAACCAATTGATAAACGCTTATTGCGTTTTTTGTTTTTTTTACCAAAAATAGGTAGAAGAATACGTATCGGCCTAAACTGAGGAAAAAATGTTTTTTTATATATATCTTTTTTGGGGGATATTTATTATAGCCAAAAGTAAAAAATATTGATTTTTTTTTCAAAATTGTCGCTCTATTTTTGTTTATAGCGCAAAAAATAAAAACCGCAGAGGTGATCAAACACCACCAAAAGAAAGCTCTATTTGTGGGGAAAAAAGAATGCCAATTTTAAACCATGTCTCACGACCGCACAATTGTCAGTTAAATTGACGCAGTGGGGGCAAGGTCCTTAACCTGCATATTGGTCCGGGGCTTAAGTGGTCAAAGCGACGCAGTGCTGAATTGCAAAAAATGGCCCGGTCATTGGGCAGCCAATTCTTCCGGGACTGAAAGTGGTTAAGGTCAACAAAATTGCTCATCAAACACAAGCAAGTCAATTCTGCATGTTGTGTTCCAGTAATTACTCCAGTAGCCAATCCTTTGTGTGCCCAGTAAACTGGAAATACTGTAACTGGGCTGTGTTGGCTCGGTGTCACTTGTCACTGACTGACCTCTGGTTGAATGTAAGTGAGAAGACCAGGGCTAAATATAGTGGACATGAGACTTTAGTACAGGGAAGGCTAATGTTAGTACAGAGATGTCGGTGTACAGAAGCAATTAACCACTTAAGACCCGGACCTTAAGGCAGCTAAAGGACCTGGCCAGTTTTTGCGATTCGGCACTG
Source organism: Rana temporaria (assembly GCF_905171775.1). Taxonomy (NCBI): domain Eukaryota; kingdom Metazoa; phylum Chordata; class Amphibia; order Anura; family Ranidae; genus Rana; species Rana temporaria. The sequence goes on from NC_053496.1 coordinate 17,333,121, forward strand.
TGTCACTTTAACTGACAATTATATATATAAAAAAAAAAAAAAAATTCTTCAGTTTAGGCCGATACGTATTCTTCTACCTATTTTTGGTAAAAAAATATCGCAATAAGCGTTTATCGATTGGTTTGCGCAAAATGTATAGCGTTTACAAAATAGGGGATAGTTTTATTGCATTTTTGTAAATTAAATTTTTTTTTTTACTACTGATGGTGGCGATCAGCGTTTTTTTTTTTTTTTCGTGACTGCGACATTATGGCGGACACTTCGGACAATTTTGACACATTTTTGGGACCATTGTCATTTTCACAGCAAAAAATGCATTGTTTACTGTGAAAATGACAATTGCAGTTTGGGAGTTAACCACAAGGGGGCGCTGAAGGGGTTAAGTGTGACCTCATATGTGTTTCTAACTGTAGGGGGCGGGGCTGGACATGTGACGTCATTGATCGTGTTTCCCTAACAGTGAAGAACGGAGAAGCCGTGTTTACACACAGCTCTCCCCGTTCTTCAGCTCCGGGGACCGATCGCGGGACTCCAGCGGCGATTGGGTCCGCGGGTCCCGCGGTCACGGAGCTCCCGCCTGGGTCTCGCGCGCCCGCGACCCAGGCTGGGCACTTACAAGAGGACGTACCTGTACCTGCTTTTGCCCAGCCGTGACATTCTGTCGACGTATATGTGCAGGAGGCGGTCCTTAAGTGGTTAAAATGCAGAATACTTTGAACCCCAAAGGCGGCTTCAGCTTTTGTGAAACTTCACCAAAACTACAGGACCTCCAAAAGAAGTCTATAGAGAAGTGCCACAAACCTGCATGAAAACCGCGGTTTAGCTGTACTTCAGCAAAAGTGCAGTAGGGCAGTGTAAAGTCTCTGTAAAAATACACATTTGACACACCATTCAATATAATAGAGTGGAACCTTGGATTACGAGTATAATCCGTTCCAGGAGAATGCTTGTAATCCAAAGTACTCGCATATCAAAGCGAGTTTCCCCATAGAAGTCAATGGAAACTAAAATAATTAATTCCGCATTGACTTCTATGGCATGCAATACCGCATGTGGCCAGAGGTGGGGGGGGGGGGGGGCCGGAAAGCCTCGGAAATGCTCAGGAACAGCTCGGCTGATCCACTACAGCGACATGAAAGTCGGGACAACTTTGCAAGGCAACTTTGATTTGCCTCCAGGAGAGGTAACTTTGCCAGTGGCCAATCAAACAACAATCAGCTCTGGGGGAGGGAGGGGTTTGCCTGAGAAAACTATTTTCTTTTCCTGTAAAGTTGCTTCCGTTAAGACCGTGATCCGACTGTGGAGGCAACTTCCATTGAAATCTAGGGGTACAAGTCGCCTAGAAGTTGGAGCGACTTCAGTAGTGTACATTAAGACGGCTCTCATTTACTTTAATGTAATTTCTCATGTAGGACTTGGGGCGACACAAGTCAGATTCCAAGTTGCGGTAGTGTGAGCGGGCACTAACGGTAAGAATTTAGGACAACAGTCTGTCAACAGACAATCCCCGGCCAACAATCGTACCGTGTCTACGAGTCTGTAGGGCAGTGGCGGTCCGTCTATAGAGGGCGCTGGAGCGCCGCCCCCTCTGGCTCCGCACCGCCACTGAAATATTCATGCATTGCACGAATGTATGTTATTGTTGCCAGCTGCCGCTGGTCTGTTCAGATGGCCGGACCTTGAGCGCCGGCCATCTAAATAACGGCAGCTGGTTGGCTGTGCGGAAGTGCCTATCAGAGCTAGCGGCTCTGATAGGCTTTCCGAGTACTGCCCTCGTCTCCCGGATGCTTATCCTTGGAACGTACGGGGGGTGCGTTCCTGGGATAAGACTGACGGCCGTCTCAGCCAATCAGGTTCACCGATTCTGGTTATCGGTAACCTGATTGGCTGAAGCGTCACCAAGGCGGGAGAAGATATCAAGGGACGTGGAAGGAGAAAGGTAAGTGCATTTTTCAGGGCATAGCAGCGACAATGGTCACAGTGGCGACAAAGGGCACAGTGGCGACAAAGGGCACAGTGGCATCAATGGGCACAGTGGCAACAATTAAAGGGCACAGTGACATGCACAGTGGCAACAATGGGCACAGTGGCGACAATTAAAGGGCACAGTGGTGACAATTGGCACAGTGGCGACAATTGAGAGGCACAGTGGCTGCGTTTGATGGTATGACACAGTCGTGACAATTGATGGCACAGTGACTGCGTTTGATGGCATGGCACAGTGACTGCGTTTGATGGCATGGCACAGTGGCTGCGTTTGATGGCAAGGCACAGTGACTGCGAATTGATGGCATAGTGACTGCATTTGATGGCATGGCACAGTGGTGACAATTGATGGCATGGCACAGTGACTGCGTTTGGCATGGCACAGTGGTGCGAAAAGATGGCATAGTGACTGCATTTGATGGCATGGCACAGTGGTGATAATTGATGGCACAGTGGTTGCGTTTGATGGCATGGCACAGTGGTGACAATTGATGGCACAGTGGTTGCGTTTGATGGCATGGCACAGTGGTGACAATTGATGGCACAGTGGCTGCGCTTGATGGCATGGCACAGTGGTGACAATTGATGCCACAGTGGCTGCGTTTTATGGCATGGCACAGTCACTGCATTTGATGGCATGCCACAGTGGTGACAATTGATGGCACAGTGGCTGCATTTGATGGGCACAGTGAGGCTGCAATTTTTTTCGTTTTTTTTTTTTTTTTTCCGTTTGCGCCCCCCCAAAAATTTTGAGCACCAGCCGCCACTGCTGTAGAAGATAACATTTTTGCAGTGGATGACAAAAAACGCACATGACAGAGGTTGTAATTCTTCTCAAGTCTCTTTAAAAACTAAAATGACCCATTTACAGTATATCTCACCCCCACCAGCAAAAGGGTCAACAAGGCCAACATTTTTCTTGGCTCTGTCCGAAGGGTTACAGGTAGCTTTGAATCTCCGGCCCATTGTCCTCTAGAAGGGTAAATAAAGCATAATCTGCTAATGATTAAACAAATACCATGACATTTTAAATGATGTATGTTTGATGTGAATGCAAACGGCCATTGTATGAGCAGACACGGATAAGACGGGGGTGGATCTGGCTGAGCTCGGTCAATGGAGTGACAAGTATAGGGCTTGTATGTCATTTGCATTTGTAAGTGTGCCGGGGCAATAGGGAGCAGAAGGCGGTGACACACTTACAAGGACTCTACAAGGCTCCTCATAACCATATCAATGACCTAGTTGGATATTTACAGCGTATTGTTGGAGAGTCTGTAATAAAGACACGGCACAAGTGAGCATCTGCTGGCTGGTGTCCATCTTTGTGTCCCCACCAGGCCAAACATGCCAGTGATTGTAAGGAAGGCCACCAGACACGGCCCGTAAACTTCAACCACCCTTGGAGCTTCTCTACTGTGATCTGCTGAACCCAGAATGTATAGGTCATAATGAGGCCCTCAAAGTGTGATGGAGGTTCCCAGGTTTTGTGCTTTTTTGTTGTTGTTAATGCTGTCTGCACTTTATAATTGTACAGCGAAAAGTCTGTGGGGTTCTTTTATATGGAATTCCGAGGTTAAGTGGCCGTAAACTAGGGATATGCTCCTTTTTTGTATTTTATTTTGTATTTATTTTTTATTTCAGTTGGCATTGACCTAGCAACTCCAAAGTTGTGATTACACATGAAATGGATTTCATCTTTACGTCAGTGTACCCAGTGGCAGCTGGTGCTCAAAATTTTTGGGGGGGGGCGCAAACAAACTGAACTGAAAAAAAAAAACATCAAACGCAGCCACTGTGCCCCATCAAACGCAGCCACTGTCCCCATAAATTGCCACCACTGTGCCCCATCAAATGCTGCCAGTGTGACCATCAATTGCCGCTACTGTGCCCCATCAAATGCTGCCAGTGTGCCCATCAATTGCCGTTACTGTGACCCATCAAATGCTGCCAGTGTGCCCATCAATTGCCGTTACTGTGCCCCATCAAGTGCTGCCAGTGTGCCTGTCAATTGCCACTACTGTGCCCCATCAAATGCTGCCAGTGTGCCCATCAATTGCCGTTACTGTGCCCCATCAAATGCTGCCAGTGTGCTCGTTAATTGCCGCTACTGTGCCCCATCAAATGCTGCCAGTGTGCCCGTCCATTGCCGCTACTGTGCCCCATCAAATGCTGCCAGTGTGCCCATGAAACACAGCCACTGTCCCCATAAATTGCCACCACTGTGCCCATAAATTGTCACCACTGTGCCCCATCAAATGCTGCCAGTGTGCCCATCAATTGCCGCTACTGTACCCCATCAAATGCTGCCAGTGTGCCCATGAAGCACAGCCACTGTCCCCATAAATTGCCACCACTGTGCCCATAAATTGTCACCACTGTGCCCCATCAACTGCTGCCAGTGTGCCCATCAATTGCCGCTACTGTGCCCCATCAAATGCTGCCAGTGTGCAAATCAATTGCCGTTACTGTGCCCCATCAAATGCTGCCAGTGTGCCCGTCAATTGCCACTACTGTGCCCCATCAAATGCCAGTGTGCCCATGAAGCACAGCCACTGTGCCCATAAATTGCCACCACTGTGCCCAACCATGGCTGCCAGTGTACCCATCAAATGCCAGTGTACCCATCAATTGCCGCTACTATGCCCCATCAAATGCTGCCAGTGTGCCCATCAATTACCGCTATTATGCCCCATCAAATGCTGCCAGTGTGCCCATCAATTACTGCTACTATGCCCCATCAAATGCTGCCCGGCCCTTCCCTGTCTTGCAGCGGGTCGTCTGCGGTGTCCTGCACGTCCTCCATGTCTTCATCCGTCCTCTCTATCAGGCGTCCAATCACAGCGCCTGACGTTTCAGCCAATCAGGTGGCAGGTAACAGACCCGAGGACCTGATTGACTGAGAGGCGGTTCAGTGTTAGCAAAGCAAATTCCTTTACAGCTTAGTAAACGGTGAAAGCACAGCATGGCTCCCGCAGTTCACCTTTTGGGCGCCTACGGCTCTAATCAGGCGCTTCCAAAAAACACCCCGCCGCTGTAATTCAGGTGCCCGGCGCCCGAAAAGGGGCCGGACGCCTGAATAGGGGGTGTCAGCGGTGACCATAGATAGATTCATGCAATGCATGAATCTATGGCGATAGAGCGCCCATGAGCCCCTTTATGGACTCACCGCCACTGAGTGTACCCCAAAAATAGAGTCCAGTGGTGCCAGTATTATAATTTAATTGAAGTATAAAAAATACACTTCAATGAATAAAAAAAACAAAACAAAACCGTAAAGTTAGCCCAATTTTTTTGTTTAATGTGAAAGATGATGTTACGCCGCGAGAATTGTGAGAGAATCGTGATCTATCTTCGCCCGCCACGAGCTCTGTGACTCTGATCGCGGGTCCCGCGGACTCGATACCCGCGATCATTTCACGGTGAGGTCTTGTAAACAAGCATTTCCCCAGTCCTCCTAGTGACAGGACAGTGACCACAGCTTCCTGTAATCGGGAGCGGTGATCAGTGTCGTGTCGCACACAGCCAATCCCTAGGCACACTTAACCCCTTCAGCGCCACCTAGAGGTTAACCCCTTCACTGCCAGTGTCATTTTCACAGTAATCAGTGCATTTTTATAGCACTTATCGCTGTAAAAATGACAATGGTCCCAAGAATGTGGCAAAAACTTCTGATGTGTCCGCCATAAAGTCGCAGTCACGAAAAAAATCGCAGACTAGTAAAAAAATAATAATAAAAATGCCATAATTCTATCCCTTATTTTGTAGACGCTATAACTTTTGCGCAAACCAATCAATATACGCTTATTGCGATTTTTCCCCAAAATATCTAGAAGAATACGTATCGGCCTAAACTGAGGAAAATACGTTTTTTATATATTTTTTGGGGGATTTTTTATTATAGCAAAAAGTAATAAATATTGCTCTTTTTTTTTCCAAATTTGTCGCTCTATTTTTGGTTATAGCGCAAAAAAAAAAAAACGCAGAGGTTTTGTGGGGGAAAAAAGGAAGTCAATTTTGTTTGGGTGCCACGTCGCATAACCGTGCAATTGTCAGTTAAAGCAACGCAGTGCCGAATCGCAAAAAGTGCTCTGGTCTTTGGCCAGCAAAATGGTCCAGGGCTTAGGTGGTTAAGTATTTCATTAACCACTTAAGGACCGCCTCCTGCACATATACGTCGGCAGAATGGCACGGCTGGGCACATGTACGTCCTGTACTAGTACCCAGCCGCGGGTCGCGGGCGCGACCCGGTCCGAAGCACCGTGACCGCGGGACACGCGGACCCGATTGCCGCTGGAATCCCGCAATCGGTCCCTGGAGCTGTAAACACGGCTTCCCCGTTCTTCACTGTGGCGGCAGCATCGATCGTGTCATCCCTTTTATACAGCCACACCCCCCCTACAGTTGTAAACACACTTCAGGTCACACATAACCCCATCAGCGCCCCCTGTGGTTATCTCCCAAACTGCAATTGTCATTTTCACAATAAACAATGCATTTTAAATGCATTTTTTGCTGTGAAAATGACAATGGTCCCAAAAATGTGTCAAAATTGTCCGAAGTGTCCGCCATAATGTCACAGTCACGAAAAAATCGCCGCTATTAGTAGTAAAAAAAAAAAATTTATAAAAATGCAATAAAACTATTTTGTAAACGCTATAAATTTTGCGCAAACCAACGATAAACGCTTATTGCGATTTTTTTTTTTTTTTTTTTACCAAAAATAGGTAGAAGAATACGTATCGGCCTAAACTGAGGAAAAATTTTTTTTTAATATATTTTTGGGGGATATTTATTATAGCAAAAAGTAAAAAATATTGAATTTTATTTCAAAATTGTCGCTCTATTTTTGTTTATAGCGCAAAAAAAAAAAAAAACGCAGAGGTGATCAAATACCACCAAAAGAAAGCTCTATTTGTGGGAAAAAAAGGACGCCAATTTTGTTTGGGAGCCACGTCGCACGACCGCGCAATTTTCAGTTAAAGCGACGCAGTGCCGAATCGCAAAAAGGGGCAAGGTCCTTTAGCTGCATTTTGGTCCGGGTCTTAAGTGGTTAAAAAAAATATGTCAGATCATGATCCAGCAGTCATCTACTACTGTCTATGGCCAGTCTAAACTGAGAAGACAATGTAATGCAGGGGTTGACCCAAAGAGCGTTTGCATTGGCATAGTGAATAATAAAGTTACCTCGATGATTTGTAATTATAGGAGGAAAATGAAATAATGGCACATTTTATTTTGTTTACTCTCGTTGAGTGGTCCTCAAATGTCCCACTTTTTACCCCTCCAATAAAAGTAAATGCTGCTGATTAGGCTTTGGTGTGTCTTTTAATGAGATAGCAGATGCCTCGATCACAATTCAGATTCCTGTCAGCGGCCAATTAATGATTAAACGGCACACGAGCATCTCCACCGCTAATTGTTTTACCAACACAGATGTTTTGTGGAAGTCATAAAAGATCAGAAGAGTTGATTGTTTGCTGGAATTGGGAGCACATTAACCTCCTGCCATTCAAATTCCCCTCATCAAAATGAGCGGGAAGGGGAGTAGGCGACATTACTGGGCACCCAGAGCTAAGCATGAGGGGATTCTGAAATGGCCTATTATATAGAGACGTTTATATGACTTGTATACAGCCGTTTCTGCCTTTTTAGCCCCCGTTCACATGATATGCCAAATCGCGGGCCTAGTGCCAGCAACAGCGCCGTCTGAATCGGTGCGACGCCTGACTTTGCGGTGCCGCATCGTTTTCCAAAATGAGTTCCTGCACTACTTTTGGCGACTTCAGGGGGCAATTTCAATAGACAACTGAGCAGGAACCTTCTTTCAAACCGCACCCAATCCGCCCCCCACCCCGAACTCGCACTTAAAGCGGTGGTTCACCCTAAAATGCAAGTTTCTACCATGAAATACAGCATAGTAGCGTGAGCTACAGTATGCCATTATTTTTTTTTTTTTTTGCGCCCTACTCACTGTTGAATCCCGGAGATAAGTTTCAGACTCCCCGCGGGGAATGGCCGTTCCTATGCAGAGGGGACAATGATTGACGGCCAGCTATGGCGCGTCACGCTTCCCGAGTAGGACTCGGCTCTTCACGGCGCTTTACGGCGCCTGTGCACAGACTAGGAGCTGACTGCGCAGGCGCTGTGAAGAGCCAAGTCCTATTTCGGCCATTTCCGTGAAGCGTGACGCGCCATAGCCGGCCGTCAATCATGTTACCCTCTGCATAGGAACGCCTACTAGACTGAAACTTAACTACGGGATTAAACAGTGAGTACGGCAAAAAAAATAAAAATAAAGGCATACTGTAGCTCGCGCTAGTATGCTAGATGGCATGTTAGAAAAAAAAATTTTTTTTTAGGGTGAACCCCCGCTTTAATTGCGGGTATAAAATGTGTGCGAGTTCAGCTGAATTACAAACCCGCCTCCAATGTGAACGTGGCTGTAAAGTCTCTCATCAATGTAGGATAAAGTATGGCTTCTATCAGGGAGGGCTTTTGCAGAAAGTCAGCATAACCCGTCAGGCTATTATGTTGGGAACAAATACAATAATTCTATATAGTGTGGATTACAGCATTACTTACAGTATATACAAATAATACATTCTGTATTTGTATTGTTCATTTAACCACTTCAAGGATAGCAACAGGAGCTCAGATCGGCGCATGCTCCTAGGAGTAGGACATGTGGCTAATTTAAATGTATTTATTTTTAAAAAGGGGGGTTGCCATCTGGGGCCCTTTAATAAAAAATATATATATATATTATATATATATATATATATATATATATATATCTTGTGGCAAAGTCGCTTGGGTTAGTAGAAATAGTGAAACATGCAGCGCAGCAAAGTCACCAAAATAGCAATAAATATGGCTTTATTGCATCAAAAATAATAATACAAACAAAAAGGCCTACTCCAGCTTAGGAGGTTAACTAAACAGTAGTGTCCCTCACTACGGGTTACTGGAGCGGCTATTCCGGCCTCCAGTATAAACAAACAAAATAATAGTTCAATATAAACAATAAGTTCTGACAGACAGTGGGCCAGATTCAGGAACATCAGCGGATCTTTGGTCCGGCGCAGTGCATCTTTTTTACACTGCGCCGGAGCAGCGCAGAGAGGCATGCTAGTGATTCAGGAAACTTTTTTCCTGTCTCTTGCCCCGGCGTGGCGGATTTTACACGGCGTAAGGCGGCGTAGCGCGGCGTAAGGCGGGGTAGAATAAAATGGGTGTCTCCCTATGCTAATGAAGCGGGGAGCGTGGCGCAGGGGTCACGCCGGGGCGCATGTTAGACCGCACATGCTCAGTGACATCCAGGGGTAAATGCCCCAATCTGCACATGCTCAGAACTGCGCCCCGGCGTGATCCCTGAGCTCCGCCGACCCACTACCAAAGCCCAGTCCATGAATCAGCCCAGACTTCCGCCCTGCAGGTGCAAATGTACTGAAGCTTTTTTTTTCCAAGCTAGGTGGTTTGCATTGTGGTGGGGCAGTTATGGCTGATGAGGAATCCTCAGGTGGGCGGATGACCAATTTCAGCCCAGAGGAGAGGGCTGTAATTATTGAGGGCCTCTCCCAACATGGGGACCGCCTCTATGTGTTGTCCAGCAAGTGTTGTTGCTCAGGTCGTTTGTAACGCTGCTGCTTTAGCTGCTCTCCAGCTGACCTCTGCAAGTTTGGTGTAAAGTTACCCCTGCTTTATAAAGGGTAACTTTCCGCTGCAAACCAGAGTTACACGCACCGGGAGTAGCCTGCGCCGGCAATTCGTAATTTGCTGAATCGGACCAACTCCCTCATTTGCATATTTAAAATAGAAAAACCAGGGCCGCGCTAGTTCAGACCAGCGTAAATGGGCGCCCACGCCGCACCGGCGTGGAAAGGTCCAAACGAAAAAAAAAAAATCTACGTTACGGCGTAATATTGTTTGCTGAATACGGCGCGGAGATACGCCGGCGCAAATTGGCATTTACGCCGCGCATCTCAGTCTACACCGGCGGAAATTGTTCCTGAATCTACCCCCTTGTTCCTCAGATACACAGACAGACTTCAGTCTGCCCATCCAGCACAGCCTGGATCTCACACTGAGCTCTCCCCTCCCTAGACTCCATCAGGTGCAGGCTAATTAATAGGGAGAGAGAGGAGGTTTACCTGTTGGGCCAGGCTTAACCCTTTCTACGACAGGGAAAGCTGACCTTTCCAATCTCACACTGACATACCTGGAATCATGTACTCTGTCACAATATATATATATATATATATATATATATATACACACACACACACAGTTTGTAATTTTTTTTCTCAAAAAAATAACAAAAAACGGGGGTTGCCATCCGGGACCTCTAGGCCCTTTAATAAAAAAAAAAGAAACCTCTGGGCCCTTTAATAAAAAATAAATAAATAAAAAAATATAAAAAATAAATAAAAATAAACATTTATAAAAAAAAAAAAAGGGGGGGGTTGCCATCCAGGGCCCTGGGGAACTCTGGGCCCTTTAATAAAAAAAAATAGAAAAAAGGGGGTTTGCCACATGGTGCCCTGGGGACCTCCTGAGCCCTTTAATAAAAAAAAAAATATATATATATATATATATATATATATAATATATATATATATATATATATAAATAAATGTGAGAAATAAAATAATATAAAAAATAAATAAAACAATTTTATAAAAAAAGGGGGGTTGCCATCCGGGGCCCTCTGGGCCCTTTAATAATAATAATAATAATAAAAATAATAATATAATATATATATATATATATATATATATATATATATAAAAAATTAATAAATTAAATATATTTTTTTAATAAAAAGGGGGGGGGGTTGTCATCCAGGGCCCTGGGGACCTCCGGACCCCTAAAAAAAATGGCCCTTTAATAAAAAATAAAATAAAAATATATTAAAAAATATATATATTTTTTTTATAAAAAAATAAATAAAAAAAGGGGGGGTTTCCATCCGGGCCCCTTACAGGTGTACTGCCTGTACCCCCCTGATGGCGGCCCTGCATGCACCAGTCTATGGTCCCTGACACAGTCTCTTCTCCCCTAGCCCTTTTTCCAGCCCTCCCCTACCCAATTATAACCTACCCCAGCCACCTCAGCCGCATCGCCCACCTGTGCCGCGCCGCCCAGTGGCTTACACTAAAGCCTGGCCATATAGGACAGACCACGGCTGCGGCCTAATCCACCCCCTCCCACTCTTCCTTTGCCTCCCTCTTCCTCTCACAGATCTACCAGACATCGGCCTTCCCAGAGCCCTCACGGAGGTAAGTGCTGCCCCTTTCGTGTCAGTCCGCCCCCGTTGACACTCGCGGGTGTCAGGATAGGCCGCGACGTCCCGCTAGCGGCTGACCAAAGGGTTAAAATAGCCCGTGTTGCGGCGCTGCCGAGGTGCTTTTGGCAGCGCTGCCCATTCATTTCAATGGTCAGGTCATTTTGGGAGCAGTGTATACCAAACTGCCCAAAGATGCAGGACTTTTTTTCCCGTTCTGCAAGTGCCCCACCCCTGTGTGAAAGCACTCACAGGCGCTTTTTTTAGCGCTAAAACGCCTGAAAAGTGCCCCAGTGTGAAAGGTGCTTTTAGGTTTTTCACCTTCATGCATTATTTTTTCTTACTTGAGCCTGATCCAGTGATGTGCACGAGCGCAGCGGCTCTAGCCGCTGCCTCTCTCCCCATTGGGCAGACTGATGGCAGCAGGAGCTATTGGCTCTCAAATCAGCTTCCAGTTTTTTAGTCAAATTTTATTCTGGAAACCAGATACGCTTAAATTAGGCTAAGATACGAGCGGCGTAAGTCTCCTACGCCGTCGTATCTTAGGGTGCATATTTACGTTGGCCGCTAGGTGGCGCTTCCGTTGAGTTCGGCGTAGAATATGCAAATGACTAGATACGCCGATTCACGAACGTGCGTGCGCCCGTCGCAATTAGTTACGCCGTTTACGTTGGAGATACGCCGGTGTAAAGATAAAGCTGGTCTCTAGGTGGCGCATCCCATGCAAAGTATGGACGTCGGAACAGGCCTATCTTTTTACGTTGTTTGCGTAAGTAGGGCTGTGCGTAAATTACGTTCACGTCACAGGCATTGAGCCGACGTATTTTTGGGCGTAAATACGACGTGATACTGAGCATGCGCACGCATGCGCCGTTCGTTCGGCCATGCATCTACATGGGGTCAAGCCTCATTTAAATACAACACGCCCCCTACAGCCTACTTTGAATTATGCGCGCTTACGCCGCCCCATTTACGCTACGCCGCCGTAACTTAGAGAGGCAAGTGCTGTATTCACAAAGCACTTGCCTCCTAAGTTGCGGCGGCGTAGCGTAAATACGGTACGCTACGCCCACGCAACATAGATCGGCCGTACCTGAATCTAGGCCTTTATATTTTGCTAAACAAATAAAAGAAGACCGAAAATTTTGAGAAAAAAAAAAGTTTTTCTTTTGTTTCTGTTATAAAATGTTGTAAATAAGTACGTTTTTTTTCTCCTTCACTGATAAGGCAGCACTGATGAGGTGGCACTGATGAGCATTGACAATGGGCACTGAATAGTGGCACTGATGGGCATTGTTAGGCGACACTGATGGCCACTGAAAGGCTGCAATGATGGGTACTTATCGGTGGCACTGATAGATGGCATTGATAGGCATCCCTGATGGCACTGGCAATCATTGTGGATGGGCACTGATTGGCAGCTGCCTAGACAGATTGTCATTTCCCTGGTGGCCTAGGGGGGCATACCTGGTGGTACAGTGGGATGACCATCCCTGGTGGTCCCAGCAGCGTCCTGGGCGGGCATTCAAGGGGGGCTGCTCTGATAAACAATCAGCACATACCCCCCCCCCTGTCAGGAGAGCCGCCGATCAACTGGATGTCATATAACGCCCAGTCAGGATAACTGAACCACTGCCCAGCTGTCATCCTGCTATAGGCTGGGCGAGAAGTGGTTAATGTCACTGATTCCCCAAAAAGTGTCAAAAATGTCAGGTTTAGGTGTCCGTCGCAATCCCACTAAAAATCACTGATCGCCGCCATTACTAGTAAAAAATAAATAAATAAAAATGCGATAATTTTTGCACCAACCAATCAATATACGCTTATTGAGATTTTTTTTTTTTTTCTTTACCGAAACTATGTAGAATATGTTTAGCCTAAACTGATGAATACATTTTTTTTGTTTTTGTTTTTTCAAAATTGTCGGTCTTTTTTTGTTTATAGAGCAAAAAAGAAAAAAAACATAGAAGTGATCAAATAACACTAGCTCTATTTGTGGGGGGATAAAAGGCCAAGGCGTAAATTGTTCTGGGGCTGAAGTGGTTAACCACTTAAGGACCACCGCCTGCACATTTACGTTGGCAGAATGGCACGGCTGGTACGTCCTCTTTAAGTGCCCAGCCGTGGGTCGCAGGCGCGCACCCGCGACCCGGTCCGAAGCTCCGGGACCTGTGGACCCGATCGCTGCTGGAGTCCCGCGATCGGTCCCCGGAGCTGAAGAACGAGGCGAGCCGTGTGTAAACACAGCTTCCCCGTTCTTCACTGTGGGGCTGTCATTTATTGTGTGTTCCCTGATATAGAGAGGCACGATCAATGATGTCACACGTCCAGCCCCGCCCCCTACAGTTAGAAACACATATGAGGTCACACATAACCCCTTCAGCGCCCCCTAGTGGTTAACTCCCAAACTGCAATTGTAATTTTCACAGTAAACAATGCATTTTTATAGCATTTTTTGCTGTGAAAATGACCATTGTCCCAAAAATGTGTCAAAATTGTCCGATGTGTCCGCCATAATGTCGTGGTCACGGAAAAAATCGCCGCCATTAGTGGTAAAAAAAAAAATTATTAATAAAAATGCAATAAAACTATCCCCTATTTTGCAGAAACCAATCGATAAATGCTTATTGCGATTTTTATTTTTTTACAAAAAATAGGTAGAAGAATACATATCGGCCTAAACTGAGGAAAAAAAAAGTTTTTTTTTTATATATATTGTTTGGGGATATTTATTATAGCAAAAAGTAAAAAATATTGCATTTTTTTCAAAATTGTCGCTTTATTTTTGTTTATAGCGCAAAAAAACAAAAACGCAGAGGTGATCAAATACCACCAAAAGAAAGCTCTATTTGTGGGGAAAAAAGGACGCCAATTTTGTTTGGGAGCCACGTCGCACGACCGCGCAATTGTCAGTTAAAGCGATGCAGTGCCGAATCGCAAAAACTGGCCAGGTCCTTTACCTGCATTTTGGTCCGGGTCTTAAGTGGTTAAAGAACCTTACAGTTTGCCAAACACAATAAACTGAATGCAGCCACATCTAGTTTTGTGCAATGTGTAGATTCTAGCTGTAACCTGACACAATAAGGTCCATGAAGTTCTACGAGGCTCCAGTGATGGTCCGCACCATATTGTATTTACGCCCCATTTGCGATGTACCGTTCCCGGTGTTCAGCCAATGATGGGAGGGCCCTCGTTGGGAGGATTTTACTGTTACATGGAAGAACAGATGTTGTTTCGGTCTCGTCCTCCTCGTCACACCCGCTGCTCACTGTTCTGAGAAGGTCGTATACTCATTTATTAGGTATAATTGGTCCCTCATCTACGTTGCTCACCTGCATCATTACCCTCCAAGTGCGCTGCGCTTCGCTGGCATATTAGTGGCGTACTTTGGGACCTCGTTATCTCTTTATCCAAATGGCCTCATTTAAAAAGAGAAAAGCTCATGTTATGAAGGGCAATTACACATTAAGTGTTATGTATAATTTTCATCTGTCTGATGTCTGGAGATACAAGCCACAGGGCTGCATTTAACCTCCGAATGTGGAGCACAACCTGCTGCAAGGGGTGAGCCACCGCGCTGCCAACTCCCACTCTGCCAACGTGTAGACTTTTCCCAATTTCCAACTCTTTTGTACCTTTTGGAAACAAGGGGCCAGATCCACATAGATCGGCACCAGCGCAGCGTATCTAAGATACGCTACGGCGCTGTAACTTACTTGGCTTTGTTTCAAATCCACAACGAATTTGCGCCGTACTTCCTAGGCTTCGTTTCAAATCCACAACGAATTTGCGCCGTAAGTTACGGCGGCGTAGTGTATTTCTGGCGGCGGAATTCAAATCGGCGATTAGGGGGCGTGATTCATTTAAATGAAGAGCGTCCCCGCGCCGAATGAACTGCGCATGCTCCATTTTCGAAATTTCCCGCCGTGCATTGTGCGAAATGACGTCGCAAGGACGTCATTTTTTAAACTTAAACTTAGACGTGACTTACGTCCATCCCGATTCACGGACGACTTACTAAAAAAAAAAAATTCGAATTTCGACGCGGGAACGACGGCCATACTTAACATGGCAAGTCTAACTATACGCCGCAAAATTCCAGCTTTAACTATACGCCGGAAAAAGCCGACTAGAGACGACGTAAGAGAATGCGACGGCCGCGCGTAAGTTCTTGGATCGCAATTTGCATACCCGACGCGGAAAACGACGCAAACTCCACCCAGCGGACACCAAAGTATTGCATCTACGATCCAAAGGCGTACGAAGCCGTACGCCTGTCGGATCAAACCCAGATGCCGTCGTATCTTGGTTTGAGGATTCAAACTAAAGATACGACGCGGGAAATACGCCGGCGTACTCTCACTGTGGATCTGGCCCAAGGTGCTTTGGGGTGGGGGGCTGCAGGGGGCCCCCTGCCCCAAAGCACCCACCCCCCATGTTGAGGGCATGCGACCTGGTACGGTTCAGGAGGGGGGTGGGCAATCGCTCCTCCCCCACCCCCTTTCCTGACCGGCCAGGCTGCGTGCTCAGATAAGGTTCTGGTATGGATTTTGGGGGGACCCCCACGCTTTTTTTTTCGGCGTAGGGGGTTCCCCATAAAATCCATACCAGACCCAAGGGCCTAGTATGCACTTGGAGTGGAACCCATGCTGTTTTTTTATTTAAAATTTGGCGTGGAGTTCCCCCTCATGATTTCTACCAAACGCAGTGCCTGGTATTGGCGGGATCTTGTCCGCCGGTGTCCCGAGATCGGGTCACAGAGCTGAAGAACGAGGAGATGTCAGTGTAAACACAGCATCTCCCTGTTCTTCCTAGTGACATGTCACTGATCGTCTGTTCCCTCTCATCGGGAACAGCAATCAGTGACGTGTCACTCGTAGCCACGCCCCCTAACAGTTAGAATCTCTCCCTAGGACACACTTAACCCCTTCAGCGCCCCTACAGGTTAACCCCCTCACTGCCAGTGTCATATTTTTTTTTACAGTAATCGGTGCATTTTTATAGCACTGATCGCTGTAAAAATGACAATGGTCCCAAAATGGTGTAAAGAGTGTCCAATGTGTCTGCCATAATGTCGCAGTCACGAAAAAAATTGCTGATCGCCGCGACGTGGCTCCCAAACAAAATTGACTTCCTTTTTTTCCCACAAATAGAGATTTCTTTTAGTGGTATTTGATCACCTCTGCGTTTTTTGTTTTTTGAGCTTTAAACAATTTTGAAAAAAAATGCTTTTTTACTTTTTTCTATAATAAATATCCCCAAAAAATATATAAAAAAAAAATCATTTTTTTTTCCTCAGTTTAGGACGATACGTATTCTTCTACATATTTTTGGTAAAAAAAATCGCAATAAGCGTTTATTGATCGGTTTGCACAAACGTTATAGCGTCTACACCAGGGATATGCAATTAGCGGACCTCCAGCTGTTGTAAAACTACAAGTCCCATCATGCCTCTGTCTCTGGGTGTCATGCTTGTGGCTGTCAGAGTCTTGCTATGCCTCATGGGACTTGTAGTTCTGCAACAGCTGGAGGTCCGCTAATTGCATATCCCTGGTCTACACTATGGGGGATAGTTTTATGGCATTTATTTTTATTTTTATATATATATATATATATATATATATATATATATATATATATATATAAGAAGGCCAGTATGGTGGCCTGAGTTTATGGGAGGAGCCCGGAGGGTATTTAAGCAGCCCACTCACACATGCTCTTTGTCGGTTCAGTGTGCAGTACTACACGTCACTGGGCCGACTCTTCCCAGCTCACCTCATGTCCGTGAGTCTGCGCATTCAATCGCATTCGACACCCTCCCGCCCTTCCCTTTTTCAGGGCACTTCTCAGCATGTCCTTCTTCAATTAACTACCCATTACTTACCTTGGGTATGCCCCCTTTTCTTGGCATACTGACCAGACCACCAAGGCACACTTCAGGTCTATTTATGTTGTAAGTCTTGTCGCGTGTTTATGTGATCCACATCTCTCTCGGTCAGAGGGTAACGACCATAAATATATATATATATATATATATATTATTATTTTTTTACTAGTATTGGCGGTGATCAGCGTTTTTTTTTTTTTTTTGTGACTGCGACCCTATGGTGGACACATCGGACACTTTTGACAAATTTTTGGTACCATTGTCATTTATACAGCGATCAGTGCTATAAAAATGCACCGATTACTGTGAAAATGACACTGGCAGTGAAGGGGTTAACCACTAGGTGGCGCTGTAGGGGTTAAGTGTGCCCTAGTGAGTGATTCTTACTGTAGTGGGGGAATGGGCTACATGTAGGGTGACCACGTGTCCCGGATTCCTTCATTCGAGGACAATACAGTGTCCCGGAATGAAACTGACACAGCCACCCCCCGGGCCAATCTGATGCCCACAAAAAAGGCTGCCACATCACCGCTTTACTCACTGACAGTACTTGTCCTGGCCAGGAATGCCTGGAGGAGCACAATCCCGCCCCTTGCTTGTGACTGGAGAAATCATAAATCCCGCCTCTTGTGTCCAATCACTGTGCTGTGATTCGTTACAGCACAAGCTGATTTTTGGGAAGGGGGGTGTCCCTGAATGGTAGTTTGGAAATGTGGTCAACCTAGCTACATGTGACAAGACAGTGATCACGCTTCCGATTACAGGAAGCGGTGATCACTGTCATTGTCACTAGGCAGAGCGGGGAAATGCTTGTTTACATCAGCATCTCCCCGTTCTTCCTCACCGTGAGATGATCGCGGGTATCCCCGCGGCGATCGAGTCCGAGGGACTCGCGGTCACACTCACGGAGCTTGCGCGTCCACAATGTCGCGATCTTAAAGGGGACGTGTATATAATGGTCCTTCTGCCTGTCCGTGCCATGCTGCCGACGTATATAGTTGTGCGCTGGTCGGCAAGCAGTTAATTGCATTAATTAGGATGGCACCCATTGAAATGAATGCGTTTTTGAATTGTCCTGCGACTTTATTGGGGAGATTTACACAGCTGTGCTTCACCACAAGACAATGCTTACAGATATTGCACTTTAGGTAGGACATTTCACTAAAGACAATGGTGATGTTGCTGTCCCAGGGGGGACATCTGTGCGGCTTTCTAATTGGCACATAACTGGACAGAACTTTTTAACATTTCTTCTTAAATTTTAGGATTCGTCAGGCTGGCCTGAAGTTGCGCTTTTGCACAAATGAATCGCAGGCCACACGGAGTCATTTTGTCCATAAACTGCAGCGATTTGGCTTCAGCATCTCTGAAGAAGAGGTTACTGCTCCTGGCCCTGCAGCAAAAAGGCTGATGGAAGAACGGGGACTGAGGCCACATTTGCTGGTCCATGAAGGTAATCTACTTCTCTATCTTGAAAAAGCCTTTATAAGCACACCTTTTCTGTCCGAAATGTTAGACAGTAAGGATCTGGCCACCAAATGTATTTTTTTTACCTTCGGGTGGGCAGCCAGGCGCTGGACAGACCTCCCCCCTCTTCTCGACTGACTGTGTGAAAGAGCCCTTAGGTAGACCATAAAGAAAGTCTGTCCTCATCAACATGCTGAGAAAAATGAAGTTCAATGCTTCCGAGCATGCGTCGACTTGATTCTGAGCATGCGTTGATTTTTAACCGATGGACGTGCCCACAAACGATCGTTTTTTTAACCATCAGATAATTTTAAAACAAGTTCCTAGTTTTTTAACCGATGGATAAAAAATCGATGGGGCCCACACACGATCGGTTCGTCTGATGAAAACGGTCCATTAGACCGTTTTCATCAGACAAACCGATTGTGTGTATGCGGCATTAGGCCCCATACACACGATAGAATCCATCCGCTGAAAAATCCCAGCGAATGGGTTTCAGCGGATAGATCCTATGGTGTGTACACGCCAGCGGATCTGTTTCCGCGGATATTTATCCCCTGGGATGGATTTCCAGCGGATAAATATTTGATGACATGCTATCAAATCTATCCGCTGGAATCCATCCCAACGGATGGATCCGCTGGTCTGTACAGACTCACCGGATCCATCCGTCCGAAGGGATCCCCCGCATGCGTCGTAATGATTCGACGCATGCGTGGAATTCCTTATATGACAGCGTCGCGCACGTCGCCGCGTCATAATCGCAGCGACGGCGCGACACGTCATCGCTAGAGGATTTCGGCGCGGATTTCGATTCGATGGTGAGTACACTCCATCGCATTTAAATCCGCGCAAATCCTCGAGAGGATTTATCCGCGGATACGGTCCGCTGGACCGTATCCGCGGATAAATCCTCTCGTGTGTATGGGGCTTTAGAGTTTGCAAAAGACTTGAGACTGGGGCGGAGGTTCACTTTGTGTTGGTCTATCACATAAAATCCCAATAAAATACATTTACGTTTTTAGTTGTAACCTGACAAAATGTGGATAATTTCAAGGGGTATGAATACTTTTTCAAGACACTGTAATTTTTCAGCCGGGTTGTATGTGACACATCTGTACATCTATGGGTGCTTTTAGCTGTGACTTCCTCCCTTCTCACAGATCTCCTCCCGGAGTTTGACTCCGTTGATAAGTCGGAGCCCAACTGTGTTGTGATCGGCGATGCAGCTGAAAACTTTTCCTATCAGAATGTGAATGAAGCATTTAATGTGCTGATTGGCCTAAAGAAAGCGGTTCTCATATCTCTGGGAAAGGGGTGAGTGCTTTTGTGTTTTTTTTATCTTTTTCACAGTTGTAGGACATTTTTATTACATATACTGAATACACTGCAAAGAGCATTCCAAAAAAAATTTCAGCGCTTAACTTGTACCAAGAATAACCTTCAACTGTATTAAGCAGAGAGTGTGGGCCAGATTCAGGTAGACTTACGACGGGCGTATCTACTGAGTCCGAATCCCCGCCGTCGTATATTTAAGCGTATTCTCAAACTGAGATACGCTTAAATATAGCTAAGATACGATGGTGTAGGAGACTTACGCCGGTCGTATCTTAACTGCATATTTACGCTGGCCGCTAGGGGCGTGTACGCTGATTTACGCCTACAATATGTAAATCAGCGAGATACGCCTATTCACGAACGTACGCCCGGCCGTCGCAGTAAACATACGCCGTTTACGTAAGGGTTTTCAGGCGTGAAGATAAACCACCAAAAAGATGGCGCAAGCCGATGTTAAGTATGGACGTCGGAACCGCGTCAAATTTTTCAAGTTTTACGTCGTTTGCGTAACTCGTCCGTGAATGGGGCTGGCCGTACGTTACGTTCACGTCGAAAGCATTGACGATTTGCCAACGTGATTTGGAGCATGCGCACTGGGATACGTCCACGGACGGCGCATGCGCCGTTCGATCGAGACGTCATTTACTTGGGGTCACACTTAATATACATAAAACACGCCCACAGCTTCAACATTTGAATTAGGTGGGCTTACGCCGGACCTAATACGCTACGCCGCCGTAACTTCAGCCACAAAATCTTTGAGAATACCATACTCGCCTCTCAAAGTTACGGCGGCGTAGCGTATAGGAGATACGCTATGTCCGCCTAAAGGTATGTGAGTCTAGCCCTGTGTTTTTTTTTTCAGACAGATCCGGACTGAACCACAATGTATGTCTATTGATGAGCAGATGTAAACGGACGCATGTCTGTTTACATCCAAGTCAGTGCAACATAATAAAGCACAGATCCATCCTGACTTGTATCGCCGGTTCAGGCTGGTGGTGGGGGTGTAATGATGGGGAGGATAGTTTCTTGGAACACTTTGGGCCCCTTGGTACCAATTGCGCATCGCTTAAAGTGATACTAAAGGTTCCACTGTGCAGTTTGTTTTGCACAGAGTGGCCCCCGATCCTTCTGTTCTGGGGTCCCAAGGCGGCTCTCGCGGCTCCTCCACGCATTAGGTAACCTCCTCTGGGAAGCGCTCTCCCGAGGGGGTTACCTTGTTGACGCGCTCCCATGTCATACACTCAGCGTCTATAGACGCCAAGTGTATGACTTGGCCCCGCCCCCGACACTCGCGTCATTGGATTTGATTGACAGCAGCAGGAGCCAATGGCTGAGCTGCTATCAATATATCCAATCAAAGCCGGGACTCCGTGGAGAGAAGGACGGCGGGGACGCGCCCACGGAAATTCTGGGCTCAGGTAAGTAAAACGGGGGGCTGGGGGGCCGGACACCGCAAGGTGTTTTTCACTATAAAGTGGAGGCCCAGCTGTTTAAAATATATATTTTTTTTAAGTCAGCAGCTACAAACCCTGTAGCTGATGACTTCTAATAAGCACACTTACCTGTCTAGGGTGCCCGCGATGTCCCTCGGATCGGGTCCCGGCCTTGCCATTCAAAGTAAGGGAAACAGGAAGTTGAGCCTTGCGGCTTCACTGCCCGTTTCCTACTGCACATGCGTGATTCGCGCAGCGCTTTGTAAATGGCCGTCTGTCTTCTGGAACACACACAGGTCCCAGAAGACACCTCGCCCAAATGTCCCAGGAGACAACGCGAGGAGGAGAAGACGGAAGATCACAGCGGAATAGAAAGTGGCAGATTAGGACGATCTGCCTAGCAACAGCCCTGGTTGCTAGGCAGGTAAGTATATAAAAAAAATTGGGGGGATTTCAAATATTTTGGAGCCTTTTTTTTTATTTATTTTTATTTTTTTAGGGTGGACCTTTCGCTTTAATGCATAGGATGCATTACGGTGAAAAAACACGTAGGTTTACAACCCCTTTAACCACTTGGGATCCGCCTGCCGTCAATTGACGGCTGCAGTGCGGATCCCAATTTCCAAACTGCCGTCAATTGACGGCCGCCCCTTTGGGCGTTCCCCGCGCGCGCTCCAGAGCGCGCTGCGGGGAAAATCTGTGTTGGCCGTGTCCCTCGGACACAGCCAATTACAGATCGCCGCGAACGGCCAATCAGAGTGGCCGTTCGCGAGGCGATCTGTGCGGCCAATGAGAGAGGATCTCATATGTAAACATATGAGATCATCTCTCATTGCCGTTTTACACAGAGACAGCGGTGCTGTCTCTGGAGAGGAGACCGATCTGTGTCTCTTGTACATAGGGACACAGATCGGTCACCCCCCCAGTCACCCCCCCCTCCACCTACAGTTAGAACACTAAGCAGGGATACATTTAACCCCTTCCTCACCCCCTAATGTTAACCCCTTCAATGCCAGTCACATTTATACTGTAATTAGTGCATATTTATAGCACTGATCGCAGTATAAATGTGAATGGCGCCAAAAATGTGTCCGATGTGTCCGCCATAACGTCGCAGTCCCATTAAAAATCGCAGATCGCCGCCATTTCTAGTAAAAAAAAATAATTTAAAAAAAATAATTCTGTCCCCTATTTTGTAAGCGCTATAACTTTTGCGCAAACCAGTCGCTTATTGCGATTTTTTTTTTTTTTTTACCAAAAATATGTAGAAGAATACGTATCGGCCTAAACTGAGAAAAAAAAATGTTTTTTTTTTTTTAAATTGGGATATTTATTATAGCAAGAAGTAAAAAATATTGTATTTTTTTCAAAATTGTCTCGCTTCTTTGTTTATAGCGCAAAAAATAAAAACCGCACAGGCGATCAAATACCACCAAAAGAAAGCTCTACTTGTGGGGAAAAAAGGACGTCAATTTTGTTTGGGAGCCACGTCGCACGACCGCGCAATTGTTAGTTAAAGCGATGCAGTGCCGAAAGCTGAAATTTCACCTGGGCAGGAGGGGGGTATATGTGCCCAGTAAGCAAGTGGTTAAACACCACGGCCTACCTGAGTATTGTTGTTGACCATGTCCATCCCTTTATGACTACAGCGTCCCCATCTTCTGATGGCTCCTCCCAGCAGGATAATGTAGGGATGGACTGACCATTGGGACTACAGGGAGTTTCCCGATGGGCCGATGGCTCAGTGGGCCGGCTTCAGTGACAGCAGCCTGGGAGTTTCTCACTTCTGCCTAATCTTGTCTCATAAGGGGGGGGGGGCACCAAACTGATCCTTTGCCCCGGGAGAAATAATGTCTAGCTCCCCCACTGGTACTGCCTATAAGAGTACCAGTACCAGCTGTTCTACTCTAATAAAGTAAAACGGCTAGTGGCTAGTGAAGGGGGAGAGGTGGCTTGGGTGGCCGGGGGGGGGGGGGGTGCGGGAGTGGGCCAGTCTGGATAAAGTCCAGGGCCAAATTTTTGTCCCAGTCCAGCCCTGGGATAATGTCACCATATCACAAAGCTCCAATCATCTCACCACTGGACAATGAGGTCACTGTACTCCAATGGCCTCCACACTAATGAGATCTTAATCCAATAGAGAACCTTTGGGATGTGGTGGAAAGGAAGATTTCCATAATGGATGTGCAGATCTGCAGCAAATCCGTGATGCTATCAGGTCATTATGGACCAAAATCTCTGAGGAATGTTTCCAACACCTTGTTGGATCTATACCACCAAGAATGAAGGCAAAAGGGGGTCCTACCCGGTACTAGCAAGGTGTACCTAATAAAGTGGGTGATGAGTGTATGTTGACCGTGTTAGGTCAGCCATCAATGGATCAAAATTTGGTGCACCTATGGGCAGGCTGAGTGTACCCAAAACGATTCAGAGATTGACTTGGGTACAACCAGCACGTCGGATTTCTAGAATGCGTTTTTTGCCGCAATGGCGAATGACGGTGTTGATGTCCTCCGTCCCCTCTGCACCCAACTCTACAGAGAAGCCGTGGCTGACAGCTCAGCGTGGGACAATGGAAGCCCCATAGTAACTCTATGGGTGACGTCACTTCCCATTCATTTCACAGCCGTTGTCCTCCGCACAGCTTCCGGCACTGGAGATCGGGTCGGAGTGGGTCAGATCGGCTTCCAAAAAGGTATGTATACTCGTTTTTTCTTTGCAGGGATAGAGGTTAGTGTTAGATCCCTGTAGGTAGATTCACACACATTGGCCTAATTTTAGGGCGGCGTAGCCTAGCCTGTTTAGGCTACACCGCCGTAAATTAGTTAGGCTAGTAGTGATTTTCAATCTACTTACCTGCTAATCTACGGCGGCATAGCCTAAAACGAGCGGGCGTAAGGGCGCCTAATTCAAATTGGTTGGAGGGGGGCGTGTTGTATGGAAATGAGGCTTGACCTCACGTTTTTTGAGTTTTTTTGACACTGCGCATGCGCCGGGCGACTACATTTCCCAGTGCGCATTGCGGCTAAATACGGCGTACGGGCCTATTGATTTTGACGTGGACGTAAACGACGTAACTTCCGATTCGCGGACGACTTGCGCAAACGACGTAAAAAATTCGAACCTCACGGCGGGAACGGCGGCCATACTTTAACATTGTTATTCCACTTCATAGGTGGAATAACTTTAGGCCGCCTAAGGCCTTACGGAAACAACGTTAATCGACTGCGGCGGGCTCGCGTATGTTCGGGAATCGGCGTAAAAGCTCATTTACATAATCTACGCCGGCCGCAATGGAAGCGCCACCTAGCGGCCATCCAAAAAATTGCAAGCTAAGATAGGCCGGCTTGCGCCGTTCTATCCTAGCTTTGTTTAAGCGTATCTCTGTTTGAGCATATGCTTAAACAAACGCCGGCGTAGATTCAGAGTTAGGTCGGCTTATCTACTGATAAGCCGGCCTAACTCTTTGTGAATCTACCTACTGGTGTCTATAGAGGCAGGGTTTTCGATTTTGCATGGACTTCCACATTAACTTAACCAAAGAGGGTTTTCTGCCTAGATTTCAGCTTGAAGTTAAAGGGGTTGTAAAGGTACAATTTATTTTTTTTCCTAAATATCTTCCTTTACCTTAGTGCAGTCCTCCTTCACTCACCTCATCCTTCCATTTTGCTTTTACATGTCCTTATTTCTTCTGAGAAATCCTCACTTCCTGTTCTGTCTGTAACTCCACACAGTAATGCAAGGCTTTCTTCCTGGTGTGGAGTGTCGTGCTCGCCCCCTCCCTTCGACTACAGGAGGGTCAGGACGCCCACTAACACACAGCTCCTTTCTCTATCTGCAACGTAGAGGGCGTCCTGTAGGCCAAAGGAGGGGGCGAGCATGACACTCCACACCAGGGAGAAAGCCTCACATTACTGTGTGGAGTTACAGACAGAAGAACAGGAAGTGAGGATTTCTCAGAAGAAATGAGGACATTTAAAAGCAAAATGGAAGGATGAGGTAAGTGAAGGAGGACTGCACTAAGGTAAAGGAAGCCATTTAGGAAAAAAAAATGGTACCTTTACAACCCCTTTAACTTTGTACATCATTGTATGCCTTATTTTGTTACCTCCTTTTTTATTCTTTGACTAAATGCTATAAGACAAGTGGCATCAATCTTTGCCTCTTTTTCACTACAGGCGTTATTATAAAGAAACCGATGGATTGAAGATAGACGTAGGTGCCTACATGAAAGCTCTGGAGGTAAGGATGCTTTTTTCCTTCTCTTGGGAATGTGGTTGACTCATTACAATTCGGTAATCTCTCCTCTCTTTTCACCAGTATGCCTGTGATGTCACGGCGGAGGTTGTGGGAAAACCATCAAAGAATTTTTTCATGTCTGCCCTGGATGAGATGGGAGTGAAGCCAGATGAGGTAACATGTGGCTGAATATGGGCAGATATATCTTAAGGATTAATGGCAAGGAGACCTGCATTTGTCCAGTGGTGCACACACATTTCTTTAACCGGCTCACGCAGATATACTGCGGCATAATGGCTCTCCTGGGCGAAATCCCATATATACGGCTTTGCCCAGGAGAGCCACCAGAGGGCGCGTGAGTGCCTGCTGCACAGCGGGGGACCCAATGCATGTGGCCTGCGGGCATGATCGCCTGGCCACGTGCAATCGCGTGCACGAGAGCCAGAACAGGGATTTGTGTGTGTCAGGGGAGAGGAGACAGATCGTGTGTTTCTACAAAGTAGGAACAACGATCTGTCATCTCTCCTAGTTAGTCCCATCCCCACACAGTTAGAACACAGTGAGGGAACACACTGTTAACCCCTTGATCGCCCCCTAGTGTTAACCCCTTCCCTGCCAGTGACATTTATACAGTAATTAGTGCAAATTTATAGCACTGATCGCTCTATAAATGTCAATGGTCCCAAAAATTTGTCAAAAGTGTCCGCCGAAGTTTCAATACAGCAAAAAAATTGCAGATCACCGCCATTAATAGTAAAAAAAAAAATAATAATAATAAAAAATAATAATAAAAATGCCATAAATCTTTCCCATGGTTTTGTAGATGCTATAACTTTTGCGCAATCCAATAAATATACGCTTATTGGATTCTTTTTTATTTTTTACCAAAAATATGTAGAATACATATTGGCCTAAACTGATGAAGAAATTTTGTTTTTAAATTTGGGGGATATTTATTATAGCAAAAAGTAAAAAATTATTGTTTTTTTTTTTTCAAAATTGTCGCTCTATTTTTGTTTATAGTGCAAAAAATAAAAACCCCAGAGGTGATCAAATACCACCAAAAGAAAGCTCTATTTGTGGGGAAAAAAGGACGCCAATTTCGTTTGCATACAGCATTGCATGACTGCGCAGTTGTCGGTTAAAGCGACGCAGTGCCAAATTGTAAAAAGTGCTCTGATCAGGAAGGGGATAAAATCTTCCAGGGCTGAAGTGGTTTTAAACCCTCTAGTTGGAGGAATGAAAGATTTGGATTCGCTTGTAGGGAATTTTTCTGTGGAGTTGTAAAATCTTCCATGAGCCAGGATCACCTCTGATTGCTAAAGGCAATCAATATTTCTCTTTCGTCCATGGACGGACACGGCTTCCTTATACTTTTGACTGTAGGGTTATGTTCCGTCTACAGTCAAGAGTATAAGGAAGCTGTGTCGGTCCATGGACTTCAGAGAGAAGGATTTACGGTGAGTAAAAAAAATCCTATTTTATTTTTTTTTAGCTTTGGATAGAGTGGAGATGGATTAGAACATCTGTCAGCAACCTGTCTGCACCCTTGTTGGGGAGATTTATTCTCTCTATTTGTCCTGTTTACCATTATCATTGAAAGTGAAAGTAAAAAAAGGGAAATCTGCCAATGTGGACAATAGTTCTGGTCTGGCTGCAACCATTTTAACTGTGGGCAGCTGAAGCTGCTGCCTTTTCACTTCCTGGATTCATACAGACAGACAGATACACACCTCCAGCTCTGCAGCTCTCATTTGCCCCCTTATGACTCACCCCTCCCTTCCTGGCAAACTCTCACAAGAGAGAGATCTGTGCATGATGACATAAGCCTAGGCCAATGACCAGACAAGAAACAGGAAGTGGGCTGTATAAGGTATTTACTGGCAGAAATAAAATGTTTTACTATCCAAAGTTAAAACAACAACAACAAGGGCAGAAGATTTAATAGATGGAAAGATGAAAAAATTACTGAAGTTCTGCTTTAAATGTACTCAGTATAAATGCAGTTAAAGCGGTGGTTCACCCTAAAATCCACTTTCTGTCACTAGATCCAGCATACTACTGACATCTGCAGTATGCTGGATTTTTTTTTTTTTTGTACTTATCGTTTTATCCGTATGTCTGCTCCGGCTCCGAGCGGCGTATCCTTCCGGGTATAGGCGTTCCTAAGTAAAGCGCAGTTGATTGACGGGCTTGGATAGCGCGTCACACCTTCCGGAAATAGCCGACGTGACTCTCGGCAATTTACGGCGCCTGCGCAGTCAGCTCTACACGGCAGGCGCAGGCGCCGTATAGCGCCGTAAGCAGCCGAGAGTCACGTCGGCTATTCCCGGAAGGTGTGACGTGCTATCCAAGCCCGTCAATCAACTGCGCTTTACTTAGGAACGCCCATTCCCCGACGGATTCCCCGCTCGAGCCGGAGCAGACATACGGATAAAACGATAAGTACAAAAAAAAGAAAAAAAATCCAGCATACTGCAGATGTCAGCAGTATGCTGGATCTAGTGACAGAAAGTGGATTTTAGGGTGAACCTCCGCTTTAAGGCTGCACAATGGTAGTCTTGAACACCACTTCTATTGTCTTTCACAGGCTGTCATGATCGGGGACGATGTGGTTAATGACATTGGTGGCGCTCAGAGCTGTGGTATACGAGCAATACTTGTGAGAACTGGAAAGTACAGGTGTGTGTGAGGAGGACTACTTCTCAATGTGTATACAGTGTGTGTGTGTGTGTGTGTGTGTGTGTGTGTATATACAGTGGAACCTCGGATTACGAGCATAATCCGTTCCAGGAGAATTCAAAGTACTCGCATATCAAAGTAAGTTTCCCCATGGAAGTCAATGAATCCGATCGTGTACAGCAGGGGTGGCCAACCAGTGGCCCGCGGAGCCCTCTGATGTGGCCCGCAACCTCCTGCTCTGGAATGGTGGGTTGGCAAGCCCAGATCACAGGTTGCTGACCCACCATACCACAGCATCAGTGAGGTGAATGAATCTGGTGGTAGAGGAAGAAAGCGGCTGCGGAGCAGAGCCCCATAAGCCAATGCTTCCTCTACAGCGCCGGCTTTGACACAGGCGGAGTCTATGGCAAAGTTCAGCTAACCCCCAGGATAGACACAGGTGCACTACGCTGCACCCGGGGTGTGGGTTAACCACAGAACATCAGTGTGAAAGCAGTCTTAAGCCCTTTTCACGCAATCAGCCCGACCAAATGGGGCCCTCAATTCACCTCTATAGAGCGCCAGATGTCCGTTTACGCCCACCTACCTCCAATCCAAAAAAGGGAGTTCGTCCCCTTTCATCTGGGCGGATCAGAGGGCCTATAGAGTAGCCATGAAATGTCATCCACCCGCTACGCTCATTGTGGCCCCCGACTGGTTACCAAGTTGCTTA
The DNA here is from genome assembly GCF_905171775.1 of Rana temporaria. Lineage (NCBI taxonomy): Eukaryota > Metazoa > Chordata > Amphibia > Anura > Ranidae > Rana > Rana temporaria. The sequence continues at coordinate 17,362,157 of NC_053496.1, forward strand.
AGTGGCCCTCGATCTTCAAAAGGTTGGGCACCCCTGGTGTACAGCATACAACATCCAAACGGAGATCGCGGGTGACGTCATGCGTAGCTCCTCCCCTTCGTACGCGTTACGTCCCATGGGCGGGACTTCCTCAGCGTAGGGCAAAGAGACAACAGGTTGTCTCTTTGCCCTACGCTAAAGAAGTCCCGCCCACGGGACGTAACGCGTACGAAGGGGAGGAGCTACGCATGACGTCACCCGCGATCTCCGTTTGGATGTTGTATGCTGTACACGATCGGATTAATTGATTGGATTTTATCTGACTGTACGCCCCGCACTCGGCTGTGAGTGCTGGGAAATCTGTAAAACGATCTTCTGACCTTTTGATTGTCCTGATCGGAACCTGAGATTGATTATCATGCATTGTGACCTTTTAAAGGTCGAAGTGTTGAGGTGAGCGGCCATCCTGACTTCTTGGTGGAGGTTTTCTCTTTTTGGTCACTTGGTTTTTGATTATTCACCACCTAAAGAAATTTACTTGGATTTCTCCTCTTCACTTTCATATATGGACTCTATTTTTCACTTTATATGATATATGATTACTCTGTTAGGTTGTATTATTATTAATTTTATTAATATTATTATTTATGCTATTTTGGGAAGTTTATTTGAATTTGTCCTGAGTGCTGGCTTGCATAATATTGTTTTTCTTTTTATTTAATTAATTCCAGCGCTAAATACTTTCTTTATTATTTCCCAATGGAAGTCAATGGAAACTAAAATAATTTGTTCCGCATTGACTTCAATTGTGGCTAGAGGTGGGGGGGGGGGTGCCGTAGAGCCTTCGAAAGGCACGGAAAGGCCAGAGGAAAGCTCGGCTGACCTCAGAAAGGCTCAGGAACTGAGTATTGGCCAATCTGGCGCCCCCCCCCACCTCAGGCCAAACGCGGTACTGCACACCGTTGTGTCTTGAATCTTGCTCAGACAGCACTCGCAAACCGAGTCAGGATTTTTTTTAAATACAGTTGGGTAGATTCAGGTAGGGGCGCCTAAACTTAAGGACGGCGTAGCCTAGCGTGTTTACACTACGCCGCCTTAAGTAAGAGAGGAAAGTACATGATTCAGAAAGCACTTACCTCCTTACTTAGGGCTGCGTAGTGTAAATACGGCGGGCGTAAGGGAGCCTAATTCAAATTGCTTGGAAGGGGGCGTGTTGTACGGAAATGAGGCTTGACCTCACGTTTCTTGATGTTTTTTTACACTGCGCATGCACCGGGCGCCTACATTTCCCAGGGCGCATTGCGGCTAAGTACGCCGTACGGGCCTATTGATTTTGACGCGGACGTAAACGACGTAACTCCCGATTCGCGGACGACTTACGCAAACGATGTAAAAAATTCGAACCTCACGGCGGGAACGGCGGCCATACTTAACATTGGCTAGGCCACTAGAGCATAGCTCTAACTTTAGGCCGCCTAAGGCCTTACGGAAACGACGTTAATCGACTGCGGTGGGCTCGCGTACGTTCGGGAATCGTCATAAAAGCTCATTTACATAATCTACGCCGGCCGCAATGGAAGCGCCACTTAGCGGTCAGCCAAAACATTGCAATCTAAGATAGGACGGCGCAAGCCGTCCTATCTTAGATATGTTTAAGTGTATCTCTGTTAGAGAATACACTTAAACATAGGGCGGCATAGATTCAGAGTTAGGTCGGCTTATCTGTAGATAAGCCGGCCTAACTCTTTCTGAATCTACCTAAGTGTTCGTATTGCGAAACGCTCGTTAACCGCGTTACTCGCAATCTGAGGTTCCACTGTGTGTATATATATGTGTGTGTGTGTGTGTGTGTGTGTGTGTATATATATATATAAATATATATATATATATATATATATATATATATATATATATATATATATATATATATTAGTGCTGTCAGTTAAACGCGTTATTAACGGCGTTAACACAAACCCATTTTAACGCTGTCAATTTTTTTATCGCGCGATTAAGGAGGTTCACCCTTTAAAACATTTTTTTTTTTGTCAGCACCTACCTCTTAACCCTTTCACGCCGACGGGACGCATATATGCGTCCTCGTCGTTCGGGGGTTATACCGGGATGATGCCTGCAGCCGCAGGCATCATCCCGGTATCGTTGTTTAGAGCGGGCGATCGGCTATCCAAACATAACAACCGATGCGGCTAAAAGTCGCTCGGTTGTTATGCCGGAGGAGCGGGAGGGGACATCCCCCCCCCCTCCCGCCGCCTTTCGCCGCTCTGACCGGGCCTCCCGTCCCACCGGGAGACCCGATCCTCCATCCGCCGCGTTCTGTGTTCAGGCGGAGACTGACACTAAGCCGCAAACGGCTTTGATTCAGTCTCCGCATTGAAACCACGGAAGCGGCGTCATGACGTCACTTCCGGGTTTCTCGGCTGCCAACGGCGCCGGATTTAAAAAAGTACACAGTATTCAGAATCGCCGTTTTCGGCGATCTGAATACTTTGAAGTGCAAAGGAGGGCTCGGAGGTCTTTTAGACCCCGATCCCTCCATAAAGAGTACCTGTCACCACCTATTGCTGTCACAAGGGATGTTTACATTCCTTGTGACAGTAATAAAAGTGATCAAAATGTAAAAAAATAAAAAAACACAATTTAATATTATAAAAAATAAATAAATAAGAAAACAAAAAAAAAATGTTTTAAAGGGTGAACCTCCTTAATCGCGCGATTAATCGTGAGTTAACTATGACATTAATGCGATTAATCGCGATTAGAAATTTTAATCGCTTGACAGCACTAATATATATATATATATATATATATATATATATATATATATATATATATATATATATATACCGTATATATATATATATACCGTATATATATATATATATATATATATACCGTATATATATATATATATATATATATATATATATATATATATATACACACACACACACACACACACACACACACACACACACACACACACACACACACACACACACACACACACACACACACACACACACACACACACACACACACACACACACACACACACACACAAAGAACACAGCCTGATGTTCCTTCTTCTTTTTTTTCCTAGGCCCAGTGATGAAACCCATCCTCAAGTGAAGGCTGATGGATATGTGGACAACCTGGCCCAGGCTGTGGACATCCTACTGGCGTCTGGAGGAGCTGGTCACTAACCTACTGGCATCTTATATTCTAGCATTAGTGACTCCATATGGCTTCAAGTGTCACCACTGGAGGATATCAATAGGACTAATAATGTTATACTTGAATAAACAAAGCCATGTATGTCACAGAACTAATAGGATACTTGACTGGAAGTGTAGTACAATTAAAACTAACGGATGGCCACTTTGGCATTTTTGGGAGATGAGATGTTTTTGAAATCTCAGAAGATGTTAGAAATGGGAAACATTCAATCATCCGGTCATGTGAAAAAAAATGCATATGACTGGGTATTAAAAGTGAACACAACTTCATTTTATTCACTAAGCTAAGTGAAAATTAACTTTGCATAGAAAACATGATTATTATTTTTTTTTTCTTTAGCGAATGAACCCCATTGTCCTCAGTGGACAGGTTAAGGTGCAAAAACAATATTGGAAGCTGCAAAACTGAACCAAGAACTAGTGTTCTCACACTTGTGCAGTATGACGGGGTATGTGAATCACAAATATAGATGAACAGATACAGTGATGAAAATAAGTATTTGAACACCCTGCTATTTTGCAAGTTCTCCCACTTGGAAATCATGGAGGGGTCTGATATTGTTATCGTAGGTGCATGTCCACTGTGAGAGACATAATCAAAAAAAAAAAAATCCAGAAATCACAATGTATGATTTTTTTTAACTATTTATTTGTATGATACAGCTGCAAATAAGTATTTGAACACCTGAGAAAATCAATGTTAATATTTGGTACAGTAGCCTTTGTTTGCAATTACAGAGGTCAAACGTTTCTTGTAGTTTTTCACCAGGTATGTACACACTGGAGGAGGGATTTTGGCCCACTCCTCCACACAGATCTTCTCTAGATCAGTCAGGTTTCTGGGCTGTCGCTGAGAAACACGGAGTTTGAGCTCCCTCCAAAGATTCTCTATTGGGTTTAGGTCTGGAGACTGGCTAGGCCACGCCAGAACCTTGATATGCTTCTTACAGAGCCACTCCTTGGTTATCCTGGCTGTGTGCTTTGGGTCATTGTCATGTTGGAAGACCCAGCCTCGACCCATCTTCAAAGCTCTAACTGAGGGAAGGAGGTTGTTGCCCAAAATCTCGCAATACATGGCCCCGGTCATCCTCTCCTTAATACAGTGCAGTCGCCCTGTCCCATGTGCAGAAAAACACCCCCAAAGCATGATGCTACCACCCCCATGCTTCACAGTAGGGATGGTGTTCTTGGGATGGTACTCATCATTCTTCTTCCTCCAAACACGGTTAGTGGAATTATGACCAAAAAGTTCTATTTTGGTCTCATCTGACCACATGACTTTCTCCCATGACTCCTCTGGATCATCCAAATGGTCATTGGCAAACTTAAGACGGGCCTTGACATGTGCTGGTTTAAGCAGGGGAACCTTCCGTGCCATGCATGATTTCAAACCATGACGTCTTAGTGTATTACCAACAGTAACCTTGGAAACGGTGGTCCCAGCTCTTTTCAGGTCATTGACCAGCTCCTCCCGTGTAGTCCTGGGCTGATTTCTCACCTTTCTTAGGATCATTGAGACCCCACGAGGTGAGATTTAGCATGGAGCCCCAGTCCGAGGGAGATGGACAGTCATGTTTTAGCTTCTTCCATTTTCTAATGATTGCTCCAACAGTGGACCTTTTTTCACCAAGCTGCTTGGCAATTTCCCCGTAGCCCTTTCCAGCCTTGTGGAGGTGTACAATTTTGTCTCTAGTGTCTTTGGACAGCTCTTTGGTCTTGGCCATGTTAGTAGTTGGATTCTTACTGATTGTATGGGGTGGACAGGTGTCTTTATGCAGCTAATGACCTCAAACAGGTGCATCTAATTTAGGATAATAAATGGAGTGGAGGTGGACATTTTAAAGGCAGACTAACAGGTCTTTGAGGGTCAGAATTCTAGCTGATAAGACAGGTGTTCAAATACTTATTTGCAGCTGTATCATACAAATAAATAGTTAAAAAATCATAAATTGTGATTTCTGGAAAAAAAAAATTTGATTATGTCTCTCACAGTGGACATGCACCTACGATGACAATTTCAGACCCCTCCATGATTTCCAAGTGGGAGAACTTGCAAAATAGCAGGGTGTTCAAATACTTATTTTTCTCACTGTATACAAATGATTTGGCAGGTTAAACTAGAGGCCGTCTCATCACTTGCACTGATTTTTCTTAATAAAATTTTCCCCTTATACCCTCCACCAATACCACCATGTATCTGCTCTCCAGCCTAATGCATTAGGGTGTGCACCCGTAAGCTCAAACACACATGCGTGTGTATGCATCTACATATATATGACCCCGACACATTGATCTCCCTGCTGGCACAGTTAAATAGAAGAGCATAAACACTTCTCTTATGGCAGAACCGGTAAGAGGGAGATATTTCCCAAGTTCCTGTTGCTACACAGAGCGATAAAACTAATGCGCATCGGGTGATTAGGGTGTGCCTGGGCACATCCGGAACACCCTGTGCGCATGCCTATGCTTCTCTCCCTTTGTTTATGCGATATAGTTTCTAATCTTGCAACGCTATGGCAGAGATTTCTCCACTTCGTATTATTTTCCTGTTATAAAGATGGCCAGAGACTGACACTTGTCTTGCATATAGGTAGATTCAGAAAGAGTTAGGCCGACTTATCAGTAGATAAGCCGACCTAACTCAGAATCTACGCCGACTTATGTTTAAGCGTATGCTCAAACAGAGATACGCTTAAACATATCTAAGATACGACGGCTTGCGCCGTCCTATCTTAGATTGCAATATTTTGGATAGCCGCTAGGTGGCGCTTCCATTGCGGTCGGTGTAGATTATGCAAATTAGTAGATACGCCGATTCCCGAACGTACGCCCGGCCGACGCAGTATTTTTACGCTGTTTACGTAAGAGATAGGCCGCGTAAAGTTAGAGCTAGGCCCTAGTGGAATAGTAATGTTAAGTATGGCCGCCGTTCCCGCCGAGAGATTCAAATTTTTTACGTTGTTTGCGTAAGTCGTCCGCGAATCAGGATTTACGTCGTTTACGTCCACGTCGAAATGAATAGGCCCGTGCGGCGTACTTAGCCACAATGCACACTGGGAAATGTAGGCGCCCGGCGCATGCGCAGTTTAACCACTTACCCCCCGGACCATATTGCTGCCCAAAGACCAGAGTACTTTTTGCGATTCGGGACTGCGTCGCTTTAACAGACAATTGCGCGGTCGTGCGACGTGGCTACCAAACAAAATTGGCGTCCTTTTTTTCCCACAAATAGAGCTTTCTTTTGGTGGTATTTGATCACCTCTGCGGTTTTTAGTTTTTGCGCTATAAACAAAAATAGAGAGACAATTTTGAAAAAAATTAATATTTTTTACATTTTGCTATAATAAATATCCCCCAAAAATATATAAAAAAAAACATTTTTTTTCCTCAGTTTAGGCCGATACGTTTTCTTCTACATATTTTTTGTAAAAAAAAATTGCAATAAGCGTTTATTGATTGGTTTGCGCAAAAGTTATAGCGTTTACAAAATAGGGGGTATTTTTATGTCATTTTTATTATATTTTTTTTACTAGTAATGGCGGCGATCAGCGTTTTTTTTTTTTTCGGTATTGCGACATTATGGCGGACACTTCGGACACTTTTAAAACATTTTTGGGACCATTGGCATTTTTATAGCGATCAGTGCTATAAAAATGCATTGGATTACTATAAAAATGCCACTGGCAGTGAAGGGGTTAACACTAGGGGGCGGGGAAGGGGTTAAGTATGCCTGGGTGTGTTCTTACTGTGGGGGGGGGGGGGGGGGGTGGCCTCACTAGGGGAAACACTGATCCTCGGTTCATACATTGTATGAACCGAAGATCAGCATTTCCCCTGCTGACAGGACCGGGAGCTGTGTGTTTAAGCTACGCCGCCGCAAGTTTAGGCTCTTCTACGTGAATCTACCTAATAGACTTTATTTCTGTGCCTGTCCTTTAACTATATCACTGCACCATTTGGACCTTTGGTGATATTCTTCTTAACTTGGTCTACAAGTTAATGCAGTGGACCAACTTTCTCAGTAAAGGGTATAGATTGGCAACCACTCACACAGAGATATTGAGAGACCAAAAATCTCTGGTCACAAGTGCATCTTTCAGCCTAAAGCAGCCTTTTTCAACATTTTTAACATGGAGGAACCCTTGAAATTTTCTGGGCTCGGGGAACCCTTGTTAATAATTACTATATCTACAGCTGATGGTACATTAGTGTGACGATCACTGAGAAGAATGCTCCTTACATTTGCGGTAATTGGGAAGAATCCCCTCTTACAGATAGCAAATAAGATTATTGGTGTTGGTAGTTACTTATCTGAGAGGCAGAACTTGCTCATTGCTCAAGGAACCCCTAGCAATCTCTAGGATGAGTTTCTCAACAAGGAGTCCGTGGAACCCTAGGGTTTCCCCTAGAGATTGCTAGGGGTTCCTTGAGCAATAAACGATTTCTGCCTCCCAGATGAGTAACCACTGACACCAATTCTCTTTTTCGCTATCTGTAAGGAGGAGGTTATTCCCAATGCCCACAGAAGTAAGGAACATTGGGCCAGATCCACAATGCAGATGCGCCGACTTAACTCGAGATACGCGGCGTAATTGAAATTTACACGGCGCGTATATTTGCGCCTGATCCTCAAAACGACATACGCCTTAAAATCTGGTTTTTCCGTCCTACCTAAAAAAAATACACCGGCGCATTTCTGTGCGCAAATTACGCTAGAAACGCCGCTGTTTTGATAGGCAAAGATGCAAATGAGGGAGATAGGGCGATCCACAAAATTAAGTGTGTGCGCCGTAGATTACGCCCTGTGCGCTTCTGTTAGTTTCAATGTGTAAATTTACACTTTATAAAAGCAGCCCTAATTTTACACATGCCGTGTAAAGGTCAGCTAAAGCAACACTATTAAGGAAGAGCTGAGCACACACACTTGCTGGACTACAATCTGTATGCCAACATGCCAGGGGCATCCATGCGCATAGCTAGACTAGTGACTTCAGTGACCGAGGGTAGCCCCTCTTCTGAGGGAACAGCAGTCAGGAGACGCCTCGCAGAATGCATCTTTGCACAGTAAACACACACATTAATTATGTCACAATGAGAATGCATGAATGCACACCCACTGTGGTCCCTAGCACAGACACATCACATGCACATCTAATTGGATTAGATCCAAGTACCCCCCCCCCCCATGGTACTTGGGAGCAGTAACGCCCCGCCACGGCTCCAATTCTGTTACTGTGCATTCATACACCATTCAGGGACCTGGGATCACTTCTCCCTGGTCCTGGGGATCCCTTCTCCACCAAAACTGAGGGTGACACCCTTATTTTATCAGGAATGCCACCCCCCACATCATTCACACACATAAACCAAATCATAAGTACAGTATACCAAACAAAATCATAAAAATCTAAAAATAAATAAAAAAAATAAAAAGTACCCCTGCAAATTATTATCGGCGGCGAGTGCTCCGTCTGGGCTGCCCACGGGCATGGGCACGGCCACGGCCAACTGGAGTATCTTCATGGGGGGGGTGTTAGCAGGGGAGGGAGTATCTTCATGGGGGGGTGGGTGAGCAGGGGAAGGAGGAGCCGCCCCTGGTGTCTGTCCTGCTGGCCTGCCCTCCAAGGCCACTGCTATCCTTGTCAGACAGTTTGTGAGGGCAGCCGCATTGGCCTGGCCAGCCCGGGTATTGTCCTGGACAGCCTGGGTCAGGGCAGTCACCTCCTGGGCCACGCCTGTTGTGGCGGTCTGCAGGTCACACAAACATGTGATGACCGCCAATGAGTTGGTGGCCACATCACCGAGTGACTCCCTCATTGCACCCAGGCTGTGCTCCATCTGGGTCAGAGTGTCTTTTATCTGACCCAGAGTGCGGGTCTGCCGGGCATTGTCCTTCTGCAGACTGGCCGGCAGACGCTCGGCCACCCCCCTGGTCTCCTGGGTCGCCATCCTGCCTGCCCCTGAGGCTTGTGGCCTGGGAGGAGGGGATAGAGTGACCCTTGTGGGTTGCGGCCTGTTGGGGGAGGAGTGGGAGGGGCCACCCCTGATGGTGGCCTGGTAGGGAGACCGCCGCTCCAGGTGAGCACAAGCAGGCAATCAATGACCACTGAGGAGCCACACGGGTGCTGGCAATGCGTAGAATTGAGCAGATGAGAAAATAGATGGACAGCCGCACTCCAGAAAGTCTTTATGAAAAAAGACGTGCTCTTTATTATAAAAGGAAAAAATGCACAGCATACAACAGCATACGGTGGGATGAACAGCTGACGCGTTTCGCATTAACAATTAATGCTTAGTCATAGCTACAAATGAGATAAAAAGATTCTCCAATATATATACATATGAGGGTTTGTGCTTAATCTGTCCCACCCAACATCTGATTGGCTCCAGTGATTAGCTGGACAGAGAAACACATGCGGGGGGGGGAGGGAAGAAGAAACCCAATATCAAAAAACATGTCTGAAAAAATATATATAAAACTGAATGAACAACCATAAGACAATCAAAATGAAAAATATGTGAAAATAAACACAGCGTCCATGAAAGTGCCGACAGTCTATTGGTAAACCCCAGCGATGAAATTGCACTTCTGGGAAAAAGAGATATGGTTTACCTGATGGTGGCCTGACTGCTGCCAGCCTCTGGGGTAGCCTCAAGGGTATCCTCAAAGGTCATCATATCAGAGGCCAAAAGGACTTTCCGGCCAATCTCCAGATCTTCTTCCTCCACCCCCTCATCCTCCTCCCCCTCAACCTCCTCATGAGGGGAGGTTTGGCCACTCCCCTCCCCTGGGGACTCCTCAACAGCCTCTTGTCCTTGGGGTGGTGCAGCAGACTGGCCTGATGGGCCAGCAACCTCCTGGCCTGATGGGCCTGCAACCTCCTGGTCATCTGTGGAGGACACAAAACAATCACAGGTTTGAGGATCCACACACTTGGCACATCTTCCCTTCCCCCACCCACACATGCTAATCACCAGATAGAAAAACCAAAAACTTACCTGGCCCCACAGGAACACCTGTCTGATAGCCAGGCAGGCCCACCACCTGCTCTGGCTGGAAACACCGGGCCACTGCCCATTCCTCATCACTCAGACGGATGGGGCAGGGTCCCCCTCCTCTAGTGCCCGTGGTATGGGCATTGATCTTTGCCACCTTATTACAGACCATGCTCTTTAGATCATTGATCTTTTTTTGGATGCCAGCGGGGGTCCTCGTCTACCCCCCCCCCCCCCCATTTATCTGATCCGTAATTTTTTTTATAATCTTCTTCCCCTGGGCCGGGGAGGTGTTCCGGCTATCAGGCCCATGTGAATAGCGCCCATATAGGACGATGGACCTAGCAAGGATTTGCTTCTCAACCTGATTAAAATTGAGCTTCCTGCGCTTGGGTGCCATCACAGACACCACTCAGCAACAAGAAGAAACTCACAGGACAAACAAACAAAAATACACACACAACAAACAAACAAAAAAACTCACAGAAGAAACACACAAAAAGCAAAACACACAAGCAGACAGCTACTACAAATTCAAAAACAAACACGCAAAAAACAAACAGAAAATACAATCAGAAAAAAACAAACAGAAAATACACTCAGAAAAAAACAAACAGAAAATACACTTAGCAGAAACAAACACCAACTACTATCTAATACTCCTCCAAAACTTCTCTATCAGACACAACTCACCGACAAACATTCAGAGCAGAAGCAACTTGCTCTAGGAAGGGTAACACAGGGAAATACTTTTGCAAGGGAAGTGTGTTTGACTGGGGCTATTTATACACAGGGCGATCCTCAAACTAAGTACGCTTGGCCTTTTACCTATCTCACTGATTGCGCCGAGCAAAGTTCTGCACATGCCCAGTGAGCAGCAGATTCGTGCGCGCATGCGCAGTACGGCCAGCCCTTCATTTGCATGGGGTCACGGCTCATTACAATGAAGCACGCCCACTTCCTTCCCACTTGCAATAACCCCGCCTTACGCCTCGGGATTTAAGTTACGCAAGCGCAATTTTGTGCGCAAATGCGCTGTGGATACGGCACTTACGACACCAACTTAGGGCGCCGTAACTTAAATGACATAATTTTTGAGTAACTTAATTTGCGGCGCTGGCTGTGGATCTGGCCCATTCTTCCCAATGATAATCACACTAATATACTGTGAGCTATAAATATAATAATTATAAGCAGGGGTCCATGGAGGCAAAAAGTTATATCAAGGGTTCCTCCATGTTAAAAAGACTATGAAAGGTTGTTCTAAAGCAGTGGTCTCCAAACTGCGGCCCTTTGCTTGCCTTTATCTGGCTCTTGAGATACTATTCCTCCCTCTTATACGAGACAATATTCTGCCAATTGACAGCAACAATGGAGCACTATTTCTCCCATTGACAGCAACAATGGAGCACTATTTCTCCCATTGACACCAACAATGGAGCACTATTTCTCCCATTGACAGCAACAATGGAGCACTATTTCTCCCATTGACGCCAACAATGGAGCACTATTTCTCCCATTGATGCCAACAATGGAGCACTATTTCTCCCATTGACAGCAACAATGGAGCACTATTTCTCCCATTGACACCAACAGTGGAGCACCATTTCTCTCATTGACACCAACAGTGGAGCACTATTTCTCCAAATGATACCAACGACTGGGTACCATTATTCCCCCTGATACCAAATGTGGCCATGTTTACTCCCACTGATGCCAGCAAAATTTCCGCTCCCGCTGTCCACAGTCCGGCCCCCCTAAAGTCTGAAGGACAATAAACTGGCCCTTTGTTTAACCACTTCCAGACCTGCGCACGACGATGTACGTCCTGTTTTTAAAAATTGATATCTCGGTAACAGCAGCAGCTGCTGCCACAACCGAGGTATCGATCTTTAGGGTGCGCGGTCTGGAATCCGATAATGGCGGTCTCCGTGGCGGATTCGCCGCGAGATCGCCGTTATCGGTGGCGGGAGAGGGGCCCCCCCCCTCCCCCGTGCCCTCCGCCGCTTACCGTAGCCGTCGGTAGCGGCGGAGGCGATCGGGACCGTTCGACTGGGGACGAGACTGAGGGAAAAATCTCCTTCGCCCGTCCCCATAGCTCTGCTGGGCGGAAGTGACGTCAAAACGTCAGTCCCGCCCAGCCTCTTAAAGAGACAAAAAATTTTTTTGGTCATTTGAAAAAATGACATTTTTTTTTTTTTTTTTTTTTTTGCATTTAAGCCCAAATATGAGATCTGAGGTCTTTTTGACCCCAGATCTCATATTTAAGAGGACCTGTCATGCTTTTTTTCTATTACAAGGGATGTTTACATTCCTTGTAATAGGAATAAAAGTGATCAAATTATTATTATTTTTTTTTTCAGTGTAAAAAATAATAAAATAAATAAAAATAAATAAGAAAACAAAAAAAAAATTTTTAAAGCGCCCCGTCCCGACGAGCTCGCGCGCAGAAGCGAACGCATACGCGAGTAGCGCCCGCATATGAAAACGGTGTTCAAATCACACAAGTGAGGTATCGCCACGATCGTTAGAGCAAGAGCAATAATTGTAGCCCTAGAGCTACTCTGTAGCTCAAAAAATGCAATCTCTAGAATTTTTTAAACGTCGCCTATCGAGATTTTTAAGGGTAAAAGTTTGACGCCATGCCACGAGCGGGCGCAATTTTTAAGCGTGACATGTTGGGCATCATTTTACTCGGCGTAACATTATCTTTCACAATATATAAAAAAATTGGGCCAAATTTATTGTTGTCTTATTTTTTAATTCAAAAAAGTGAATTTTTTTCAAAAAAAGTGCGCTTGTAAGACCGCTGCGCAAATACGGTGTGACAAAAAGTATTGGAATGACCACTATTTTATTCTCTAGGGTGTTAGAAAAAAATATATATAATGTTTGGGGGTTTTAAGTAATTTTCTAGCAGAAAAAATTTTTTTAGTCTTGCAAACACCAAATCTGAAAAACACCTAAGGTCTGGAAGTGGTTAAAAGGTTTGGAGACCCCTGTACAAAAGCATTCATCAGAGAAGTCCTACATAATCTGCCACAAGCTAAAATTGGGTGTATTGCTTGCAAAGGTAACACCTAGTATGGTTCTAAGACTGTAGTGCTGTGTTGGACAGTTAAAAAACAATGGTGTTATAACTTTTGCCAGCGTTAGACCCATGGTCCTTGTACATAGAAATGATTGGGCAGTATCCTAGCCACATAGGCATCTGTGGCTTTCTATGCCCGGTAGTGGGAGCAAATACTTGGCTTAGACGGGTATCTGCTCCCCCCTAAAAGGTGCCAAATGTGACACTGGAGGGGGGGGGGGGGGGGTGGGGTTTTCCGAAAAGCGGAAGTTCATTTTTGGGTGGAACTCCGCTTTAGTTACTATTGCTATGTCTTTAGTTACAACAAAGGTGTAGCCAAAATCATCTATCATACATGAGACTTATTTGAAGTGTATTAAATGACATGGATTTATAGAAATTCTTTATGCCTAAGAGAAATAAATGTTATTTTAATCATGATTAAGTGCAGTTGCTGGTGTTTCTTCAGTAATGCTGCCACAGGTCATTAAAAACCTCAGTCCACATGAAGTGATTTTTCAGTGATGTACCATGTCAGGAGGCAAAAAAGTAAATTGGGACCACTCCGGCAGCCATATCTTCTACCTCGACTTTACAGGGATGCCATGGGGGTGCTGGGTGACGCAGGGTTCAGTGTCAGGCACAGGAATGCCATGGGGGTACTAGGTGACACCTGGTGCAATATCAAGCACAGGGGTGCCATGGGGGTTCTGAGTGACACAGGGTTCAGTGTCAGGCACAGGAATGCCATGGGGGTACTAGGTGACACCTGGTGCAATGTCAAGCACAGGGGTGCCATGGGGGTTCTGAGTGACACAGGGTTCAGTGTCAGGCACAGGGATGCCATGAAGGTACTGGGTGACACCTGGTGCAATGTCAAGCACAGGGATGCCATGGGGGTGCTCGGCGACACCTGGGACAGTGTTGTCCCCCTTCATCCACCGTGCTGTCCCCCTCCATCCACTGTGCTGTCCCCCTCCATCCTCCGTGCTGTCCCCCTCCCGTGCTCTGTGCTGTCCCCCATCGATCTGTCAGGATGGAGAGCGGATTTAGGAGCCGCTAAACCCGACTCCTACCTTTTCCGAATGAACATTCACATAACTGCGCATCGTAACCTATGTCTACGATGCTTCAGCTTATGAATGGAGAGGAGCTGCTCTCCATTCATTTTAACTGAGGCTGCTGAGAAAGGGACTGGGGAATCTGTGTCCTTAGTCCCTTTCTCTGTCTTAAAGGGGAGATGTCAGAGGTCTGTTAAGACCCATGATATCTCACCAAAGACCCCCCAACAGGGCTGATTAAAAATAGAAAAAGAAATTGCTATAAATAAAAAATATTTTTTTTAAATAATAAAAATGTAAAAAAAAAAAAACGCTGACAATCCACCCCCCCCCCCCTAAAAAAAAAGAAGATATCACTTTTAAAAAAATGTAAAATAAACATTTTAAAAAATACTGTCACATCACATTAAAAAAAAAGTATCGGTAATCGGTATCGGCGAGTACTTGAAAAAAAGCATCGGTAGTTGTACTGGGTCTCAAAAAAGTGGTATCGGGACAACCCTAGCGCAAACCAATTAATGTACGCTTATTGCGATTTTTTTTTTAACAAAAACTTGTAGAAGAATACGTATCGGTCTAAACTAAGGAAATATAAAAACAAGAAAATTTGCGCTAACCAATAAAAAATGATAATTGTGTAGGTATATTAATACCGAAGGCAGCAATAAACAGTGTATATACACATAAATAGCATGGAAAAAAGAAAAAACTGCGCCAACTCTAGTACCAGCCCCTAAAGCTGGGACAATATATATTATAAAAATGAATGAAAATCAAAAAATCAAAAAAGGCTAATAAGTGAGTTAGTCCAAAAATAAATGTCCAGATAAAAAGGAAAGCACAACCTATGTAGCAGAAAAACACAGTTGAATTCTGATAGCACCACGGTGAGAGGTAATACTTGATCAGTGAAGCCACCACCACATAGATAGCCTCTTACCAGATGGCTAAGAGGGAATAGCCTTAAATAAGATGCACCGCTCTCCAGGGGATCCTGATCACTTTTATCCAGGGGAGAAGTCTCCAGGGGGAGAATGCCTGCTATCCAGCGAGTCCAATCCTCCACACCAAGATAGAGTGGCAGCCCGTCCACTCGGGGATCATGTGGTCCCGTTGACCCAAGAAATAAAAATGGACCAATAGTGTGATACCGTATGAGGTTGTTTAATAAATAAAAGAGCTGTACTTACAATTTTGTAAAAACAGTCAAGCATAAAAACATGTGCCGGCCTGCAACGAAAGCCCTTCCTCTTTCACATAGAGCGCGGTAGCGTCACTGAGTGCACGTCCCAGACGCGTTTCGTCATAGGCAGATAACGTCAGCACATAAAAGTGATCAGGATCCCCTGGAGAGCGGTGCATCTTATTTAAGGCTATTCCCTCTTAGCCATCTGGTAAGAGGCTATCTATGTGGTGGTGGCTTCACTGATCAAGTATTACCTCTCACCGTGGTGCTATCAGAATTCAACTGTGTTTTTCTGCTACATAGGTTGTGCTTTCCTTTTTATCTGGACATTTATTTTTGGACTAACTCACTTATTAGCCTATGGCCCCATACACACAATAGAATCCATCCGCTGAAAAATCCCAGCGAATGGGTTTCAGCGGATAGATCCTATGGTGTGTACACGCCAGCGGATCTTTTTCCGCGGATATTTATCCCCTGGGATGGATTCCAGCAGATCAAATATTTGCTGACATGCCAAACAAATCCATCTGCTGGAATCCATCCCAACGGATGGATCCGCTGGTCTGTATAGACTCACCGGATCCATCCGTCCGAAGGGATCCCCCGCATGCGTCGTAATGATTCGACGCATGCGTGGAATTCCTTATATGACAGCGTCGCGCACGTTGCCGCGTCATAATCGCGGCGACGGCGCGACACGTCATCGCCAGAGGATTTCGGCGCGGATTTCAATGCGATGGTGAGTACACTCCATCGCATGGAAATCCGCTGAAATCCTCGAGAGGATTTATCCGCGGAAACGGTCCGCTGGACCGTATTCGCGGATAAATCCTCTCGTGTGTATGGGGCCTATTTTGATTTTTTGATTTTCATTCATTTTTATAATATATATTGTCCCAGCTTTAGGGGCTGGTACTAGAGTTGGCGCAGTTTTTTCTTTTTTCCATTCTAAACTAAGGAAACATTTTATTTTTTAATTGTGATATTTATTAAATCAAAAAGTTAAAAATATTGTGTTTTTTTTTTTCAAAATTGTCGCTCTTCTATTGTTTAGAGCGCAAAAAATTAAAACCGCAGAGATGATGAAATACCACCAAAAGAAAGCTCTATTTGTGGGGAAAAAAACATACAGATTTCATTTGGGTACAGCGTTACATGACCGCGCAATTGTCATTCAAATTGCGACAGTGCTGAAAACTAAAAATTGGTCTGGGCAGGAAGGGGGTGAAAATGCCCGGTATGGAATGGTTAATGGCCCCTCAGTAAAGCAGCACACACAGTCATTCAACCTCCAAGCAAACGGAGAAACCCATGTAAGTACAGAATAGTCTGAGCTCTCCGCTCAACCAATGTAACAGAACTTGTCCAATCACCAGCACTGTCACAAAAGAAGGTGGAGCGAGTCACAAGCTTCTCCCTACCAGGTATTACCAGTGGCTAAACAGAGCAGCAGGAGAGGGTAGGAAAGGAGTATATGTGCTGCTGGCAGGAGGGGTACATTCATGCAACTGTTACTTTTCCCTGCAGGAACAGCTTTGCTTTAAACACTTAAGACCCGGACCATTATGCAGGTTAAGGACCTTGCCCCTTTTTGCGATTCGGCACTGCGTCGCTTTAACTGACAATTGCGCGGTCGTGCGACGTGGCTCCCAAACAAAATTGGCATCCCTTTTTTCCCCACAAATAGAGCTTTCTTTTGGTGGTTTTTATTTTTTGCGCTATAAACAAAAATAGAGCGACAATTTTTTATTTTTTTTTTGCTATAATAAATATCCCCCAAAAATATATAAAACAACTTTTTTTTTTCCTCAGTTTAGGCCGATACGTATTCTTCTACCTATTTTTGGTAAAATAAATCGCAATAAGTGTTTATCGATTGGTTTGCGCAAAATTTATAGCGTTTACAAAATAGGGGATAGTTTTATTGCATTTTTATTAATATTTTTTTTTTTACTGCTAATGGCGGCGATCAGCGATTTTTTTCATGACTGTGACATTATGGCGGACACTTTGGACAATTTTGACACATTTTTGGGACCATTGTCATTTTTACAGCAAAAAATGCATTAAAAATGCATTGTTTACTGTGAAAATGACAATTGCAGTTTAGGAGTTAACCACTAGGGGGCGCTGTAGGGGTTAAGTGTGACCTCATATGTGTTTCTAACTGTAGGGGGGCGGGGCTGAACGTGTGACGTCATTGATTGTCTTTCCCTATATATCAGGGAACAGACGATCAATGACACTGCCGTTCTCCAGCTCCGGTGACCGATCGCATTTTTATTTTTTACTAGTAATGGCGGCGATCTGCGATTTTTATCGTGACCGTGACATTACGACGGACACATCGTACGCTTTTGACACTTTTTTGGGACCAGTCACATTTATACAGCGATTAGTGCTATAAAACTGAAGTCACATTTACACAGTACTCAGTTCAGTTTTATAGCACTGGGGGGCGCGCATCGTGGCGATCGGTGATGCGCGGTGTCAGTCTGACACCCCGCAACACCGATCTCAGTAAAGAGCCTCCGGCGGAAGCTCTTTAACACGTGATCAGCCGTGTCCAATCACGGCTGATCACGATGTAAACAGGAAGAGCCATTGATCGGCTCTTCCTCACTTGCGTCTGACAGACGCGAGTAGAGGAGAGACGATCGGCGGCTTTTCCTGTTTATCAGCGCAGCCCCCCCTCGGATGCCCACACTGGACCACCAGGATGCAGCCAACATGTGGATGGCCAGGTAAGTCCCCATAGTCATCCACATATACAAATGTATACATAACATATGCCAATCAGTGCCCACAAATGGGCACTGACTGGCACCATCATGTCGCAACAAAATTTGTGATGCCCAGCAATGCCACCCACCAGTGTCATCAGTGCCACCCACCAGTGTGCATCAGTGCTCATCCGTGCCCATCAGTGCCCACCTATTAGTGCCTGTCCATGCCACCTATCAGTGCCACCCATAAGTACCCATCAGTGCCAGCTATGAGTGCCCATCAGTGCCGCCTATGAATGCCCATCAGTGCCGCCTATGAATGCCCATCAGTGCCGCCTATGAATGCCCATCAGTGCCAGCTATGAATGCCCATCAGTGCCGCATACCAGTGCCACCTATCAGTGCCCATCAGTGACACCTTATTGGTATCGGTCAGTGCCGCCTTAATCAGTGCCCGTCATTGAAGAAGAAAGGGTACTTATTTACAAAATAAAGGAACAGAAACAAAGAAAAACTTTTTTTTTTTCTGTCAAAATTTTCGCTCTTTTTTTATTTGTTGCGCAAAAAATAAAAATCGCAGAGGTGATCAAATACCACCAAAAGAAAGTTTGTGGGAACAAAATGATCAAAAAATGGTTTGGGTACGGTGTAGCATGACCGCGCAATTGTCATTCAAAGTGCAACAGCGCTGAAAGCTGAAAATTTGCTTGGTCAGGAAGGTGCGTAAGTGCCCGGTATGGAAGTGGTTAAAAAAAAATAAAAAATTTGTGATCTTTATTAAATCAAAAAGTAAAGAACATTGTGGGCCAGATTCAGCATTGAATTACGCCGGTGTATCTATAGATACGCAGCGTAAATTCAAAGCTGCGCCGGCGTATCTTTTTTCTGTATTCAGAAAGCAAGATACGCCGACATTAGCCTAAGATCCGACTGGCGTAAGTCTCTTACACCGTCGTATCTTAGGGTGCATATTTACGCTGGGCGCTAGGTGGCGCTTCCGTCGTTTTCGGCGTAGAATATGCAAATGACCTGGATACGCCGATTCACAAACGTACGTACGGCTGGCGCAATTTATTTACGTCGTTTACGTCAGGCTTTTTCGGCGTAAGGTTGCTCCTGCTATTAGGAGGCGCAGCCAATGTTAAGTATGGACGTCGTTCCCGCTTCGGAATTTGAATTTTTACGTCGTTTGCGTAAGTCGTTCGCGAATAGGGCTGGACGTAATTTACGTTCACGTCGAAAGCAATGACGATTTGCGGCGGAATTTCGAGCATGCGCACTGGGATTCTTTCACGAACGGCGCATGCGCCGTTCGTAAAAAACGTAAAATACACGGGGTCACCATTCATTTAAATAAAACACGCCCACATCATCCCCATTTGAATTAGGCGGGCTTACGCCGGCCCACATATGTTACGCCGCCGTAACTTAGGGCGCAAGTTCTTTATGAATACGGAACTTGCGCCCTAATTCACGGCGGCGTAACGTACGCCCGCACTAAATTACGCTGGGCTACATGAATCTAGCCCCTGGTCACCTTAGTATAAGTGCCTGGTATGGAAGTGGTTAAAAAAAAAAAAAAAAAGATCTTTATTAAATTAAAAAACAATGGGGTAGATTCAGGAGCAATTTACGCCGGCGTATCCATAGATACGTAGCGTAAATTCAAAGTTGCGCCGGCGTATCTACTTTCTGTATTCAGAAAGCTAGATACGCCAACATTAGCCTAAGATCCGACTGGCGTAATTCTATTACGCCGTCGTATCTTAGGGTGCATTCTCACGCTGGCCGCTAGGTGGCGCTTCCGTCGTTTTCGGCGTAGAGTATGCAAATTACCTAGTTACGCCGATTCACAAACGTACGTGCGCCCGGCGGTAGTTTGCGTAAGGCTTTTTCGGCGTAACATTGCTCCTGCTATTAGGTGGCGCAGCCAATGTTAAGTATGGACGTCGTTCCCGCGTCGAATTTTGAAATTTTTACGTCGTTTGCGTAAGTCGTTCGCGAATGGGGCTGGACGTCATTTACGTTCACGTCGAAAACCAATGACGTCCTTGCGGCGTACTTTGGAGCAATGCATACTAGGAAATTCCACGGACGGCGCATGCGCCGTTCGGGAAAAACGTCAATCACGTCGGGTCACCAATAATTAACATAAAACACCCCCCCCTCAGCCTCATTTGAATTACGCTCGCTTACTCCGGCCCCATTTACGCTACGCCGCCGTAACTTAGGAGGCAAGTGCTTTGTGAATACAGCACTTACCTCACTGACTTACGGCGGCGTAGCGTAAATACGATACGCCGCCGTAACAATGCGCGAATCTACCTGAATCTAGCCCTTTGTGTGTTTTTTCCAAAATGGCTCTTTTGTTTTTAGCGCAAAAAATATGCTGGGGGCAAGGAAAGGGTTAAAAATGTTTGGTTAAAAAAAAAAAATAATATTCGACCCTTAGAAGTGACGTCAGTGTGTAAGTATCAGATGACCTGTGATAGAGAACCCGCAGCAGTGGGAGGAGCCGCTTGGGACTGCCCCCCATTCACTTCATGTGCCCGCCCTCTATTTTCTGCTTCCGGGTCACATGTTAATGGGAACTAGCCGCTACCTTATTTCTTCCATAGCCCAGGCTTCTCTTCTCTCATAGATTTGGGCGATTTCGAGCGGCATGAGTGACGCGGAGTTCTTTCCGTCAGCACTGGGCACCAAGGATCAGTGAGTAGGCTAGAATACAGCACGGACGCCACCGAAACGTTCTACCGCCATTCATGTGTGACACGCGCACAACACGGGCGCCATATTGGTACACCCACAGACTTGTTCTGTTGCCATGTGAAGCCACCGCTGTTCATGTGTGACACGCGCACAACACGGGCGCCATATTGGTACACCCACAGACTTGTTCTGTTGCCATGTGAAGCCACTGCTGTTCATGTGTGACACGCGCACAGCACGGGCGCCATATTGGTACACCCACAGACTTGTTCTGTTGCCATGTGAAGCCATCGCTCTTCGTGTGTGACACGCGCACCGCACGGGCGCCATATTGGTACACCCACAGACTTGTTCTGTTGCCATGTGAAGCCACCGCTGTTCATGTGTGACACGGGCGCCATATTGGTACACCCACAGACTTGTTCTGTTGCCATGTGAAGCCGTTATTTGATGTCACTGAACCAATTCACAAAATAATTGATAAATAAACACTTAAAGCGTGTGAAAAGACATTTTGGTTAATTTCTGGATCGTGTGGGGGGAAGAGTTAATACTCCTGTCAGATACATTTTTTTTTCGTGTTTATATCCTGTTGGGGCAATTTTCATTCACTTCCTGCCCCCCCCCCCCATTTAACAGGAAATGAGAGATATAGGTGGATTCACGTAGGGCGGCGTATGTTACAGCCGGCGTAGCGTATCGTATTTACGCCACGCCGCTGTAAGTCTGAGAGGCAAGTGCTGTATTCACAAAGCACTTGCCTCCTAAGTAACGGCGGCGTAGCGTAAAGGGGCCGGCGTAAGCGCGCCAAATTCAAATTGTGAAGAGGTGGGCGTGTTTTATGTAAATAAACCACGGCCCGACGTGATTGACGTTTTTAACGAACGGCGCATGCGCCGTCCGTGGACGTATCCCAGTGCGCATTGCTCCAAATTACGCCGCAGGGGCTTATTGGTTTCGACGTGAACGTAAGTGACGTCCAGCCCCATTCACGGACGACTTGCGCAAACGACGTGAAAAATTCGACGCGGGAACGACGGCCGTACTTAACATTGGCTAGGCCAGCTATTTGTTCGACTAACTTTACGCCGGAAAACTCCTTTACGTAAACGGCGTATTTTTACTGCGACGGGCAAGCGTACGTTCGTGAATCGGCGTATCTGGCTGATTTACGCATTCTAGGCGTAAATCAGCGTTAACGCCCCTAGCGGCCGGCGCAACTAGACAGCTAAGATACGACGGCGCAGGCCGTCGTATCTTGGTTACATTTAAGTGTAACTCAATTTGAGAATACACTTAAATGTACGACGGCGCAGATTCAGAGTTACGACGGCGTATCTACTGACTTAACTCTTTGTGAATCTAGCTAATGATCTATAGCCATATGGGGAATTCACTTGTTAGATTTCTCATCACTTCCTGTCTTGAGGTCAGTGATCACCAGGACAAATAGTGAATCTGCTTGGTGGGGGACACAGACGTTTTTTTTTATCTTTTATGTATTTTATTTATTACAGGTACTTGTATAGTTAGATTGAAAAAAGACACAAGGTGTCCTTGTCACCCAGCACTTATATAGCGCTATTAGAGCTGCGCGATTCTGGGATCCCTTTCACGCTGGGAGCATTTTGCAGGCGCTTTAACGCTAAAAATGGCGCCCTGAAAGAGCCGCTGCTGTCTCTCCGCTAGCAGGACGCAAAAAAAAAAAAGTTCTGCTAGCCGCATCTGTGGAGCGCGGTGAAGGAGCGGTGTGTTGACCGCTCCTCCACCGCTCCTGCCCATTGAAATCAATGGGGCACAGCGGCTATACCGCCAGCAAAGTGCTGCTGCAGCAGTGCTTTGCGGGTGGTTTTAACCCTTTATCGGCCGCTGGTGGGGGGTTAAACGCGACCTGCTAGTGGCCGAATACCCCTGCAAATACCATGGTAAAGCGCAGCGATTCCGTGGACGCCCGAGTGTGAAAGGGGCCTTGGAATAAAGTTCACGATTTTCAGCGTAACCTCATCTTTCACATTATACAAAAAAAAAATTAGGCTAACTTTTTACTGTTAGATTTTGTTTTGTTTTTTCATTAAAGTGTATATTTTTTTTTCAAAAAAATTGCATTTGAAAGACCACTGCGAAAATACAGTGTGACATAAAATATTGCAACAATCGCCATTTTGTTCTCTAGGGCAGTGATGGCGAACCTTGGTACCCCAGATGTTTTGGAACTACATTTCCCATGATGCTCACCTACACTGCAGAGGGCATGAGCATCATGGGAAATGTAGTTCCAAAACATCTGGGGGGTCAAGGTTTGCCATCACTGCTCTATGGTCTCTGCTAAAAAATATATATATATATATATATATATATGTGTGTGTGTGTGTTTGGGGGTTCTAAGTAATTTTCTAGCAAAAAGAAAAAAATATTTTAACTTTAACCACTTAAGCCCCGGACCATATTGCTGCCTAAAGACCCAAGTGGTTTTTACAGTTCGGGACTGCGTCGCTTTAACAGACAATTGCGCGGTCGTGCGACGTGGCTCCCAAACAAAATTGCCGTCCTTTTTTCCCCACAAATAGAGCTTTCTTTTGGTGGTATTTGATCACCTCTGCGGTTTTTATTTTTTGCGCTATAAACAAAAATAGAGCGACAATTTTGAAAAAAATGCAATATTTTTTACTTTTTGCTGTAATAAATATCCCCCAAAAACATATATAATTTTTATTTTCCTCAGTTTAGGCCGATACGTATTCTTCTACCTATTTTTGGTAAAAAAAAATCGCAATAATCGTTTATCGGTTGGTTTGCGCAAAATTTATAGCGTTTACAAAATAGGGGATAGTTTTTTTGCTTTTTTTTTTTTTTTTTTTTTTTTACTACTAATGGCGGCGATCAGCGATTTTTTTTCATGACTGCGACATTATGGCGGACACTTCGGACAATTTTGACACATTTTTGGGACCATTGTCATTTTCACAGCAAAAAAATGCATTTAAATTGCATTCTTTATTGTGAGAATGACAGTTGCAGTTTGGGAGTTAAACACAGGGGGCGCTGTAACATTAAGGGATCACCTAGTGTGTGTTTACTAGTGTAGGGGGGTGTGGCTGTAGGAATGACATCATCGATCGGATCTCCCCTATAAAGGGGATCAACCGATCGATGCGCCGCCACAGTGAAGCACGGGGAAGCCGTGTTTACATACGGCTCTCCCCGTTCTACAGCTCCGGGGAGCGATCGCGATGGAGTGGCTAAAAACAAATAGCCGCGCCGTCGTCCCGGATCGCTCCCCGAGCGGACCCGACCTCCGCATGTACCGGGGGGGGTCCCGATCGGACCCCCCACCCACGTCTAGCAGAGGACGTACAGGTACGTACATGTGCCTGTCCGTGCCATTCTGCCGACGTATATGTACATGAGGAGGTCGGGAAGTGGTTAAAACCAACAAGTTTCAGAAAAAGGTTTAGTCTTTGAGTGGTTAAACTTCCCTCATTCAGGGCCGTTTCCCACTGGTGCGATATCCAACATTAGATGTGATTCGCAACGCAAATCGCATGTGATGCGATTTCAGCCATACAGAAGCTGTTATAGCTGCAAAGGGTGGGCCAACTCAATATTGAACCCTACGGACTAATAGCTGGATTCAGGTAGGCGGGCGCAACCTTGCGGCGGCGTAGCGTATCGTATTTACACTACGCCGCCGTAAGTTAGCAAGGCAAGTACTTGCCTGCTAAGGTACGGCGGCGTAGTGTAAATGCGCCGGGTGTAAGCGCGCCTAATTCAAATTAGGCTGAGGGGGCGTGTTTTATGTCAATATGGGTTGACGTTTTTTAGGAACGGCGCATGCGCCGTCCGTGTACATATCCCAGTGTGCATTGCGGCAAAGTACGCCGCAAGGACCTATTGGTTTCAACGTGGACGTAAATTACGTCCAGCCCTATTCACGGACGACTTACGCAAACAGCGTAAAATTTTCAAATTTTGACGCGGGAACGACGGCCATACTTAACATTACTAGTCCAGCTATTTGATGGAATAACTTTACGCCTGAAAATGCCTTACGTAAACGGCGTATCTGTACTGTGTCGGCCGGGCTTACGTTCGTGAATCGGCGTATCTAGTGATTTACATATTCTACGCCGACCGCAATGGAAGCGCCACCTAGCGGCCAGCCTAAAAATTACACTTTAACCACTTCAATACAGGGCTGTTATACACACCTCATTACCGGGCCTATTCTGGCACTTCACTCCTACATGTAAAAATCATTATTCTTTTGCTAGAAAATTCCGCAGAACCCCCAAAAATTATATATGTTTTTTTAGCAGACACCCTAGGGAATAAAACGACGGTCATTGCAACGTTTTATCTTGCACGGTATTCGCGCAATAATTTTTCAAACGCCCTTTTTTTGGAAAAAAATTGTTTCATGAATTAAAAAAATAACAAAACAGTAAAGTTAGCCCAATTTTTTTGTATAATGTGAAAGATTATGTTACACCGAGTAAATAGATGCCTAACATGTCACGCTTTAAAATTGCGCATACTCATGGAATGGCGCCAAACATCGGTACTTAAAAATCTCCATAGGCAACGCTTAATTTTTTTTTTACAGGCTACCAGTTTGGATTTACAGAGGAGATCTAGTTCTAGATTTGTTGCTGGCACTCTAACGCACGCGGCGATACCTCACATATGTGGTTTAAACGGCGTTCACATATGTCGGTGGGACTTACGTGTGCGTTCGCTACTGCGCGCGAGCTACCGGGGACAGGGGCGTTTTAATTTTATTTTTTATTCTTTTATTTATTTTTTTACTTATTTTTTGTCTTTTTTACACTTCTTTTCTAAATTTTTTTTTTTTTTTTTTTTTTTACTTTTATTCCTATTACAAGGAATGTAAACATCCCTTGTAATAGGAATGTGTGTGACAGGTCCTCTTTATGGAGAGAGGCGGGGTCAATAAGACCTCACATCTCTCCTCCAGGCTGGAAAGCATGAAATCGGTGAAAAAAAATTCACCGATCTCATGAATACTGTTGCTTACTAGCCGCAATCGCGGCTTTGTTTACTCACGGGGACCCGGGCGTGACGTCATCACATTGCGCCCGGGTCCTCCGACGGTCATAGAGATGACTGGTGACCATCTGGTCACCAGTCATCTCTATGCTTCCTGCGAGAGCCGGACGATTCTTTCTCCGGGCCCCCGATGGCACGGGAGAGCCCGGAGAAGCACCGGATGGCGGCGGGAGGGGGGGGATGGATGTCCCCTCCCGCCGCCTGTAAGAACGATCAAGCGGCGGAACCGCCGCTATGATCGTTCTTATGCTGCGCAGAATCGCCGGCAGAACAAAAGGATATCTGGATGATGCCTCTGGCTGCAGGCATCATTCAGATATTCACCCGCAAAGCCCAGGACGTCATTTGACGTCCACCCAGGATGGGAGATCCCATCTGTGGACGTCAAATGACAATGGGCGGGTATTGAAGTGGTTAAGATACACCAGTGTAAGACACTTACGCCGCTCGTATCTTAGCCTAATTTAAGCGTATCTGGTTACCAGAATACGCTTAAATTTGCGTCGGCGCAGATTCTGACTTAGGCCGGCGTATCTACTGATGCGCCGGCCTAAATCTTTCTGAATCTGCCTATAAGACTGGGATGCCATTAAAATTGATGAGCGTGTAAAGGCAGGCGTCCCAATACTTTTGGTAATATAGTGTATGTTCTATACGGTTATCCTATGTCAATGTAATGGGTGGTTTTCTGTCTTTCTTCCCCCCCCCCCATAGCTGGGATGCTGTCTACAGTTGTGAACTGCAAGCTTTCCAGGAGTATGGTGATGAAGGAGAGATCTGGTGAGTGACAGAAGTCTAGCACTGTGCAGTGTAATTTACAGTAAATAAAGTTGTATTACATTGACTTTTTTTTTTTTTACATTGGTATCACTGGTGATGTAATGTTCACGCCCATGAAGAGTATGGAAGGATTAGATCCCCTGTGAGGTTTTTACAGCTATCTGGACTCTCTCTCTCTCTAATGTAGCCAGGGATAACAGTAAAATCCTAACAGGTTCTAACCCTTCTCCACTTATAAAGTATATACTCAAGTATAAGCCAAACCAAATATAAGCCGAGGCACCTAATTTTACCACAACAAAAAGTATCGAGTATAAGCCTAGGGTGGAAAATGCAGCAGCTACTGTAAGTGGAAAAGAGGGTCAACTGTGCCCATCGGCAGCCTCACTGTGCCCACCTGCAGCCTCATCAGTGCCCATCGGCAGCCTCACTGTGCCCACCTGTCTCATCAGTGCCCATCGGCAGCCTCACTGTGCCCACCTGTCTCATCAGTGCCCATCGGCAGCCTCACTGTGCCCACCTGTCTCATCAGTGCCCATCTGCAGCCTCACTGTGCCCACCTGTCTCATCAGTGCCCATCGGCAGCCTCACTGTGCCCCCCTGTCTCATTAGTGCCCATCTGCAGCCTCACTGTGCCCCCCTGTCTCATTAGTGCCCATCGGCAGCCTCACTGTGCCCCCCTGTCTCATCAGTGCCCATCTGCAGCCTCACTGTGCCCATCTGTAGCCTTATGTACCTTTTGATCTCCCGCTGTGTCATGCAACTGCAGTCGGCGGCCGTCCACTGTAACAAAGCCCCGCCTCCTCCTCATCCGTGATAGACGGAACACTGATTTTGTTTCCCAACATTGTATCAGTGTTCCGTCTATCATGGACGAGGAGGAGGCGGGGCTTTGTTACAGTGGACGGCCGCTGGCTGCATGACACAGCGGGAGGGTTTTCGGCATAAAAAATGTGCTGAAAAAGTCGGGATCAGCAGCACACTTTAGGTCTCTTGGACCAGGAGCATGTAACCCCCCCCCCCCCCCCCCCAGTGCAATCCCAGTACCTTAATGCACTTGGGAGGCGCAGTATCCAGCCCTGTTGCCTGCAGCCTGTCAGTCTATGGCGTGCAGAACGCTGTTTGGAGTGGTACTTCCATGTAGGGCCCTATGTATTCATGGAACGCAGGTATTCTGCACACGAAAATGTTGTGATTGGATGCACAGGGACTAGATCATGGGTGCTCAACCTGTGGCCCTCCAGCGGTTTTGGAACTACAAGTCTCATCGTGCTTTAGCCTTTGGGAGCCACGCATCGAACTTGTCAGCCTTGCAATGCCTCATGGGACTTGTAGTTCCGCAACAGCTGGAGGGCCACCGGTTGATCACCCACTGACCAGATGCACTGGGGTCGATTTACTAAGACTGGAGAGTGCAAAATCTGGTGCAGCTGTGCATAGAAACCAATCGGCTTCCAGGTTTTATCGTCAAAGCTTAATTCAACAAGCTGATTGGCTACCATGCACGCTGCACCAGATTTTGCACGCTCCCGTTTTAGTAAATCAAAACCCCCATCTTGTGTAAAGGGCCTTTGATCCCTACAATGTGGAATTATCACATGCTTGTATTTAAAACATTTTTGTCTCCCTTTTGAAACAGGTTTGGTGAAGGTAGCATGACCCGAGTGGTTCGATGGATAAATGCCCATACAATACCACATAGTTCATCAGTACTGGATATTGGCACTGGGAATGGCATGTTATTGGTGGAACTGGTAAGACAAATGTTGCTGACAGTAATTTGTTTTTTAAAGAGACATTAACCACTTCCCTACCTCCTCATGTACATATACGTCAGCAGAATGGCACGGACAGGCACAATCACGTACCTGTACGTCCTCTGCTAGACGTGGGTGGGGGGTCCAATCGGGACCCCCCCGGTACATGCGGAGGTCGGGTCCGCTCGGGGAGCGATCCGGGACGACGGCGCGGCTATTTGTTTTTAGC
Source organism: Rana temporaria (assembly GCF_905171775.1). NCBI lineage: Eukaryota > Metazoa > Chordata > Amphibia > Anura > Ranidae > Rana > Rana temporaria. The sequence goes on from NC_053496.1 coordinate 17,390,974, forward strand.
CGCTCCGTCGCGATCGCTCCCCGGAGCTGAAGAACGGGGAGAGCCGTGTGTAAACACGGCTTCCCCGTGCTTCACTGTGGCGGCGCATCGATCGGGTGATCCCCTTTATAGGGGAGACTCGATCGATGACGTCAGTCCTACAGCCACACCCCCCTACACTAGTAAACACACACACAGTGATCCCTTAATGTTACAGCGCCCCCTGTGTTTAACTCCCAAACTGCAACTGTCATTTTCACAATATACAATGCAATTTAAATGCATTTTTTGCTGTGAAAATGACAATGGTCCCAAAAATGTGTCAAAATTGTCCGAAGTGTCCGCCATAATGTCGCAGTCACGAAAAAAATCGCTGATCACCGCCATTAGTAGTAAAAAAAAAAAAAATGCAAAAAAACTATCCCCTATTTTGTAAACGCTATAAATTTTGCGCAAACCAACCGATAAACGATTATTGCAATTTTTGGTAAAAAAAAAAAAAAAAATAGGTAGAAGAATACGTATCGGCCTAAACTGAGGGAAAAAAAAAATATTTATATATGTTTTGGGGGGATATTTATTACAGCAAAAAGTAAAAAATATTGCATTTTTTTCAAAATTGTCGCTCTATTTTTGTTTATAGCGCAAAAAATAAAAACCGCAGAGGTGATCAAATACCACCAAAAGAAAGCTCTATTTGTGGGGAAAAAAGGACGCCAATTTTGTTTGGGAGCCACGTCGCACGACCGCGCAATTGTCTGTTAAAGCGACGCAGTCCCGAACTGTAAAAACCCCTTGGGTCTTTAGGCAGCAATATGGTCCGGGGCTTAAGTAGTTAAAGAATACAAGGTGGGGGGGGGGGGGATGGGACATTATAGGTGCAATTAGTACAAGGACATACCAAATTGAATAAAATCACAATTTATTACATTTTACAAGGGTACATAAAAACAATATTATACAATACATGAACAGCTTTATGGTCATTCAAGACGTGTTATTGTAGCTCCTATAGTTGTTCCCACAGCTTAATCCTACATGTTTCGCCAAATGGCTTCCTCAGGGACTGTGGCTACTGTATGAATGAACAGAAAGCAAATTACGAACAGTACATGTAATAATATATCAGTAAATCCCAACACTATACGTAGTAAATTTAAAGGGGTTGTAAAGGTACAATTTTTTTTTTTTTTTTTTTTTTCTCCTAAATATCTTCCTTTACCTTAGTGCAGTCCTCCTTCACTTACCTCATCCTTCCATTTTGCTTTTAAATGTCCTTATTTCTTCTGAGAAATCCTCACTTCCTGTTCTTCTGTCTGTAACTCCACACAGTAATGCAAGGCTTTCTCCCTGGTGTGGAGTGTCGTGCTCGCCCCCTCCCTTGGACTACACATAAAACACGAATCCCAGCAAAATCATGGTAAAAACGTGGAAGGCACAACAAAAAGCACTGCAGAAACCCTCAAAAGCAACATGCATAGAATCGAGCCTAAATGTTGAGCGACCGCATATATGCATTTCAGTTTACTGTGATGAGGTACTGTGTTTACCACATTCAATAAGCTAATCGGAACAGGACAACCACTAAAGTGGATGTAAAGCCACTCTCATCCTTTCTAAACTGCTGCCATAGTGCTGATCTATAAGGATATAGATGCCTCCTGCATGTATCCTTACCTGTCAAATGTCTCCCCTCTGTCTGTTATAAGAACTGAACACTGTGGGTGGGTCTGTTGTCTGGAGCTCGGTGGGTGGAGTCGTGATGTCAGTGGACTCCCCGCCCACCTTTACACTCCCCTTGTCAACATGCATTATTTTTTTCCTGTGTTCCTTATTCTTATTCTGTATTCTGCTATGATCACTAACATCCAGTCAAAACCCTAAAAAGTAACCACACGACTTCAGAAAAGGAGGGGGGGGGGGGGTGGGAATTAAAAAATAATGCCTGTCTCCAGGCTAGTACATGAGATATGTAAATAACCTGTCACTCACAGAAAGGGGGCGGAACGGACTAAGGGTTTTCTCTGTAAGTCTGTTTTTATCTTGCTGAACAATAAGAGGATTGCTCAGAGCTGGATTAACTCTATGTGGCAAGACTGGGCACAGATGATAGGAAATCTTATACTCTACATTGTGACATTAAAACACTTTTTTTTTTTTTTCGGGTTTACATCCACTTTAAGGTTTTGGCAATGCGGTCCAAAAGGAACTAAAGCCTTCTGGTTTAGATAAAGCTTTATCTCCGTAAACTAAAGAGAAAATTCCCTTGCACAGTGAACAGCTTATTTTCTTTTAGTAAATCAGACTTTCTACATTTATGGTTCCTGCTGGGAACAGAGAATTCAGCGTTCCTTGCCAAGAGTGGTAATGACTTGTAGTGTCAGGGCTTTGCACTATGGAGTAAGGCTGCATTCACACCTGAGCGTCGGTCGTTTTTTTGGGCGTCTTTTTCCGGCGTTTTGTCGCGCGTATTCATGCTTATTTGCGCGTTTGCATACAGCGTTGTCCGACGTTTTTGTACTTCAACGTTTTTTATTTTAGCCAATAGGAAAAATGATCATCTTTTCATCACTTGTTGCTATGTTGGTACATTTTTTTTAATCTTCTGCATGGGCGACAAGTTCTATTGATTTAAGAGCCCATTCACACCTTGGCGTTTTGTCGCCTGTAGCGTGACGCGCACAAACGCCAGAGGGACCAAAATACATGTAAGGCTATGGGCATGGTTCACATCTGAACGCCGATGCGCCTGACGCGCATCGCATGTAGTCAATAAAAGTTCCGGACCCTTTTTTGTCGCGCGTATTTGAGCGTTTCCATTTCCCATAGAAAGTAATGGAAACGCTCGATTCAAGCGACTTGCGCGACAACGGGCGTTTGCTACAGGCGTTTCGTCAATAGAACTTGTCGCCCATGCAGAAGATTAAAAAAATCTACCAACATAGCAACAAGTGATGAAAAGATGATAGTTTTTCCTATTGGCTAAAAAAAAACCGTCAAAGTACAAAAACGTCGGACAACGCTGTATGCAAACGCGCATATTGGCATGAATACACGCGACAAAACGCCGGAAAAAAACGCCGCTATTGCCTACGCCTAGGTGTGAATGCAGCCTAAAGCGACGAAACGCCCGTAGCAAACGCCCGTTGTCGCGCAAGTCGCTTGAATCGAGCGTTTCCATTACTTTCTATGGGAAATGGAAACGCTCAAATACGCCCAAACCGCACGACAAAAAAAAGGTCCGGGACTTGTTTGAGCTTCGCGCGACAGGCGTTTGGCATTCAGGTGTGAACAGTCACCATAGCAAATAATGTTATTTCATCCCTCTGGCGTTTGTGAGCGTAGTGCTTCAGGCGTAAAAACGCCTAGATGTGAATGGAGCCTAAGGCTGCATTCACATCTAGGCGGACGAAATCGCGGCGTTTTGTCGCCGCAAATCGCGGTAAAAATAGCGGCGTTTTGTACCGCGATTTGCGGCGACAAAGCGCCGGTATTGTCCGCCTAGATGTGCCCCAAGATGACCCCCTCTATGGAGATGATTCCCATCTCCTAGCCGAACGTCTGGGACCTTTTTTCACGCGGCAGGCGACAGGCGTTCGGCGTGGAGATGTGAACCATCTCCATAGAGGGACATCTGTTTTCAGCCCTCTGGCGGCAGCGGCGTAGCGCTACAGGCGTAAAAACGCCTAGGTGTGAATGGGGGCTAAGGCTCGGTTTCCACTTGTGCGACTTGTCATGTGACCTGGGACTGAAAAGTCATACCCCATGATTTCCAATGAGCACCGTTCATATCTGTGTGACTTCAAAGTAGTCCCTGCACTACTTTGGTCCCACTTTGATGCGATTTGAGGTCCATAGACCTCAAGAATACACAGGCATTGCTTCAAGTCGCGGCCAAAAATCGCGGTAAAAAAATTGCAGCGAAATCACGCGACTTTGGGGTTGTAATAGTGGAAACGGAGCCTAAATCGATGTTCCTCACTCTCTCTTGTGTTTTTTTAATGACAGGCAAAAGCTGGATACAGCAATCTTATGGGTGTGGATTACTGTGCTGATGCAATAGCCCTTGCTAGAAGTATATGCGAAAAGGAAGGGGTTTCCCAGAGTGTGAAACTCCAGGTGAGAGACGTACAATTTTGTTGGATATTTTGAATATATTTTCCCGTCATTGCCATTTTTGTTATGCAGCTTCTGAACATTGAGGCCCAGATTCACGTAGGAGACACGATGGCGTATCTCCAGATACGCCGTCGTATCTCTGAGTCTGAGGTGTCGTATCTTGGCGCCTGATTCAAAGAATCAGATACGCCAGAATTTTGCTAAGATACGACCAGCGTAAGTCGCCTACGCCGTCGTATCTTAACTGCATATTTACGCTGGCCGCAAGGGGCGTGTACGCTGATTTACGCCTAGAATATGTAAATCAGCTAGATACGCCAATTCACGAACGTACGCCCGGCCGTCGCAGTACAGATACGCCATTTACGTTAGGCTTTTTCCGGCGTAAAGTTACCCCTGCTATATGAGGTGCAGCCAATGTTAAGTATGGACGTCGGGCCAGCGTCAAATTTTCCGTTGATTACGTCGTTTGCGTAAGTCGTTCGCGAATAGGGCTGTGCGTCATTTACGTTCACGTCGAAGGCATTGGCTTTTTGCGGGTTAATTTGGAGCATGCGCACTGGGATACTTTCACGGACAGCACATGCGCCGTTCGTAAAAAGCGTCATTTACGTGGGGTCACAAGAAATTAACATAAAACACGCCCACGTGTTCCATATTTGAATTAGGCGGGCTTACGCCGGCCTATTTACGCTATGCCGTCGCAACTTTGCTTTGTGAATACTGCACTTGCCTGTCAAAGTTGCGGAGGCGTAGCGTAAATAGGATACGTTACTCCCGCTCACAAATACGCCCTCTCTACGTGAATCTGAGCCTAAAGGTGTTATAAAGGTACAATTTTTTTTTTTTCCCCTAAATAGCTTTCTTTACCTTAGTGCAGTCCTCCTTCACTTACCTCATCCTTCCATTTTGCTTTTAAATGTCCTTGTTTCTTCTGAGAAATCCTCACTTCCTGTTCTTCTGTCTGTAACTCACCACAGTAATGCAAGGCTTTCTCCCTGGTGTGGAGTGTCGTGCCCACCCCCTTCCTTGGACTACAGGAGAGTCAGGACGCCCACTAACACACAGCTCCTTTATCTGCAACGTAGAGAGCGTCCTGACTCTCCTGTAGTCCAAGGGAGAGGGCGAGCACGACACTCCACATCAGGGAGAAAGCCTCGCATTGCTGTGTGGAGTTACAGACAGAAGAACAGGAAGTGAGGATTTCTCAGAAGAAATAAGGACATGTAAAAGCAAAATGGAAGGATGAGGTAAGTGAAGGAGGACTGCACTAAGGTAAAGGAAGCTATTTAGGGAAAACATTTTTACCTTTACAACCCTTTTAATTTTACCAGTTGTTGTCAAGCAGACATGACATTTTTTCACAGTCTTCTCCCCCCTCCCACATACTTCTCCCACCAGCCTAAATTAAAACTAAAACCAAAATGTACCTTCTAGAATCAGACTAAGCGCAGTGCTAAATACAAAGTATCCCCTGAGGGATATACAGTAAAACCTTGTATTGCGAGCACAATTCCTTCCCGGAAAAATGCTTGTAATCCAAAGCACTTGTATATCAAAGTGAATTTCCCCATAAGGAATAGTGGAACAGATGATTCGTTCCACAACCATTAAAAGACCACTACAGTGGAACCTTGGATTACGAGCATAATCCGTTTCAGGAGAATGCTTGTAATCCAAAGCACTCGCATAGCAAAGGGAGCTTCCCCGTAGAAGTCAATGGAAACAAAGATAATTCGCTCCGCATTGACTTCTATGGCATGCAATACCGCATGTGGCCAGAGGTGTGGGGGCCGGAGAGCCTCGGAAATACTCAGGGACAGCTCGCCTGAGCTCGGGAATGAAGTATTTAAAGCGGTGGTTCACCCTAAAAACTAAATTTTCTTATTCCACTGCCCCCCCACATTACAATCCGATTAAGGCTCTTATTATTTTTTCCATGCTGTACATACCTTAGTACAGCATATTCACCCGTGCATCCGGGTTGCGAGTCCCGCGGGAGTGGGCGTTCCTCACATGTGTGTGATTGACATTTTGCCCAAAAACAAGCTCCCCCCCCGTCGCGTAAGCCGCGTCACGATTGGCGAAAGGAGCCGAACGGCGATGCGCATGCGCAGTATAGCGCCGACTCGCCGTTCGGCTCCTTTCGCCAACCGTGACGCGGCTTACGCGACGGGGGGGAGCTCGTTTTTGGGCAAAACGTCAATCACCGGCATGTGAGGAACGCCCACTCCCGCGGGACTCGCAACCCAGATGCACGGGTGGATATTCTGTACTAAGGTATGTACAGCATGGAAAAAATAATAAGAGCCTTAATCTAATTGTAATGTGGGGGGGCAGTGGAATAAGAAAATGTAGTTTTTAGGGTGAACCACCCCTTTAAGTATTCTGAGTATTTCCGAACCGTTTCGAATGTCACCGGCGCCCTCACACCTCTGGCCAAATGCGGTACTGCACACCCCATTAGCTTGAATTCTGCTAGTTTTGCGAGACGACACTCAAAAATCGAGTCAGAATTAAAAAATGTGAATGGAGCACGAGGTGACGTCTGCGCATCGCTCCGCCTGACGTACGTTTCGTAAAAAACTTACTTCGTCCAGGGGCTGACTCTCCACTATCAGTCTGCAGTCGTGATCAGGAAGACTACCCTGCAGTAGAGCGATTTGAAAGCGAGGCTTGAAGGGCTCGTGGAGCGCAGAATGGAAGGGGTGACATTGATGGCGGTGCAGAGGATGGTCTATGTGGATCGCTTCACCCCGGATGTCTGCATGCTTAGATATGCCTCTTTTTTTATTCACCAACCATGTGAGTTGCTGAATGTTGTGCCTTCATTAACGACTTTCCGCCTGCCGGCCGTCATATGACGTCCTTGACTGTGTGTGTATATCTGAATGATGGATGCAGCTACAGGCATCATTCAGATATTGTTATTTAGAGCCGGCGATTCCCTACATCGTAAGAAAGATCATATTGGCTATTCCACCGCTTGATCGTTCTTATGGGCAGCGAGAGGGGATGTCCCCCTCCCGCCCGCCACCCTCCAGTGCTTCTACCGACTCGCCGCTGCCATCGGTGAGTCGGAGACAGGATCTGCCGGCCCTGCATGTTTACCATAGAGATTTCCGGTGGACCAGAGTCTCTATGATTGTTCGGAGGTCGGGCGCGATGTTATGACGTCATGCCCGGCCTCTGCATTCAAACAAATGGCGCCACTTCAGCTGGGAAGCCGAGATCATTTTTATTTGGGGGAGGGGGGGGATTTCAGGCTGTAAAGAGGACCGATCATGCCATATTCCTATTACAAGGGATGTTTATATAGGCGTCCAATCACATCACCTGTCATTTTAGCCAATCAGGTGACAGACCTAAGCACCTAACTGGCTGAGATGTGGTTTAGTGTTAGGAAAGCGAATATTTCCTAACACACAGCTGAATAACCTGCGAGCGCCAAGCATGGCGCTCCCTGTTCACCTTTTTTGTAGCATATTAGATGCCTATTAGAGCCTATGGCAGCCATAGATGGATTCATGCAATGGTGATAGAGGGGTGGCAGGAGAAAGGGGGCGGCGCCCATGCGCCCCTTATGGACGCACCGCCACTGCTTATCCCCCTTTTTTTTTTCTGCAGGGCTTCCAGGACAGATCAGAGTGATTCTCTGTGCTGGTGCTGACCAGTCTGTATCGCTCTGATCCTTGCCAGAAGGGCTACAGAAAGATGGGGGAGAAGAGCAGGTCATTTTAGATCCTTGGGATGCTACATTGGCTGCATGATCACTGGCGGCTCATCACCCATGGAGGTAAGTACAGCAGGGACCGGGGAGGGTGAGGAGTGTGTGGGGCGTTTCACCTCTTCATTTTTTTTTTTGGAAAAGCTGAGCTGACACTTTTAAGTCCTGTTACATTTAGGAACCAATCATAATTGGCCAGAGTTGAAAAATACATTTCTGATCACTGTGTTAACTATAATAAAGTTTGATTTTCTATCAGCCTGCTGTTCTGTGTTGTTTTTAGGTTACAGATTTTCTGGACTCCTTCAGTCCTTCAGAACAGTTTGACATCTGTCTGGATAAAGGCACCTTTGATGCGGTGAGCCTGGATCCCAGCGATGCACAAGAAAAGCGTACTCAGTATGTAAATGTGCTCTGTACTATTTTAAAACCCAAAGGCCTTTTTATCATCACATCCTGCAACTGGACCAAAGAGGAGCTGCTCAAGCAGTTTGACAAAGGTAAGGAATCACAAGAGAACTAGATGAGCACATACATTATTAGCTGGATTCAAAAAGACGCGCCTAACGTTAGGCAGGCGTAGCGTATCTCATATACACTACGCCGCCGTAAGTTAGAGAGGCAAGTGCTGTATTCACAAAGCACTTGCGTCCTAAGTTACGGCGGCCTAGCGTAAATGGGCCGGCGTAAGCGCGCCAAATTCAAATTGTGAGGAGGTGGGCGTGTTTTATGCTAATGATTCGTGACCCGACGTGATTGACGTTTTGAACGAACGGCGCATGCGCCGTCCGTGGACGTATCCCAGTGCGGATGCTCCAAATTACGCCGCAAAGACTCATTGGTTTCGACGTGAACGTAACCTACGCCCAGCCCTATTCTGAATCGACTTGCGCAAACGACGTGAAATTCGACGGCGGGTCCGACGTCCATACTTAACATTGGCTGCGCCATCTTTTTGGTGGAATAACTTTAGGCCTGAAAGCGCCTTACGTAAACGGCGTATCTGTACTGCGATGGGCAAGCGTATGTTCGTGAATAGGCGTATCTCGCTGAATCGGCGTACACGCCCCTAGCGGCCGCCATAAATAGACAGCTAAGATACGACGGTGCCGGCGGTCGTATCTTAGCTAGATTTAAGTGTATCTCAATTTGAGAATACACTTAAATATAGGACGGCGCAGATTCGGAGTTACGACTGCGTATCTACTGATACGCCGGCGTAACTCTACTTGAATCTGGCTATTTATGTACACATGCAACTGGTTTTCATGGGTGGGGTACACAAAGCGCTCAGGCTGTATGTATACAGAACAGAATGGCTGCTGTGATTACAATAAATGTAATTGTAACTGCCATTTATACATTGTTCAATTCAATGCGATGGCAGTCAAATAAAATTGCTACTTCGCCTAACATGGATAAAACAAAAGTTCACTGCCTGGTCACAATAAAGGCACAATCTCTCCCTCCTCCTAAAGGCCCTCTCATCTGTAGAGAGACGTGTGAAGCCCAAACGCATGGGTTCTACATCACTGGCAGACTTGGTACCAGGAGGTGAGGGAGGCAAGGGTGGGACTGCATATCTCCGAGCCAAACGTACAGGAGGCTGACACCAAGCTATGCAGTGGAATAACGTCCTTTACAGGATGTCTCCAGTTTACAAGCTGACCTCAATGCTCTGTCTGATTGGGCAACTATATGGCAGATGAGGTTTAATGTTGATAAATGTAAAGTTATGCACTTGGGGGCTAAGAATATGCGTCATAAATACTAGGGGGAGTACAACTGGGGGGTCCGTAGTGGAGAAGGATCTGGGGGTTTTGGTTGATCATAAGTTCAATAATAACATGCAATTCCAAGCTGCGGTTTCCAAAGCGAGCAAAGTCCTTTCTTGTATTAAGAGAGGTATGGACTCCAGAGACAGAGATATAATTTTGCCCCACTTGTACAAATCATTAGTAAGACCTCATCTGGAATATGCAGATCAGTTTTGGGCTCCAGTTCTCAAAAAGGATATCAGGGAACTGGAGAAAGTGCAGAGAAGGGCAACCAAACTGTTAAGAGGCATGGAGGAGCTCGGCTATGAGGAAAGATTAGAGGAACTGAATTTATTCTCTCTGGAGAAGAGGAGAATAAGGGGGGATATGATCAACATGTACAAAGATATAAGGGGTCCATATAATAAACTTGGTGTTATTCACTTTACGGTCATCACAGAGGACAAGGGGGAACTCTTTACATCTAGAGGAAAAGAGATTTCATCTCCAAATACGGAAAGGTTTCTTCACAGTAAGAGCTGTGAAAATGTGGAACAGACTCCCTCCAGAGGTGGTTCTGGCCAGCTCAGTAGATTGCTTTAAGAAAGGTCTGGATACTTTCCTAAATGTACAGAATATAACTGAGTACTAAGATTTGTAGGTAAAGTTGATCCTGGGAAAATCTGATTGCCTCTTGGGGGATCAGGAAGGAATTTTTTCCCCTGCTGTAGCAAATTGGATCTCATGCTCTGCTGGGGTTTTTCACCTTCCTCTGGATCTACTGTGGGTATAGAATTGGGCATATGGGATTGTATGATATTATTATTATTATTATTATTATTATTATTATTATTAATTTTTTTTAGGGTTGAACTGGAAGGACTTTCAACTTGACTAACTATGTAACTTATAGGCTTCATTTCCATGGATGTTTTTACAGCCACTTTGTTTAGCCTTTTTTACAGCTTAAAAACGCCTGTTTTTTATTTTTTTGAGCTGGAGCTCAAAAACGCCGCGGTAGCGTTTTTGCGTGTGTTTTTTTTTTTTTTTTTACGTCTGCCGTTTTTACAGCTCTAAGAGCCCATTCACACCTTGGCGTTTTGTCGCCTGTAGCGCGACGCGCACAAACGCCAGAGGGACCAAAATACATGTAAGGCTATGGGCATGGTTCACATCTGAACGCCGATGCGCCTGACGTGCATCGCATGTAGTCAATAAAAGTTCTGGACCCTTTTTTGTCGCGCATATCGCGCGTATTTGAGCGTTTCCATTTCCCATAGAAAGTAATGGAAACGCTCGATTCAAGCGACTTGCGCGACAACGGGCGTTTGCTACGGGCGTTTCGTCAATAGAACTTGTCGCCCATGCAGAAGATTAAAAAAATCTACCAACATAGCAACAAGTGATGAAAAGATGCTAGTTTTTCCTATTGGCTAAAAAAAAAAAACGTCAGTACAAAAACGTCGGACAACGCTGTATGCAAACGCGCATATTAGCCTGAATACGTGCGACAAAACGCCGGAAAACGCTGCTATTGCCTACGCCTAGGTGTGAATGCAGCCTAAGGCTGGAGCTTCAGAACGCACTGGTCTTGTTTTTTTTTTTTTTGCCGCTTAAAAACGGCTCAGCCATCTACAGCTCAAAAACATCATGGTGGGCATGAGGCCATAGACTAACATGGAGAGACGTTTTTAAGCTGCAAAAAAAGCTCAGAAAAGTGGCTGTAAAAATGTCCATGGAAATGAAGCCTAAAGAGGAAATCCACCAATTTTTTTTTTTTTTTTTTTTTTTAAAGTCCGCAGCTACAAATACTGCAGCTGCTGACTTTTAAAATAAGGACACTTCCCTGTCTAGGATGCCCGCAACTTTCTATTGGCCTCAACAAGTTTTCTCCTACGTCACTGAGCTGTCAATAGGAAGACAATTTCAATAACAGAACTTCATCCACTGGATTTCCGTTTTCCAACGCCATTTCTGTAAAATCATGGGATGTCGGTAGATTCTGATATGTTTCAACCCACCAATATATCATCTTGTCAGATCCTTGTGTATTTTTTACTACAATCAGGTTGTAAATCCTTGCACAATTGTGTGCACAGTCTTTTACAAGCCATGCCACCCATTGCTCTACTCTGTATTCTCCGCCCATACAGCCCACTTACCATCAGGTTGTGATCACCTAGAACAGCCTTTCTCAACCTTTTAACCCTAGAGGAACCCCATAAATAATTTTCAGGTCTCGAGGAACCCTTACGAAAACCAATTCATCATGGGTCAATAGTAGGGTTGTCCCGATACCACTTTTTTAGGACCGAGTACAAGTACCGATACTTTTTTTCAAGTAGTCGCCGATACCGAATACCGATACTTTTTTTTAATGTCATGTGACCGTTTTCAAACCACAATACAGACCAAAGATATTTTCTTTAGAATTATGAAGAACTGGTACATCATGGTGTGGGGCTGTTTTTTAGCATACGGTACTGGAAAACTACATATCATTGAAGGAGTGATCACTGTCAGTGCAGCTCATCGGTGCCAGTGCCCAAAAGTGCAGCTAGCCAGTGCCACCTATCAGTGCAGATCAGTGCCCATTAGTGCATCAGTGCAGGGAGGCAGCTTATTAGTGCATCTCATCAGTGCCACCCAATCAATGCCAGTGCCACCTATCAGTGCCATCCATTTATGAGTGCCATTCAATCAATGCCAGTGCCACCTATCAGTGCCATCCAATGGTGCCATCCAATTTGTGTTCGATGTCACAAAAAAAAAAAAAAAGTATTCTATTTTGGTATCGGGAGTATTTGCGCGAGTACGAGTACTAGCACAAATACTCAGTATCGATACCGATACCGATACTGGTATCGGTATCTGGACAACCCTAGTCAATAGGAACAATGCCCTTTATACTTGTGGCCAATGGGAAGAATGCCCCCCTTAAAGTGGTGCTCAGCATGCCACCCTTAAAGGCAGCCAAAAATATATTTGGTGCCAAGCTGCTGGCTTTGCTAAGTGATGTTGAACCTTGAACTCTGTAGGCACCATCAAAAAGGTGGTTCATCGGCCACAGCTCAAGGAACCCCTGGCAACCTCTGGAGGAACCCCAGGGTTCCACGGAACCCTGGTTGAGAATGGCTAACCTAGAAGCTGGCCATTTAGCATTTTGGGAACTTTCACAATCTCCCTTTCTTGTGATATTTCAGTCTAGGAGTCTGTGGATTAGATGTTCTCACCGTGCATTATAACAGGTGCCCGGTTAGGTAGCAGACCATATGAGGGACTTCTTTGTCTGATTTTTTTTATATATATATATATATATATATATATATATATATATATATATATATATATATATATATATATATATATATATATATATATATATATATATATATATATATATATATATATATATATATATATATATATATTGTACCGGGACCGATACCGAGTATTAGCGGGAGTACTCGTACTCCCGCTAATACCCCCGATACTAAAATAGAATACTTCCAAGGGGGAGTGTCTATGCGCAGCGGGGAAAACAGCTGTTCAAACGAACGCTGTCTGTAATGTTCCCCGCCGCGGTGATAACAGTAGGTACGGGGGACAATGGCTGCTGTACGGGGGACATGGCTGCATTTGGGGACACATTTTAAAAAAAGTATCGGTATTCGGTATCGGCGAGTACATAAAAAAAAAGTATCGGTACTTGTACTCAGTCCTAAAAAAGTGGTATCGGGACAACCCTAAAATATATATATATATATATATATATATATATATATATATATATATATATATATATATATATATATATATATACCAAAAGTATTGGGACGCCTGCCTTTTATAAGCACATGAAATTTAATGGCATCCCAGTCTTTGTCCGCAGGGTTCAATATTGAGTTGGCCCGCCCTTTGCAGCTGTAACAGCTTCAACTCTCCTGGGAAAACTGTCCACAAGGTTTAGGAGTGTGTCTATGGAAATGCTTGCCTATTGTTCCAGAAGTGCATTTGTGAGGTCAGGCACTGATGTTGGATGAGGAGGCCTGGCTCGCAGTCTCCGCTCTAATTCATCCCAAAGGTGTTCTATCGTGTAGAGGTCAGGACTCTGTTCAGGCCAGTCAAGTTCCTCCACCCCAAACTCGCTCAGACATGTCTTTATGGACCTTGTTTTGTGCACTGGTGCTCAGTCATGTTTGAACAGGAAGGGGTCATCCCCAAACTGTTTCCACAAAGTTGGGAGCATGAAATTACCCAAAATGTCTTGATATGCTGACGCCTTAAGAGTTCCCTTCACTGGAACTAAGGGGCCAAGGACAACCCCTAAAAAACAACCCCACACCATAATCCCCCCCCCCCCCCCTTCCATCAAATGATTTGGACCAGTGCACAAAGCAAGGTTCATATAGACATGGATGAGCAAGTTTGGGGTGGTGGAACTAAGGAGACAAGCACCTGGAGAAAGCACTAAGGAGAATACTTCAGGAGCGCTTTCTATGTAGATAAAACAATTACCGTATTTATCGGCGTATAACATGCATGTGTTTGTGTTATACGTTGATATAGGGCTGCCTCGGAGGGGAAGGAGGGAACGAGCGCTGCTGAAATACAGAGCCGCGATCTCTCTGTGTACTCGGCTCATCTCACAGTCACCCCCAGTCCCGCCCCCTGGACGCCTCCTAGCTTTGACGTCCCAGCATTGGACTGGTGTTATGTCCATTATAGGAGCCAAGCGGCGTGACTGCGAGCCGAGTACACAGGAGATCCGGCTCTGTCTTTTCCGACAATGACAAGGCTGCAGATGGGCACGGATTAGCCTACAAGTATGGACGAGGCTGCAGATGGGCACTGATTAGGCTGTAATGATGGGCAAGGCTGCATATGGGCACTAATTAGGCTGAGATGATGGGCTAGACTGCAGATGGGCACTGATTAGTCTGCAGTGATGGGCACTGATTAGTCTGCAGTGATGGGCACTGATTAGTCTGCAGTGATGGACACTGATTAGTCTGCAGTGATGGGCACTGATTAGTCTGCAGTGATGGGCACTGATCCTTTTATCTTTCGTTCATAGAAGGACACAGCCTTCATTGACCTTGGGGTTATGCTTCTTCCTACCAGGAGATTTAGGCAGAATTCTACAGCACTTAAGGTGTTAACCTTTCCTTCGTGCCGCTCCCCCAGGCATAACCCACACCCTGCTCTAGCAGCCTCATTTTTTACCTCAGACGGCGGCCATCTTGGAAATCTCCTTGGTAACGCTGTGATTCTTCCCTGAGGTGACAAAGCACAGCCAGTGCTGCTGTGTTCTATGAGGTAATTTTTACCTCAGACGGCGGCCATCTTGGAAATCTCCTTGGTAACGCTGTGATTCTTCCATGAGGTGACAGACACAGCACAGCCTCTGGTATCTTGTACCAGTTTTAGTGCTGTAACAGTGTTTTTTTTTTTTTTTGTTTTTTTTTTAGTGCTGTGAAACGCTGTGATTCTTCCATGAGGTGACAGACACATCACAGCCAGCACATCAGAGCACACCTCAGGTTTTTCAGATCCCTCTGCAGCTGGGTGGGGTGGTGAGTACCAGGGGCCCCCATGCTCTGCAATTTTTTTTCCTGCCTTGCAGGGTGGGTGACTCAGCGCTGACACTATGGAACCTGATCCAGGTCTCCCTCTCAAGCTATGCCTGAGTTAACCCTTAACGCCCCTTCCCCTGCCACATCTGTTATGTTGGCTGTCCTGGGTTTCTTGCCAGGTTTGAAGCAGCTAGGATGGGGGGTAAAAAAGCGCCCCCTCCCTGAAGCCTGCTTCTGGGGATGACACAGAATCGCAGTTTTTTTCTGGTTCTGTTATGTCAGAGGCTGTGGGTTTTAACCCTTATGGATAGTGAGGATGACTCTGCTGCAGTCAGTTGCTGGCAAGAATTTGTTGGAGCTCTTGTTTCTGCGGTGCGTGAGGCTCTAAAAATTGAGGATGTGGTGGAGACACCTCCGTGTCAGTACCAGCAGACTACCACGCACCGCTGCAGTGTTTCCTTGTGTTCCTTATTTGGACAATATGTTATACAAGGAATGGGATGCACCGCATAAAGTTTGTCAAAAAACTTTGCAACCCGTTACCCCCTTGAGGGGGGCTTTAAAAAAAAAAAAAGTAGGTTTCTCCTCCGCCAGTGGACCCCCCCTGTGTCCAGACTGCGCAAGGCCACCAATGCTCCTGCATTTCAGGATCCCGCTGATAGGAGAGTGGAGGCCGTGGCCCGCTCCCTATTCACGGTGGTGGGTTCGGCGGTGAGGCCGGCTCTGGCCGGGGCCCTGGTCAGGCCCCGACTAAAAGAGCGAAGCTCCTGCTGCAGGAGCTGGAAGAAGGACCTCTAAGGTGGCCTTGGTGATGGCCGTTAAGGGTGAACGGTCCTTTTGGGACTTCCCTGAATGGCATCATTGAGGATGCCATGGGTGGTAAGCGCATGCTGTTCCCACAGTCTGGGAAGGGCTAGGGAACTCTCCTTGCCTACCTCCGAGCGTTTTTTCGCTCGCCCTGTGCGGTGGGGGTAGGTCTACATGGTGCTTGAATCCCCGCTGCGGGTAGCAGCGCACCTGATACCGCATGCCTAACAAGTCTGCGGACATACCTGCTTCCACCTGAAGGTCTGCTCCCGCCCGCGTCTCGGGTGGGAGACTGGCTTCGCATTGCGAAGTGTTTTCTTTGGGGTACAAGATTGAGTTTCTCTCTTGTCTGCCAAACAGGTTTTTTCCCTCCGGCTTCTGGCCTCCTCCGGTTCGCCGGTTGACTCTGTCAGGGGCTGTCCAGGATCTTCTGGTCAGGGGAGTGATTGTGCCAGTTCCCTCGTTTGAACGGTCTCTGGGTTTTTACTCCATTCTGTTTGTGTCCCCACGGAGGATGGGGCCCGGTCAATCCTGGGCCTCAAGTCCCTCGTTTGTTTTTGTCAAGGTGCAAAGTTTTAGGTGGTGTCGATTCGCTTGGTAATAGCAGCACTCCATCAGGGGGATTTTCTGGCATATCCTCAAACCACCGGAGATTCTGTGCTTTGCGGTCGGGGGGGACCATTTTCGATTGGTGTCCTTCCCATTCGGCGGGTTTTCGCCAAGGTGCTCGTCCCGATACTGGCCCGGCTGTGACAGCGGGGGTTTGTTATCATGGGATGACTGGACGGCATTCTCCTACGAGCTTCTTCGAGCTCTGCATTGGTGGAGCCGTGTCTATCACGTGTCAGGCTCTCCGAGTGTTCGGCTGGTTTCTGGATTGTCCTGAAATCGGGGTTGATTCCGTCTCAGGGACTGCAATACCTGGGACTAGTCCTGGATTCCTCCGGGGCGGGAGTGTTTTTTCTCCTAAAGGAAAAACTTCAGACTCTGCTATCTGCTGTGCAGCAGTTGCCGACCCAGAAGCGGTCATCTCTGCGATTCTGCAGGAAGGTTCTGGGTCAGTTGGTAGCCTCTTTCGAGGCGGTTCCCTTATGCCCAATTCCACGCCAGGGTACTACGGATGGGACTAGCTTCCGTCATCTCTGGATTACCAGATTCAATTGAGTCATCTGATCATGTCTCCCCTGGTGTGGTGGCTGGCGTTTCCGGTGCTTCGGGCCGGAAAGTCATTTTTCTGCAGGCCACTGGACAGTGGTCACGACGGATGCCAGCCTCTCCGGTTGGGGAGGGGCGCTTGGGGCACCCAGTCAGCCCAGAGGCACTGGACTCAGGTGGAGTCCTGCCTACTGATCAACGTTCTGGAGCTCCGAGCAATCAAGCTTTGCCTTGCCAGGTGGTCCCTGGATCTACAGGGCCAACCGGTCAGGATCCTGTCCGATAACACCACGTCCGTGGCGTAGGTTGATCATCTGGGAGGCACACGGAGTTCTGTTGCAGCGACGGGGGTCGCGCACATCCTTTCGGTGAGCCGAAGGGTCCGTTCCGGCTCTATCGGCCGGGTACATTCCGGGAATACGGAATTGGCTAGTCGACTACCTAAGTCGCACTGCAGGTCTGTGCCGAGAGTGGGGCACTCCGGACGTGGACCTTCTAGCGTCCCGTCTCTATCGGTAGGTGCCACGGTTCGTGGCCAGGTTTAAGGACCCGTGGGTGGACGCGTCAGGCGCGTTGGTGGCTCCTTGGGGTCACTGTCGCCTACTTTACACCTTCCCTCCTCGGAAGCTTCTTCCTCGCCTGCTGCGCAGAGTGGAAGCTGTAGGGATTCTATCGGTCCTGATTGCCCCAGATTGGCCGCGTCGCTTCTGGTACGCGGACCAGGTGGGTCTGGTGGCAGACGCCCCCTAGCGTCTTCCCCTGGGAATTGATTTTCTGTTACAGGGTCATCTTCCACCCTGTTTCACAGCCACCGGCCTTAGCGGCGTGGCTGTTGAGAGCCAGGGGCTTAAGGACCGAGGCCTATTTGGCTCGGTGATCTCTACCGTGCTGCCTGCACGGAAGTCTACCTCACGTAGGTTTTTTTCCTCATACATGGAAGGCCTACTTCTCTGTGTGTGGGAGATGAACTGGCACTCTCGTACATGCGTTGTGTACAGGATTCTGCTGTCTTTGCAGCAGGGAGTGGTTCAGGCTCTCGCCTTACGTACGGTTAGGAGCCAGATTTCTGCTCTGGCTGTTTTTACTTGCAGCGACCCTTGGCATCGCACTCCTGGGTGCGTACGTTGGGTCAGGGGGTCTGGCAGGTGGCCCCTCCGGTGCGCCCTCCATTACCCCCATGGGACTTGAATTTAGTCCTTTCAGTGCTTCAGGATGCTCCCTTTGAGGACATTCGGGAGGTTTTTTTGTTTATTGTCACAAAAGGTGATTTTATTTCTGGTAGCAATTACCTCGATCAGACGTGTGTCTGTCTGAACTGGCGGCC
Source organism: Rana temporaria (assembly GCF_905171775.1). NCBI lineage: Eukaryota > Metazoa > Chordata > Amphibia > Anura > Ranidae > Rana > Rana temporaria. The sequence goes on from NC_053496.1 coordinate 17,409,418, forward strand.
TTGTCTTGCAAGGCTCCCTGCTTGGTCATCCGTAAGGATGAGGTGGTGTTGCGGCCGAAGCCGTTTTTTTCTCCCTAAGGTCGTTTCGGCTTTTCACTTGGATGTGGACATTGTTCTTCCATCCTTATGTCCTCGGCCGAAATGCCAAGAGGAGGCCACTTTGCATCCTCTGGATGTGGTTCGGGCCCTACGAGTGTACTTGTGTTACGGTTCCATTCCGGAAGTCGGGCTCACTGTTCGTGTCGGTGGCTGGCCCTACAAGAGGGCCTGGCGGTCTCGTCGGCCACTGTTCCTAGGTGGTTCCGACGGATTGTGCTTCAGGCCTATTCCCTGAAGGGGCGGGCGCCCCCCTTTCGTGTCACGGCACATTCGACCAGGGCGATCGGGGCCTCTTGGGCTTTCCGACACCAAGCCTCTGTGTTACAGGTGTGTAAGGCTGCGACCTGGTCGTCGGTCCACTTTTTATCAAAGTTTTATAAGGTGGATGTGAGTGCATCTTCTGATGCCTCCTTCGGCCGCAGGGTGTTACAGGCGACAGTTTAAGGTTGGAGTTCCTCCGTTGAGTAACTCCGGTTTTTGTTTGGGGTGTAACCTGTTTTTGCTGTGTTATTTTTCCCACCCCTCTAATTTTTTGACACTGCTTGGGGACATCCCTAAGGTCAATGAAGGCTGTGTCCGTCTATGAACGAAAGGGAAAAAAGGATTTTTGTACTCACCATAAAATCAATTTCTCTGAGTTCATAGACGGACACAGCACCCACCCCTCCTTTGTTTGTACTGCTTGTTACGAACTGAGGCTGCTAGAGCAGGGTGTGGGTTATGCCTGGGGGAGCCACGCCACCTGGGAGGAGCGGCACGAAGGAAAGGTTTTTAACACCTTAAGTGCTGTAGGATTCTGCCTAAATCTCCTGGTAGGAAGAAGCATAACCCTAAGGTCAATGAAGGCTGTGTCCGTCTATGAACGAAAGAGAAATGGATTGTACGGTGAGTACAAAAATCCTTTTTATTTTGCTTCAAAATTCTGTAAATTACTCAGATAAACTTGGAAAGAAAATAACGGCAGGCTTTAACTGTGTTTTTATTTAATTTTTTTCTCTTGCAGAGTTTGAAATGATAGATGCACTTCCCACACCTACCTTCAGTTTTGGAGGACAGTCGGGTCACAGCGCCACGGCTCTGGTATTCCAGAGGAGGGGCAACTCTTAAAGGGAACAAGATTTTGCTTTATAAAACAACAATCGGACACTGAGTGGCAGACTGAACCTGCAATTATTTTCTCCGCAGAGTGTGAACACGAATCTCTTACACAGATATCTCCAATGACTGTAGATTATTAGTAAAGAAACTTTTTATACAACTGGTTTTATGTCTCATTCTGTATTTCAATTCTGAATATAAGTCATTAGGTGGTATAAATTGGGTTTTATACTTAAAAGACACGACTTTGGTGACTGCATGAAAAGTTTACCATCCATCACCAGAAAGTAATGGATTGGACCTGAGTTTCTGACATCACTTAGGCCCCTTTCACACGGACGGATAGAATGGTGCTTTTAGCTGCGGATTTTACCGCAGCTAGAAGCACACAATGCTTTCCTATGACATCATTCACACACTACGGTTACCTGCAGTTTTGTGCGGATAGAAAAAATAGATCTCAATGCGTCCAGCTGCGAAATTCTGCAGCTATCGGCACATAACCCCAGTGCACTGTGTCAGCTGCGTTTAGTATGAATCTTGAGGGGGAACTCCACGCCAACTTTCAAATAAAAAAACGGCATGGGTTTCCCCTACAGGAGCATACAGGGTCAATTGCCCCCCCTTGCCCTATGGAGCGGATGCCCATGCTGGCAGGCCCTCGCCGTCCTTCTGTACAGTGCAGGAATACTGGTCCTGCATTGTATGGCAGGGGTCTCCAAACTGGCCCTCCAGTTGTTCCAAAACTACATTTTCCCGTCATGTCTGTAAATGTCAGAGTTTTATAATGCCTCATGGGACATGTGGCTCCGCAACAGCTGGAGGGCCGTAGTTTGGAGATCCCTGTTGTATGGGATAAAATCAGAGTGCAACCCCCTGCCGAAGTACCTTGGAGAAGAAACTTCTTGGGACAGGTCGCACAGTGTAAAGGAAGCCTTATAGAAAGAGGAATAAGATAAGTATTACATCTTATTCTTCTACCCCCAGACATGCCAAGCATTTAGAGTGGTTGTAAAGCCTTACAGGCCATTTTCATCCTGCAGGTAAGCCTAGATTACGGCTTACCTGCAGGTGTTTGAAATATCTCCTAAACCTACACGGTTTAGGAGATGTTTACAATTACCTCGTACGGCAATGTCTTCCGTGCATGCGCCAGTGTATTCGACGCATGCGCACTCTAGAAAGGGCATACTGTGCCGTTTCTAGATGGGGTCATGCTGTGACTGGTGGCGCCAGCCCACATGCGCAGGAGTGATGCCACGTGACGCCGGCCAGTCACAGAGCCTGAGTTCGCAGCACCGGAAGGAAGAGGGGTGAAGAATGGACGCTTCCAGCCAGCGAGGAAATCGGGGACATCGCAGGCTTCGGTTTTAGGTAAGTGACGCATAATAGCATAGTAGCCCGTTATACTTTACCTTTGCAGGGAAACAAAGAGGAAGTAAAAGCCATTTGGATTTACTTCCTCTTTAATCCTTGCAGTGCAAGAGCCCCCTGAGGACATGCTCGCCAATACCTGGGACCAGGCGAGGGACACAGTCATGTGAAAGTCAAACATTAACCCCTTCAACCTGACGTAACACACATATGCGGCCTCACAGAACTAGTTTTATTTTCATGGAGCTGCATACATGTGTTTCTCCCTTTGTGCTGGGAGCGTGCCGCACAGTGTATTCCCAGCACAGAGACCAGGGTCTCACCGAGAGCCCGGGCCCCAAACTAATGACCGGGACCTGGATTCTCCTGATTCCAGGTCATCTGATAGCTGTGTTAGCCTCTGATTGGTTACCACAGTGATGCGTAACTGCCATGCCCGCCCCTGTTTTTTTCTTTCTGTGAATGGAGAGTTGGATACATTGTATCTTTTGTCTTTCCATGCAGAAGAAAAAGTGTTGGTAAAAAAAAATGTAAATTAATAAAATAAAGGAAAAAAATACCTAGATCAAGGTTTTATCTAGGTCAGTGCCAGGGCTAATGTTTGGGTCAAAGGTCAGGGTCAGTATATTTTGAGCAGGATTTTATTTTTTTAAGTGTGTTTTTAGGTAGGACAAAAAAAAAGCAAAATGCCCAATATTGCTTCTGGGCCAGTGGCATCACTAGGGTTGGTGTCACCCCCCCCCCCGCCCCAATAAAAAATTTCAAATATTTTTTACCCTGCTGTTTGCTCTCTGTTCTCCTTTCTTCCCGTTTTCTCTCTCTCCCTATCCACCTTTCTTGTTCGTTCTATCCCTTCTTCTTTCTCTCCATTTTTCTTTGTCCCCTCCCCCCACCTCTCTTTCTCCAGAACCGGAAATTCACATCTCAGGAGCCTATAGGCCAGGGGCATACCTAGAGCATTTGGCACCCGGGGTGGATCCAATATCTGGCACCCCCCACGTTAAAATGTAAAAACACCCCACTGTGCCCCCTGCATACCTCTGCATCCTTCAATATCTTTTTGTTACTACTGTGTACCCCTCTCCACAACTGCACCTCTGGACCACTTTACATTGCACAGCACCCTGCATCACTGGACCCCTTTACATTACACAGCCCCCTGCATCACTGGACCCCTTTACATTACACAGCCCCCTGCATCTCTGGACCCTTTTACATTACACAGCACCCTGCATCACTGCACCCCTTTTACATTACACAGCCGCCTGCACCTCTGCACCCCTTCACATCACATAGCCCCCTGTATCTCTGGATCCTTTTACACTACACAGCCCTCTGCACCCCTTTACATTACACAGCACCCTGCATCACTGGACCCCTTTACATTACACAGCACCCTGCATCACTGGCCCCCTTTACATCTCATAGCCCCCTGCACCCTTTTACATTACACAGCACCCTGCATCACTGCACCCCTTTTACATTACACAGCCGTCTGCACACCTTTACATCACATAGCCCCCTGCACCTTTGGACCCTTTTACACTACACAGCCCTCTGCACCCCTTTACATTACACAGCACCCTGCATCACTGGCCCCCTTTACATCTCATAGCCCCCTGCACCCTTTTACATTACACAGCCCCCTGCACCACTGGACCCCTTTACATTACACAGCACCCTGCATCACTGCACCCCTTTTACATTACACAGCCACCTGCACCTCTGGACCCCTGCATGTTACACAGACCCCCTTCAGTGCAGACACCCCCCCCCCTTAGTGCAACCCCCCTCAGTGCAAACCCCCCCCCTCAGTGCAAACACCCCCTTAGTACAACCCCCCCTCAGTGCAAACACCCCCCCCTCCCCATTCAGTACCTCAGATCATCGCAGGCAGCGCCACGGCACATGGACAGAAGGTCCCCTCGGCCCCTCCCCCTCTGTACACACAAACAGAGAGGAGGGGGCTGTGCCTGTGTACCGACTTCCAAGCACCGCTAACAGCCCGTGGCTGTGAGAGGAGGGGATGGATGGTGCTGCGGTGTCACCCCGCAACCCCCCCTCCTCTTGTACCGCGGCGCTCGGTGCTCCGATTCCGCGGCGCTCATCACTGCAGTCGCAGGGGGGGAGCCGCCCCCCCCCCCCCCATCCCAGCTAAAAAATATTTTTTTTTTTTTTTTTTAATCGGGATGGTGTCACCCCTCTAGCGGGTGTCACCCGGTGCGGGCCGCACCCCCCTAGCAACGCCTCTGTTCTGGGCTGTACTATGGGTACAAACATAAAACAACATACATATATGTGGTATGGTTGCAATCGTCAGGAGCAGGAGATTTTATTTTGGGCTGTTCTTTGGTGGTAAGTTATGGTAGAAACTAAAAATATACAGCTACATTTAAAAATTTTTTTTTTTTTTTTTACTATTTTGGGACAGTTTTCCTTTTGATAATAAGAAAATATAGGCAATATCCATTACCATTTACCATCAAAGGAAAGCCCAATTTGTCCTGAAATACTGTGTTTCCCCGAAAATAAGACCTAGCGTTATTTTCAAGAAGGGCTGCAATATAAGCCCTACCCTGAAAATAAGCCCTAATTAAAATGCTTGTAAAATCCTATAACCCACTCTATTACAATAGTATATAATGTAGAATGTGTGTGTTTCTGTAATATAATTGCGGGGAAGAGAGCTCCGGTGGGTCACAGAAGCGCAGAGCGGCGCTGTAACGAGGTTGTTTGGCACAATTATATTACAGAAACACACACATTGTACATTTTATAATACTGTAATAGAGTGGATTATAGGATTTTACAAGCATTTTAACTCAGTTCACACTGGGGATTCCTGTCAGGCAGGGAGAGGAGAGGAGGAGAGAAGACGGCACATTACATAGTAAGACCTACCCTAAAAATGAGCCCTACTGTGTGTTTTGTTGCCAAAATGTATTTAAGACCTGGGATTATTTTCAGGGAAACACAGTAAACAAGATATAATCCGCCTGGATGCACAAAGTAGTTGTGATGATATGTACAGTTTTACTAAGACATGTCAAAGTTGCAAAATTGTGCTTCTGCTTTTAGATTTGTTTTACCCTTTAGGTGTGAAGGGGTTGAGGTAGTCCCCCAACTCAGAGAGGAGACACTAGTCTAGAGTAGTGTTGTATGTGGAGTTCTTCCAAAGATATTGGCCCAGATTCACAGAGTGTGGGCGCACATTACGCTGCCGTAGAGTAACCAATGTACGCTACGCCAACGCAGCGCAGAGAGGCAAGCAATGCATTCAGCAAGCCAGTGCTCCCAACGCTGCGCCAGCGTGGCGTAGGATTCGAAGGCGTACGCCGGCGTAGGTGGAAGTGGGCGTGACCCATTCAAATGAGGCGTGACCCCATGCAAATGATGGGCCGAGCGCCAGACAGATACGTATCACGAACTGCGCATGCCCTGTGACGTGGACGCATCCCCCTGCGCCTGCTCACAACCACGACGGAACAACTGCCTAAATTACGCCGGATCACTGCGTACGGCGTGAACGTAACCTACGCCCAGCCAGACACACGTCCAACGTAAAATACGCCGGCTTGTGTTCCCTGGTGCAGACCTTTGCATGTCTGATGCTGGGTTGCATCTCCTTTGTGGGGAATAACTTTACGCCGGACGTACAACTTACGCGCACCTCACGTAGCCTGCGTCGGGCGCACGCAGATTTGTGAATCGCCGTATTTCCCTCATTTGCATGTTTGAATGGCTAATCAATGGGAGCGGCACCATGCACCCAACCTAAATGTGCGCCCACCCTACGCCGGCGTAAGCAAGCTACATCGGCGGGGGGGAAGCCTGGTTTTAGGCGCATATCTGTTTGTGGGTCTGGCGCACATTTGCACTTACGTCAGCGTAACTTGTTATACGTCGGCATAAGTGCTTTGTGAATCTGGGCCATTGTCTCTTGTTCTACACACTTAAATAGGCTCATGTGTTGTATTAGCAGGGACATGTAGAGCCTATGCCCACTCCACCAGTTAGCGTACCTCTGTTGCCCCAATCCCAGTAACAGAATGGGGTCCCAATGAGCACATAACATGGACTTCATACGTGTTCATCTTAACTCTTGTCTCTCTGTAAGACAAAGAGAGGCTACAACACCGCTACAGGTGATACAATAGCTTGTCTCTAAGCCATAGACCTCAATAACGCCAATTCGCTCCTGGTTGCGATTTGTTTTTGCAGTTTGCTCATGATTACTCCCTTCTCTCCTTAGTGTGCAGCTTAAAGAGGAAGTAAATCCTCTTTAAAAAAAAAAAAAAAAAACACCCTGGAAGACAAAGGCATAATGAGCTAGTATGCATAGCATACTAGCTCATTATGAATTACTTACCTGAGATCGAAGCCCCCGCAGCAGTCCTCGTTCCCCTCCTCCATCGCCGCAATCTCTCCCGGAGTGACTTCCGGGTATCGCGGCCCCAGCGATGTGACTGGCCTGAACCGTGATGTACCCAGGAACCGTCAGTCACGGCACAATCGCCGTTGGAAATGACACGCTCAGTGCGCCTGCACCGTTGATATCTGTGCCTGTATTTTCGGCAAATATCTCCTAAACCTTTTAGGTTTGGGAGATATTTCTTGCACCTACAGGTAAGCTTTTATCTAGGCCAGTGGTCTCAAAGTACCGGCCCGCGGACCAGTTATAAATGGCCCCCAGGCAGGGTGGAAGTGAGGGGAGCAAAAAAAAAAAAAAAAAAAAAATTTTTTTTTTTTTTTTTTTGAGCTGGCCCCATCTGGTGGTGAGCCGTTGGTATTACAAGTTATTACCACCAGATGTGAGCTGGCGCCATCTGGTGGTGGCCGTTGGTATTACAAGTTAAGCATTACAAGTTAAACAGCAATTCTAATGTCATTTTACACTATTTTCACTGCCATATTCTTCCCTCTAATTAGAACCCCCAAACATTATATATATTTTTTATCCTAACACCCTAGAGAATAAAATAGCGATCGTTGCAATACTTTCTGTTTCGCCGTATTTGCACAGCGGTCTTACAAGCGCACTTTTTTGGGAAAAAAATACACTTTTTTAAATTAAAAAAATAAGACAACAGTAAAGTTATCCCCATTTTTTTTAACATTATGAAAGATAATGTTACGCCGAGTAAATTCATACCCAACATGTCACGCTTCAAAATTGTGTCCGCTTGTGGAATGCCGACAAACTTTTACCCTTTAAAATCTTCATAGGCGACGTTTAAAAAATTCTACAGGTTGCATGTTTTGAGTTACAGAGGAGGTCTAGGGCTAGAATTATTGCTCTCACTCTACCAATCTTTGCGATACCTCACATGTGTGGTTTGAACACCGTGTACATATGCGGGCGCTGCTCACGTATGTGTTCGCTTCTGCGCGCAAGCTCGTCGGGACAGGGTGCGTTTTCTAACTTTTTTAGCTGGCTCCGAGATTCCAAGCAAATTTGTCAAACCCTGACTTACACCAGTGCAGGTGGTAATAATGCGCTCGCTGACACCAGTTCTGGTGGTAATAATGCGCTCGCTGACACCAGTGCTGGGGGTTAATAATGTGTTCGCTGACACCAGTACTGTTGTTTTTGAAGTTTGAAAGTTTGCATGCGGCCCCCCATGGCATATGAAAACTTGTCTTGTGGCCCTCAGGTAATTTGAGTTTGAGACCCCTGATCTAGGCCTACATGTAGGTTAAAGTGGTTGTAATGGGGTTACAACCACTTTAACCCTGTGTTGTTCTAAAATTGCAAAACCCCTAGTGTGTTATCGTAGACTCAGACCCCTTAACCACTGCCCTACAGGGTACTTTCACTCCCTTCCTGCCCAGACCAGCTTTCAGCGCTGTCACAATTGGTGTCTGTACCCCAAAAAAATGTTTATATTGTTTTTATTGTTTTTTGAGACAGATAGAGCTTTATTTTGGTTGTTCTTGATCACAACAGTTTTTTTTGTTCTTTGCTATACAAACGAAAAAAGATCAAAAGTTTTGAAAAAAAAAAAAGTTTTTCTTTGTTTTTGTTTTAACATTTTGTAAATAAGTAATTTTTCTCCTTCGCTGATGAGCGACACTGATGTGCGCTAATGAGGCGGCACTGATGAGAAATCACTGATAGGCTAAGGTGACCAGATTTTTTAAATTAAATCCGGGGACATATTTTTTCTTTACTAGTAATGGCAACAATCAGCGACTCTCTGCCCGTCACCGCCCGCCACACAGCCTCTCAAGTCTTACTCTTCGGGTCCCCGGCTACTACTGGATGGGGAGCGGAGGAAGATCACTCTGCCAGGGAAGGCAAGGAGATAGGCAGGTGGCTGGCCAGGATTTGAGCCAAGGTAGAAGAACATGCGAGCGGAGCTGAATGGGCATGCGCCCGAAACTGAAGAAATATTCCCCCCCGCTCCAACCGGCACATGATCATCAGAAAAGGGCACAGATAATGGGGAAAATACAACCCCCCTATGCTAGTAGGCACGGCGGAGCGGGGGGGTGTAATTCATTTTTTTTTTAATTCTGCACTGATTGTCTTTGAAATTGCCCCTGCCCCCTATTTAATCCAATCTGGGGACAAAACCAGAGAGAGACTTGGTCCGGGGACAGTGTCCTCAATCAGGGGACTGTCCCCTGAAACTGGGGATGTCTGGTCACCCTATGATAGGCGGCACTGATGGGAAAGCACTGATAGGCGGCACTGATGAGGAGGCACTAATGTGCAGCACTGATACATGGCACTGATAGGCACTAACAGGTGGCTCTGATGGGCACTGATAGGCAGTGCTTTTGGGCACTAATAGATGGCACTTTTGGGCACTAATGAGGAGGCACTGACAGGCATCACTGATGGGCACTGGCAGGCATCACTGATTGGCAGTATTGATGGGCACTGATGAGGGCTGCACTGATGATCAGGGAACTGATTGTCAGTGAAGATGTTCCCATTGAAGAATGCTGCTTACTGGCTCTCCTCTCCTCGCGCTGTCAGCATGAGAGGAGGAATGGCGATAACCGGCATTTCCTGTTTAACCTGTGATCAGATGTGATTGGGCACAGTTGATCACATGATGGGCTCATCATAGGCTCTTTACCATGATCAGTGATGCTCCACGAGGGACACTACGAAACCACAGATCGCCACGCACCCCCACGGCAAGAATGGAAGGACGTTATAGGACGTCCTCAGAGAATGAGAGTGCTTCCCGCCCATCCATCATTTCACTATACGGTGGGCAGGAAGCAGTTAAGAAGTGCCAGGACCCCACATGCACCCCTTGACTAACTTTAGACCAGGCTTTGTGCTTACTGAAGGTAAAGCATGGCAAACAATACATCCTTAATACAACCTTTCGCTAACTAACTTCAGTAGCGTCTGCCCCAGAGTACCCGCATAGGTAAAGTCCATGACTGACACGTCTCGACTGGAGACGTCCAAAGCTCAGGTGTATCCTGAGAGTCCGGTGCTCCACAGATGAACTACAAGTCTCGGCAAGGTTCCTGTTCTTTAGCCCCCTATTTCTGCGTTCGCGCCCCCTTGGGACCCAAAGTGCTCCACTTTCTATATCACAGGACAGAAGGCCGGACCCCGTGCCACAGGCGGTCTGCTTTCAGATAAAAGTGGTCTCTGCAGTGAATTCGCCACAAGATCACTTTTATCAGCGGCGGGAAAGGTGCCCCCCTCCCGCCGCGCTCTGGTCATCTCCACCGCTTAATGGAGCCATTGGTAGCAGCGGAGACAATTCGATCCTTTCACCTCACTGGCCTGGGGCCCCCACTCGCCTCCATAACATTGGATGACGGAAGTGACATCAAATGTCACTTACGCCCAATGGGTCGTAAAGTGGTTGTAAACCCGCGATATATATATATTTTTTTTCACCTGAAAGGAAAAGCCATAATGAGCTAGTATGCACCGCATATTAGCTCATTATGAAATACTTACCTCAGAACGAGGAGAAGAGAACTTACCTGGTCCACGCAGAGCAAGATGTCATCTTGACTCGGCGTGTCTTCCGGGTATCGCCGCTCCAGCGCTGTGATTGGCTGGAGCGGCGATAACGTCACTCCCGAGACTTCAATTCGGCAAGGTCCAGCGGCTGCCGGTCCTTAAGCCGAGGATCCCTGCTGCGCATGCGCCGCTGCAATCAGCGGCGCATTGCGGGGGAAATATCTCCTAAACCGTACAGGTTTAGGAGATATTCTTTATACCTACAGGTAAGCCTTATTATAGGCTTACCTGTAGGTAAAAGTCATAAAGTGGGGTTTACAACCACTTTAAAGGGGATTTTTTTTTTTTTAAAGACATTTGTTTGTTTATTTTTTATTGCATTTTAGTGTAAATATTAGATCTGAGGTCTTTTTGACCCCAGATCTCACATTAAAGCGGTCCTGTCATGCTTTTTTTTCTATTGTTTACCTTCCTTGTTAGGCTTCATTTCCACTGGCGTTTTTACAGCCACTGTTGTTAGGCTTTTTTACAGCTTAAAAACGCCTGTCCATGTTTATTTTGTAAAAAAAAAAAAAAATTTTGTGAGCTGCAGCTTTAAAAATGCTGCGGTCGCGTTTTTGAGCGTTTTTGCGCGTTTTTGAGCGTTTTTTAATGTCTGGCGTTTTTACAGCTCTACTCTGGAGCTTCAGAACGCCCTGGTCCTGCGTTTTTTTTACAGCTCAAAAACGCCTATGCCATTTGCAGCTCAAAAACGTCTATGTGGGCATGATGCCATAGAATAACATGGACAGGCGTTTTTAAGCTGTAAAAAACGCTCAGAAAAGTGGCTGTAAAAATGCCAGTGGAAATGAAGCCTAATAGGAATAAAAGTGACCCATTTTTTTTAAATAAAGGACAACAATGTAAAAATAAAATATAAAAAGTAAAATACATAAGATTTTTTTTTTTAAAGCGCCCTGTCCCGCCAGGCTCGCGCGCAGAAGTGAACGCATATGTAAGACTTGCCCGCATATGTAAACGGTGTTCAAACCACACATGTGAGGTATCACCACAATCGTTCGAGCGAGAGAAATAATTCTAGCACTAGGCCTCCTGTGTGACTCAAAACTGGTAACCTATAGACATTTTTAAACATCCCCTACGGAGATTTTTAAGTGCCAAAGTTTGTTGCCATTTCACGAGCGGGCGTAATTTTAAAGCGTGGCATGTTGGGTATCAACTTACTCGGCTAACATTATCTTTCACAATCTATATAAAAAAATTGGGCTGACTTTACTGTAGAGAAAAATAAAGAAAAATAAATAAGGGTCTGATTTCACCAGAGTAGCAGGAGTAGTAGGTGCTGGATGCTGATCCCTTCTGGAGCAGTGGGACTGGAGACCACTGGAGCAGAGGAAGAGGGTCAGCGACCCTAGCTGGTGATGCAGGTACTGCGGCAGCAAGCTGGTGAAATAAGCTGGTTAGAGGGCAACAGGTAATAGCGGAGTCAGACAAGCCGGGTCACAACGGTTAATCAGGTAGCAGATACGGAAGACTGGAACGTAGTCACAGGTACAAGCAGGAGGGTCTGGCAACGGTTTAGCAATCAGAGGAGCAGGGTCAATAGTAAGCCAAGGATCAGAGGTCAGAGAGATTCGGATGGTCAGACAAGCCGGGTCGGTAAGGATAACGGGTATTCAGGTACAGGATACTACACAGAAGCTGCAGATCAGACAGCAATGTGTAGGTGGAGCCAGCAGGTTTTCAAAGGGGATTTGGCGCCAACCTGAATTAACGTGCACGCGCGCGCTCCCGTCGTGCACGCGCGCGTGCCGTTGGCACATGAGCGCGCGCATTAGACGCGCAACTGAGCGCAATTACAGGCAGACGCTGCTGTCTCTGCTGAGTGATGGTATGCGTGCGCATGCGCGCACGACGGGACCGAGGGGTAAGTCCCTGACATACAGTATATGTTTAATTCAAGTAAAAAGCAGTACATACATTGATGTCATGAACATAAGCCAATTCATATAGAAAACAGAAAATAGGTAAAATGATATTGCAAGTATCTGTCAAGTGTTACCGACGCGTTTCGCAAGGCTTAGCTCGCTCTTCAGGGGTAGATGCTTGTGGTGTACCTAAAATGAAAGGATATAGTATATGGTACGATATAAAGGGCACAGGGTAAGGGGGGTCCTTGATATGGAAAACCCCATACTCACCAATAGACATAGCCAAGACACCACGAGCATCTACCCCTGAAGAGTGAGCTAAGCCTCCCGAAACGCGTCGGCTACACTTGATGCTTGTGTGTTTTAATTAAGACAGATACTTGCAATATCATTTTACCTATTGTCTGTATTCTATATGAATTGGCTTATGTTCATGACATCAATGTATGTACTGCTTTTTACTTGAATTAAACATATACTGTAATTATTCCTGATATTTTATTGGCTCCATAGTGCTCACCTCACTCAAAGTCCCAAGGGCCAACTTTTATTTTTTGACGCTGACTGTACTGTAGTCTTATTTTTTAATTTAAATTTTTTTTATTTTTTCCCAAAATAATGCGCTTGTAAGATCGCTGCGGTGGCATATACGGTGTGACATAAAGTATTGCAACAACCGCCATTTTATTCCCTAGGGTGTCTGAATTCTCTTTTTTTTTATGTTCGGGGCTTCTAAGTAATTTTCTATCAAAGATAGATTTTAACTTGTAAACAACAAATTTGAAAAATAGGCTCGGTCCTTTAGCGGTTAAGAGAAATTTCCAAATCATGGCCTGTTGGGGGTACTTGAGGACAGGGTTGAGGGGCACTACAAAGCTCTGCTCCATGTGTATTGGCTGTATTTATATCTGTAATAAAAGTGCTGTGTGGGTCTGAATGTGGCATTTATAAAATGCCTATGTATAAGCCCTACATATATATATATATATATATATATATATATATATATATATATATATATATATATATACATATATACATATATATATATATATATATATATATACACACACACACTTTACTACAAAATGTATTTATTTATTAGGCTGATCTTTATTATTCACATATGTTAAAAAAAAAAAAAAAAAAACTGAATTGAAAGGATCTCCCTTTCTGTAGGCTGGCCAGTACCAGCTCCATGCTGGAGGGCTGACTTTAAACTACAACTCCCAGGAGGCTTAGCGCCAGAGTGCGCGTGACGTCATGACAGGGCGGCGGCGGCGGCGGCGCGCTGCGTTGTGGGAGGGAGCGGCTCCACCATCATGGCGGCTTCCATTTCGGGTTATACGTTCAGTTCCTTGTGTTACCACAGCGCCAACAGTAACTCGGATCACGTAAGTGCGGGGAGCCGGGTGGACGGGGCCCGGGGTGCGCGGTTTAGGGGGGGCTGCCAGCGGTGGGAGGGGGAAGAGGCCGGGGTGACTGCTGGGCTGTGACAGGGAGCAGGGGGTCAGGGTGTGGCTTGTCATCCTCCACTATGACACCTCTGTGAGCCGGGGAGACCAGCACTGCTGGAGGGGGGCACAGAGCTTGAGAGGGGAGGACTGTCGCTTCTCATTGGGGGGCAGGGAGCTGGGGGTGGGGCCATCCTGGGGGGCAGGAGGGAGACCTGTCAGTTATGTAGGAAGACAGTTGGGAGATCTGGTGGTCAGTTCCGTAGGAGGACACGGGAAGACAGTTGGGAGATCTGGGGGTCAGTTCCGTAGGAGGACACGGGAAGACAGTTGGGAGATCTGGGGTCAGGTCCGTAGGAGGACACGGGAAGACAGTTGGGAGATCTGGGGGTCAGTTCCGTAGGAGGACACGGGAAGACAGTTGGGAGATCTGGGGTCAGGTCAGTAGGAGGACACGGGAAGACAGTTGGGGGATCTGGGGGTCAGGTCCGTAGGAGGACAGGGGAAGACAGTTGGGAGATCTGGGGCTCAGTTCCGTAGGAGGACACGGGAAGACAGTTGGGAGATCTGGGGCTCAGTTCCGTAGGAGGACACGGGAAGACAGTTGGGAGATCCCCGAGTCAGTTCCGTAGGAGGACACGGGAAGACAGTTGGGAGATCTGGGGCTCAGTTCCGTTCCGTAGAAGGACACGGGAAGACAGTTGGGAGATCTGGGGCTCAGTTCCGTAGGAGGACACTGGAAGACAGTTGGGAGATCTGGGGCTCAGTTCCGTAGGAGGACACGGGAAGACAGTTGGGAGATCTGGGGGTCAGGTCCGTAGGAGGACACGGGAAGACAGTTGGGAGATCTGGGGTCAGGTCCGTAGGAGGACACGGGAAGACAGTTGGGAGATCTGGGGTCAGTTCCGTAGGAGGACACGGGAAGACAGTTGGGAGATCTGGGGTCAGTTCCGTAGGAGGACACGGGAAGACAGTTGGGAGATCCGGGGTCAGTTCCGTAGGAGGACACGGGAAGACAGTTGGGAGATCCGGGGTCAGTTCCGTAGGAGGACACGGGAAGACAGTTGGGAGATCTGGGACTCAGTTCCGTAGGAAGACACGGGAAGACAGTTGGGAGATCTGGGGCTCAGTTCCGTAGGAGGACACTGGAAGACAGTTGGGAGATCTGGGGCTCAGTTCCGTAGGAGGACACGGGAAGACAGTTGGGAGATCTGGGGGTCAGGTCCGTAGGAGGACACGGGAAGACAGTTGGGAGATCTGGGGTCAGGTCCGTAGGAGGACACGGGAAGACAGTTGGGAGATCTGGGGTCAGTTCCGTAGGAGGACACGGGAAGACAGTTGGGAGATCTGGGGTCAGTTCCGTAGGAGGACACGGGAAGACAGTTGGGAGATCCGGGGTCAGTTCCGTAGGAGGACACGGGAAGACAGTTGGGAGATCTGGAGGTCAGTTCCGTAGGAGGACACGGGAAGACAGTTGGGAGATCCCGGGTCAGTTCCGTAGGAGGACACGGGAAGACAGTTGGGAGATCTGGGGTCAGTTCCGTAGAAGGACACGGGAAGACAGTTGGGAGATCTGGGGCTCAGTTCCGTAGGAGGACACGGGAAGACAGTTGGGAGATCTGGGGTCAGTTCCGTAGGATGACACGGGAAGACAGTTGGGAGATCTGGGGGTCAGGTCCGTAGGAGGACACGGGAAGACAGTTGGGAGATCTGGGGTCAGTTCCGTAGGAGGACACGGGAAGACAGTTGGGAGATCTGGGGGTCAGTTCCGTTGGAGGACACGGGAAGACAGTTGGGAGATCTGGGGGTCAGTTCCGTAGGAGGACACGGGAAGACAGTTGGGAGATCTGGGGCTCAGTTCCGTAGGAGGACACGGGAAGACAGTTGGGAGATCTGGGGGTCAGTTCCGTAGAAGGACGCGGGAAGACAGTTGGGAGATCTGGGGTTCAGTTCCGTAGGAGGACACGGGAAGACAGTTGGGAGATCTGGGGTCAGTTCCGTAGGAGGACACGGGAAGACAGTTGGGAGATCTGGGGTCAGTTCCGTAGGAGGACACGGGAAGACAGTTGGGAGATCTGGGGTCAGTTCCGTAGGAGGACGCGGGAAGACAGTTGGGAGGTCTGGGGGTCAGTTCCGTAGGAGGACGCGGGAAGACAGTTGGGGGATCCCGGGTCAGTTCCGTAGGAGGACACGGGAAGACAGTTGGGAGATCTGGGGTCAGTTCCGTAGGAGGACACGGGAAGACAGTTGGGGGATCTGGGGGTCAGTTCCGTAGGAGGACACGGGAAGACAGTTGGAAGATCTGGGGGTCAGTTCCGTAGGAGGACACGGGAAGACAGTTGGGAGATCTGGGGGTCAGTTCCGTAGGAGGACACGGGAAGACAGTTGGGAGATCTGGGGCTCAGTTCCATAGGAGGACACGGGAAGACAGTTGGGAGATCCCGGGTCAGTTCCGTAGGAGGACACGGGAAGACAGTTGGGAGATCTGGGGTCAGGTCCGTAGGAGGACACGGGAAGACAGTTGGGAGATCTGGGGTCAGGTCCGTAGGAGGACACGGGAAGACAGTTGGGAGATCTGGGGGTCAGTACCGTAGGAGGACACGGGAAGACAGTTGGGAGATCTGGGGGTCAGTTCCGTAGGAGGACACGGGAAGACAGTTGGGAGATCTGGGGGTCAGTTCCGTAGGAGGACACGGGAAGACAGTTGGGGAGATCTGGGGTCAGTTCCGTAGGAGGACACGGGAAGACAGTTGGGGAGATCTGGGGTCAGTTCCGTAGGAGGACACGGGAAGACAGTTGGGAGATCTGGGGGTCAGTTCCGTAGGAGGACACGGGAAGACAGTTGGGAGATCTGGGGCTCAGTACCGTAGGAGGACACGGGAAGACAGTTGGGAGATCCTGGGTCATTTCTGTAGGAGGACACTGGAAGACAGTTGGGAGATCTGGGGTCAGTTCCGTAGGAGGACACGGGAAGACAGTTGGGAGATCTGGGGGTCAGTTCCGTAGGAGGACACGGGAAGACAGTTGGGAGATCTGGGGGTCAGTTCCGTAGGAGGACACGGGAAGACAGTTGGGAGATCTGGGGGTCACTTCCGTAGGAGGACACGGGAAGACAGTTGGGAGATCTGGGGCTCAGTTCCGTAGGAGGACACGGGAAGACAGTTGGGAGATCTGGGGGTCAGTTCCGTAGGAGGACACGGGAAGACAGTTGCGACATCCTGGGTCATTTCTGTAGGAGGACACGGGAAGACAGTTGGGAGATCTGGGGTCAGTTCCGTAGGAGGACACGGGAAGACAGTTGGGAGATCTGGGGGTCAGTTCCGTAGAAGGACACGGGAAGACAGTTGGGAGATCTGGGGGTCATTTCTGTAGGAGGACACGGGAAGACAGTTGGGAGATCTGGGGTCAGTTCCGTAGGAGGACACAGGAAGACAGTTGGGAGATCTGGGGCTCAGTTTCGTAGGAGGACACGGGAAGACAGTTGGGAGATCTGGGGCTCAGTTCCGTAGGAGGACACGGGAAGACAGTTGGGAGATCTGGGGCTCAGTTCCGTAGGAGGACACGGGAAGACAGTTGGGAGATCTGGGGCTCAGTTCCGTAGGAGGACACGGGAAGACAGTTGGGAGATCTGGGGCTCAGTTCCGTAGAAGGACACGGGAAGACAGTTGGGAGATCTGGGGTCAGTTCCGTAGGAGGACACGGGAAGACAGTTGGGAGATCTGGTGCTCAGTTCCGTAGGAGGACACGGGAAGACAGTTGGGAGATCTGGGGCTCAGTTCCGTAGGAGGACACGGGAAGACAGTTGGGAGATCTGGGGGTCAGTTCCGTTGGAGGACACGGGAAGACAGTTGGGAGATCTGGGGTCAGGTCCGTAGGAGGACACGGGAAGACAGTTGGGAGATCCCCGAGTCAGTTCCGTAGGAGGACACGGGAAGACAGTTGGGAGATCTGGGGTCAGTTCTGTAGGAGGACACGGGAAGACAGTTGGGAGATCTGGGGGTCAGTTCTGTAGGAGGACACGAGAAGACAGTTGGGAGATCTGGGGCTCAGTTCCGTAGGAGGACTCAGGAAGACAGTTGGGAGATCTGGGGCTCAGTTCCGTAGGAGGACTCGGGAAGACAGTAGGGAGATCTGGGGGTCAGTTCCGTAGGAGGACACGGGAAGACAGTTGGGAGATCTGGGGCTCAGTTCCGTAGGAGGACACGGGAAGACAGTTGGGAGATTTGGGGCTCAGTTTCGTAGGAGAACACGGGAAGACAGTTGGGAGATCTGGGGCTCAGTTCTGTAGGAGGACACGGGAAGACAGTTGGGAGATCTGGGGCTCAGTTCCGTAGGAGGACACGGGAAGACAGTTGGGAGATCTGGGGCTCAGTTCCGTAGGAGGACGCGGGAAGACAGTTGGGAGATCTGGGGGTCAGTTCTGTAGGAGCACACGGGAAGAGAGTTGGGAGATCTGGGGCTCAGTTCTGTAGGAGGACACGGGAAGACAGTTGGGAGATCTGGGGTCAGTACCGTAGAAGGACACGGGAAGACAGTTGGGAGATCTGGGGTCAGTACCGTAGAAGGACACGGGAAGACAGTTGGGAGATCTGGGGTCAGTTCCGTAGGAGGACACGGGAAGACAGTTGGGAGATCTGGGGCTCAGTTCCATAGGAGGACACAGGAAGACAGTTGGGAGATCCTGGGGTCAGTTCTGTAGGTGGGCACGGGGCGATTGTAGGTGGTTCTGTAGGAGGGCACGGGGCGATTGTAGGTGGTTCTGTAGGAGGGCACGGGGCGATTGTAGGTGGTTCTGTAGGAGGGCACGGGGCGATTGTAGGTGGTTCTGTAGGAGGGCACGGGGCGATTGTAGGTGGTTCTGTAGGAGGACACACGGGGCGATTGTAGGTGGTTCTGTAGGAGGCCACACGGGGCGATTGTAGGTGGTTCTGTAGGTGGGCACGGGGCGATTGTAGGTGGTTCTGTAGGAGGGCACAGGGCGATTGTAGGTGGTTCTGTAGGAGGGCACACGGGCGATTGTAGGAGGGCACACGGGGCGATTGTAGGTGGTTCTGGTGTCTGCCCCCATATCTCCATATTCTTATCACGCACGTTCTTGGAAAAGCTCTTACGGGATTGGGTGCTGCAGCAACAACCAGCTGGTAACTGGTTCAGAAGTTACAAGGAAAATGTTTGCCAGCACACCATGGATCAACAAGGAAGCGTCCAAGCGAATTGTTTGATCACATCAATAGAGTAGTGCAGCGTTTCGGAGTCACGGAGGACCCCTTTGTCAGGCATGTGCTGCAGTGACAGACAGGACTTGTAGTTTATTCACAGATTCCTGTGAATGAATGACACGGCTGTGGAGCCCCTCACAGCTGTACCGTTTTTAAAACGTGACAGCGGGTGCAGGGAGAAGATTCCCTGCCTGCTATCACATGTTAGATTCAGGAGGAGAGGTCGGCTTCGGCATAATAACACGTTGCACCCTTAATACAGGTGTAACCTGTTACAAAAGGTGAACTCGCCCTTTGAGTACATCTGGTATCTGTTCTGTATGAGATCACAAGGTGACAATTGGTAGATCTAGTGTCTGTCGGTTCTTTTGGTTGTACTGGGGTGACGGAAGGATGATCTGCTGTCACTTCTGTAGGGGAAACAACAGTTTAGGGTATATGGGGTGACAGTAGATATCTCATAATAAGGAAAGGGATGGTCGGCATTTAGGATGACATCCAAAAAATGGCTTTCCTTTATTGACCAATCCTATACAATGCTGTTAAAACAGCCAATGTATTTGGGACGTTGGTCCTTAGTCCTATTGTACGAAACATGTAGGCTCTTTTTACAGAATGTGTGAGAACGAGAGAGCCACCTTAGTTGATTTGATGGCTGACTGTCCATAAACTGGGGGGGGGGGATTTATTAAAACTGATACCACCAGAATGTGGTGCAGCTGTGCATAGTAACCAGTCAGATTCCAGGTTTTAGGCCAGGGTCACACAGACTTTGATCCGACTACACCAGACCCTTTAGATCTGGTATTAATCTTGAAGGGGAAACCCAACGCCATCATAAAAAAAAAAAATGGCCCCCCCAAAATCCATACCGGACCCTAATCCGAGCATGTAGTGCCCCTCCCCACTCCTGGACCTTACCAGGCCATATCCCCTCAAGATGGGAGGTGAATGCTTTGGGGGCAGGAGGGCCCACCCCAAAGCACTTTGTCCCCATGTTGATGGATACAAAGGCCTCTTCCCGACAACCCTAGGCAGGGGGCCTATCGGGATTAAATTTGATAGATTTGAAAGCCCCCTTTAATAAGGAGGCCCCTTCCCTATGCGAATGAATATGGGGTACATTGTACCTCTACCCATTCACCAAAAAGTGTCATGAATAAAAACGGTACACAGGTTTTTGACAAAGTCCTTTATTATAAAATGAAGAAGCTCCACCGAGACTTCTCCCCCTGGGGACGTCTTCTCCCTCCTCCTGCTGATGTCTTCTTCCTCCGCTTCTTCTCCCTCCTCCTGCTGATGTCTTCTTCCTCCGCTTCTTCTCCCTCCTCCTGCTGATGTCTTCTTCCTCCGCTTCTTCTCCCTCCTCCTGCTGATGTCTTCTTCCTCCGCTTCTTCTTCTCCCTCCTCCTGCTGATGTCTTCTTCCTCCGCTTCTTCTTCTCCCTCCTCCTGCTGATGTCTTCTTCCTCCGCTTCTTCTTCTCCCTCCTCCTGCTGATGTCTTCTTCCTCCGCTTCTTCTTCTCCCTCCTCCTGCTGATGTCTTCTTCCTCCGCTTCTTCTCCCTCCTCCTGCTGATGTCTTCTTCCTCCGCTTCTTCTTCTCCCTCCTCCTGCTGATGTCTTCTTCCTCCGCTTCTTCTTCTCCCTCCTCCTGCTGATGTCTTCTTCCTCCGCTTCTTCTTCTCCCTCCTCCTGCTGATGTCTTCTTCCTCCGCTTCTTCTTCTCCCTCCTCCTGCTGATGTCTTCTTCCTCCGCTTCTTCTTCTCCCTCCTCCTGCTGATGTCTTCTTCCTCCGCTTCTTCTTCTCCCTCCTCCTGCTGATGTCTTCTTCCTCCGCTTCTTCTTCTCCCTCCTCCTGCTGATGTCTTCTTCCTCCGCTTCTTCTTCTCCCTCCTCCTGCTGATGTCTTCTTCCTCCGCTTCTTCTTCTCCCTCCTCCTGCTGATGTCTTCTTCCTCCGCTTCTTCTTCTCCCTCCTCCTGCTGATGTCTTCTTCCTCCGCTTCTTCTTCTCCCTCCTCCTGCTGATGTCTTCTTCCTCCGCTTCTTCTTCTCCCTCCTCCTGCTGATGTCTTCTTCCTCCGCTTCTTCTTCTCCCTCCTCCTGCTGATGTCTTCTTCCTCCGCTTCTTCTTCTCCCTCCTCCTGCTGATGTCTTCTTCCTCCGCTTCTTCTTCTCCCTCCTCCTGCTGATGTCTTCTTCCTCCGCTTCTTCTTCTCCCTCCTCCTGCTGATGTCTTCTTCCTCCGCTTCTTCTTCTCCCTCCTCCTGCTGATGTCTTCTTCCTCCGCTTCTTCTTCTCCCTCCTCCTGCTGATGTCTTCTTCCTCCGCTTCTTCTTCTCCCTCCTCCTGCTGATGTCTTCTTCCTCCGCTTCTTCTTCTCCCTCCTCCTGCTGATGGCTTCTTCCTCCGCTTCTTCTTCTCCCTCCTCCTGCTGATGGCTTCTTCCTCCGCTTCTTCTTCTCCCTCCTCCTGCTGATGTCTTCTTCCTCCGCTTCTTCTTCTCCCTCCTCCTGCTGATGTCTTCTTCCTCCGCTTCTTCTTCTCCCTCCTCCTGCTGATGTCTTCTTCCTCCGCTTCTTCTCCCTCCTCCTGCTGATGGCTTCTTCCTCCGCTTCTTCTCCCTCCTCCTGCTGATGGCTTCTTCCTCCGCTTCTTCTTCTCCCTCCTCCTGCTGATGGGTTCTTCCTCCGCTTCTTCTTCTCCCTCCTCCTGCTGATGGCTTCTTCCTCCGCTTCTTCTTCTCCCTCCTCCTGCTGATGGCTTCTTCCTCCGCTTCTTCTTCTCCCTCCTCCTGCTGATGGCTTCTTCCTCCGCTTCTTCTTCTCCCTCCTCCTGCTGATGGCTTCTTCCTCCGCTTCTTCTTCTCCCTCCTCCTGCTGATGGCTTCTTCCTCCGCTTCTTCTTCTCCCTCCTCCTGCTGATGGCTTCTTCCTCCGCTTCTTCTTCTCCCTCCTCCTGCTGATGGCTTCTTCCTCCGCTTCTTCTTCTCCCTCCTCCTGCTGATGGCTTCTTCCTCCGCTTCTTCTTCTCCCTCCTCCTGCTGATGGCTTCTTCCTCCGCTTCTTCTTCTCCCTCCTCCTGCTGATGGCTTCTTCCTCCGCTTCTTCTTCTCCCTCCTCCTGCTGATGGCTTCTTCCTCCGCTTCTTCTTCTCCCTCCTCCTGCTGATGGCTTCTTCCTCCGCTTCTTCTTCTCCCTCCTCCTGCTGATGGCTTCTTCCTCCGCTTCTTCTTCTCCCTCCTCCTGCTGATGGCTTCTTCCTCCGCTTCTTCTTCTCCCTCCTCCTGCTGATGGCTTCTTCCTCCGCTTCTTCTTCTCCCTCCTCCTGCTGATGGCTTCTTCCTCCGCTTCTTCTTCTCCCTCCTCCTGCTGATGGCTTCTTCCTCCGCTTCTTCTTCTCCCTCCTCCTGCTGATGGCTTCTTCCTCCGCTTCTTCTTCTCCCTCCTCCTTCTGATGGCTTCTTCCTCCGCTTCTTCTTCTCCCTCCTCCTGCTGATGGCTTCTTCCTCCGCTTCTTCTTCTCCCTCCTCCTGCTGATGGCTTCTTCCTCCGCTTCTTCTTCTCCCTCCTCCTGCTGATGGCTTCTTCCTCCGCTTCTTCTTCTCCCTCCTCCTGCTGATGGCTTCTTCCTCCGCTTCTTCTTCTCCCTCCTCCTGCTGATGGCTTCTTCCTCCGCTTCTTCTTCTCCCTCCTCCTGCTGATGGCTTCTTCCTCTGCTTCTTCTCCCTCCTCCTGCTGATGTCTTCTTCCTCTGCTTCTTCTTCCTCCTCCTGCTGATGTCTTCTTCCTCTGCTTCTTCTCCCTCCTCCTGCTGATGTCTTCTTCCTCTGCTTCTTCTTCCTCCTCCTGCTGATGTCTTCTTCCTCCCGCTTCTTCTCCCTCCTCCTGCTGATGTCTTCTTCCTCCCGCTTCTTCTCCCTCCTCCTGCTGATGTCTTCTTCCTCCCGCTTCTTCTCCCTCCTCCTGCTGATGTCTTCTTCCTCCCGCTTCTTCTCCCTCCTCCTGCTGATGTCTTCTTCCTCCCGCTTCTTCTCCCTCCTCCTGCTGATGTCTTCTTCCTCCCGCTTCTTCTCCCTCCTCCTGCTGATGTCTTCTTCCTCCCGCTTCTTCTCCCTCCTCCTGCTGATGTCTTCTTCCTCCCGCTTCTTCTCCCTCCTCCTGCTGATGTCTTCTTCCTCCCGCTTCTTCTCCCTCCTCCTGCTGATGTCTTCTTCCTCCCGCTTCTTCTCCCTCCTCCTGCTGATGTCTTCTTCCTCCCGCTTCTTCTCCCTCCTCCTGCTGATGTCTTCTTCCTCCCGCTTCTTCTCCCTCCTCCTGCTGATGTCTTCTTCCTCCCGCTTCTTCTCCCTCCTCCTGCTGATGTCTTCTTCCTCCCGCTTCTTCTCCCTCCTCCTGCTGATGTCTTCTTCCTCCCGCTTCTTCTCCCTCCTCCTGCTGATGTCTTCTTCCTCCCGCTTCTTCTCCCTCCTCCTGCTGATGTCTTCTTCCTCCCGCTTCTTCTTCTCCCTCCTCCTGCCGATGTCTTCTTGCTCCGCTTCTTCTTCTCCCTCCTCCTGCCGATGTCTTCTTGCTCCGCTTCTTCTGCTGGTTCTTCTCCTAACTCTGGCTCCCACTGTTTCTTATATAGACATGGGGTGTGGCCATCCGTAGACCCCGTCCCGTCATGCCCCTGGTGGAGACATCATAAGGGGGCGGGGTCTCCGGGTGAGGTCACCGGATGGCTACACACGTATCTATATGAGAAATGACACAACTAGTGTCAGGAGAAGAACCGGAGGAAGAAGCCATCAGCAGCGGAGGGAGGAGACATGCTGGAGCTACGACGGAGGACATTCTTGATTTTAAATAAAGGACTTTGTCAAAAACCTGTGTACTGTTTTTTTTTTGACGCTTTTTTTGGTGAATGGATAGAGGTACAATGTACCCCATACTCGTTCACATAGGGAGGGGCCAGGTTCTGGGGGCTCTCTTATTAAAAGGGGCTTCCAGATTCCAATAAGCTCCCTGCCCACAGACCCCCATAACCACTGCCCAGGGTTTGCCGGGATCCGGGGGCTCTCTTGTTAAAAGGATCTTCCAGATTCCAATAAGCCCTCTGCCCACAGACCCCTATAACCACTGCCCAGGGTTGCCGGGAAGAGGCCCTTGTGCCCGGTATAGTAGGATCAAGTCAGATCCTGTCCATTGAAGTCGCAAAGTCGGATCGTATGCCGCACCGCCCTGTGCTTTCTTTTGGGTCAGTTATTTTTTTAGTCCTCAGTGTAGACCTGTATATGTCGTACTTTTCATCTGCCAGAAGTATTCTTTTCATACTTCCTCAAAATTATTGGGTTTGGTATTATGAAATTTTGTATAAAGTTGAAGTGAAAGAAGCAAAATAACTGGCTGTTGTGGCTGAATCTGTATGGTTTGTGGGGAGTGTATCCTTAACTGCTTGACTTCCGGAAGATTCCCCCCCCCCCCTTTATGACCAGGCCATTTTTTGCGATACAGCACTGAGTTACTTTAAGTGATAATTGCAACAATGTACCCAAATAAAATTGATGTGTTTTTTTTTCTTTTGGTGGTATTTGATCCCCTCTGCGGTTTTTATTTTATGCGCTATAAATTAAAAAGAGAGCGCCAATTTTGAAAAAAATATTCAATAAAATATTACTTTCTGCTGTAAAACTTATCCAATGAAAAATCTATTTAGGCCAATGTGTATTCTATTGACATATTGGCCTAAACTGATGAAGAAATCTTTATTTATTTTTTTGCAATTATTTATTATAGCAAAAAGTAGAAAATATTCTAAAAAGCATTTTAGCTTGCACTCTCTCTCGCTCTCTCTCATGCTCTCGCTCTCTCTCATGCTCTCGCTCTCTCTCATGCTCTCATGCTCTCGCTCTCTCTCATGCTCTCGCTCTCTCTCATGCTCTCGCTCTCTCTCTCATGCTCTCGCTCTCTCTCTCTCATGCTCTCGCTCTCTCTCTCTCATGCTCTCGCTCTCTCTCTCATGCTCTCGCTCTCTCTCTCATGCTCTCGCTCTCTCTCTCATGCTCTCGCTCTCTCTCATGCTCTCGCTCTCTCTCAAGCTCTCGCTCTCTCTCATGCTCTCGCTCTCTCTCATGCTCTCGCTCTCTCTCATGCTCTCGCTCTCTCTCATGCTCTCGCTCTCTCTCATGCTCTCGCTCTCTCTCATGCTCTCGCTCTCTCTCATGCTCTCGCTCTCTCTCATGCTCTCGCTCTCTCTCAAGCTCTCGCTCTCTCTCAAGCTCTCGCTCTCTCTCAAGCTCTCGCTCTCTCTCAAGCTCTCTCTCATGCTCTCGCTCTCTCTCATGCTCTCGCTCTCTCTCATGCTCTCGCTCTCTCTCATGCTCTCGCTCTCTCTCATGCTCTCGCTCTCTCTCATGCTCTCGCTCTCTCTCATGCTCTCGCTCTCTCTCATGCTCTCGCTCTCTCTCATGCTCTCGCTCTCTCTCATGCTCTCGCTCTCTCTCATGCTCTCGCTCTCTCTCATGCTCTCGCTCTCTCTCATGCTCTCGCTCTCTCTCATGCTCTCGCTCTCTCTCATGCTCTCGCTCTCTCTCATGCTCTCGCTCTCTCTCATGCTCTCGCTCTCTCTCATGCTCTCGCTCTCTCTCATGCTCTCGCTCTCTCTCATGCTCTCGCTCTCTCTCATGCTCTCGCTCTCTCTCATGCTCTCGCTCTCGCTCTCTCTCATGCTCTCGCTCTCTCTCATGCTCTCTCTCTCGCTCTCTCGCTCTCTCTCACGCTCTCTCTCTCGCTCTCTCTCTCGCTCTCTCTCACGCTCTCTCTCTCGCTCTCACGCTCTCTCTCTCTCGCTCTCACGCTCTCTCTCTCTCGCTCTCACGCTCTCTCTCTCGCTCTCACGCTCTCTCTCTCGCTCTCACGCTCTCTCTCTCGCTCTCACGCTCTCTCTCTCGCTCTCACGCTCTCTCTCTCGCTCTCACGCTCTCTCTCTCGCTCTCACGCTCTCTCTCTCGCTCTCACGCTCTCTCTCTCGCTCTCTCTCGCTCTCTCTCGCGCTCTCTCTCTCTCTCTCTCTCTCTCTGCCTCTCTCTCGCGCGCTCTCTCTCTCTCTCTCTCTCTCTGCCTCTCTCTCGCGCGCTCTCTCTCGCGCTCTCTCTCTCTGCCTCTCTCTCGCGCTCTCTCTCTCGCAAATGTTGTTTGGGTACAACATCGCACGACTGCGCAATTGTCAGTTAAAGCGACGCAGTGCCGTATCGCAAAAAAATGGTCTGGCCAGGAAGGGGGCAAATCCTTCCGGTTGCTAAGTATGTTTTCTTAACCACGTTAAGACCGGGCCTATTTTTCAAACTTGTTGTTTACAAGTTAAAATGTTTTATTTATTTTTTTGCTAGAAAATTACTTAGAATCCCCAAACATATTTTATATAATATATATATATATATATATATATATATATATAACACCCTAGAGAATAAAATGGCAGTCGTTGCAATACTTTCTGGGCTTATTCACATACAGCAGTATTGTCCAAATAGCTAGAGTTTCCTTTTTTTAATTCATACTGGAAAATAACACATTGGGGATTATTTACTAAAGGTAAATCCACTTTGCACTACAAGTGCACTTGAAATTGCACTGAAAGTGCACTTGGAAGTGCAGTCGCTGTAGATCTGAGGGGGACATGCAAGGAAAATAAAAAAAACAGCATTTTAGCTTGCACATGATTGGATAATAAAATCAGCAGAGCTTCCCCTCATTTCAGATCTTCCCCTTAGATTTACAGCGACTGCAATTTCAAGTGCACTTTGGACTTACAGGGCCAGATTCACAGAAGAAGTACGCCGGAGTATCTGCTGATACGCCGGCGTACTTTCAAATTTGCCGCGTCGTATCTTTAATTTGAATCCTCAAACCAAGATACGACGGCTTCTGGCTTCGACCCGACAGGCGTACGGCTTCGGATCGTAGGTGTAATACTTCGGCGCCCACTGGGTGGAGTTCGCGTCATTTTCCGCGTCGGGTATGCTAATTAGCGGTTTACGGCGATCCACGAAGGTACGCGCGGTCGTCGCATTCTCTTGCGTCGTCGCTAGTCGGCTTTTCCCGGCGTATAGTTACGGCTGCGATTTCTTGGCTTATATTTAGACTTGCCATGTTAAAGTATGGCCGTCATTCCCGCGTTGAGTTTAATTTTTTTTTTTTTTGCGTAAGTCGTCCGTGAATAGGAAAGGACGTAACGCACGTCGCCGTTCAAAAAATGACGTCGGTGCGATGTCATTTCGCGCAAAGCACGGCAGGAAATCTTAAAACGGAGCATGCGCAGTACGTTCGGCACGGGAACGCGCCTAATTTAAATGATACACTCCCCATTTGAATTAGGCGGGCTTGCGCTGGACGGATTTACGCTACGCCGCCGCAAGTTTACAGGCAAGTGCTTTGTGAATCAAGCACTTGCCCGTAAAACTTGCGGCGGTGTAACGTAAATGCAATACGTTACGCCGCCAGAATTCTACCTGAATCTGGCCCGTAGTTTGGTCTTGTAGTGCAAAGTGGATTTGCCTTTAGTAAATGACCCCCAATGACTCTTTGCCAGTGGCAACCGTCATCTGTATTATATAGTACCATCATATATTATACAAGATTCTGGTTTATTACAGAAGGAGTGGATGTTTTGCTCCAATTAGAATATAAATTGGAAAGTAAACGTATATAGCGGATGAGTTACTAACGGCAACGTCCATGCTTTGTATTGATTCCATTGTAAAGCAGCATCTGTATGTACTGTCATTTGTGTCCTGAGCGATTATAATGTTTTTCTTTTAATGCTCCTCTGTACTTCTTTTTCAGGAAGGTTTTCTGTTGGGAGAAGTGAGGCAAGAAGAGTCCTTCTCTATAAGTGATTCTCAGATAAGTAACACAGAACTACTGCAAGTTATAGGTGAATCTAAATCTATATATTATCTTTACTATACAGTCATGGCACCCAGTGGCAGCTAGTGCTTAATTTTCATTGGGGGGGGGGGGGGGGACAACCTGGCCAGCCAAACAACCACTTTTTTTGCAGCCAATGCGCCCCGCATGTATATTAGGGGCCATATGCACGGATTAGGGAGGCGGCTCCCCTGCATGTATATTAGGGGCCAGATGCACGGAATAGGGGGCGGCGCCCCTGCATGTATATTAGGGGCCAGATGCACGGATTAGGGGGCGGCGCCCCTGCATGTATATTAGGGGCCAGATGCACGGATTAGGGGGGTGGTGCCCCTGCATGTATATTGGGGGCCAGATGCACGGATTAGGGGGGCGGCTCCCCTGCATGTATATTAGGGGCCAGATGCACGGATTGGGGGGGGGCTCCCCTGCATGTATATTAGGGGCCAGATGCACGGAATAGGGGGCGGCGCCCCTGCATGTATATTGGGGGCCAGATGCACGGATTAGGGGGGTGGCGCCCCTGCATGTATATTGGGGGCCAGATGCACGGATTAGGGGGTGGTGCCCCTGCATGTATATTAGGGGCCAGATGCACGGATTAGGGGGGTGGCGCCCTGCATGTATATTAGGGGCCAGATGCACGGATTAGGGGGGCGGCGCCCTGCATGTATATTAGGGGCCAGATGCACGGATTAGGGGGGCGGCGCCCCTGCATGTATATTAGGGGCCGGATTCACGGATTAGGGGGTTGGCGCCCCTGCATGTATATTAGGGACCAGATGCACAGATTAGGGGGCTCCCCTGCATGTATATTAGGGGCCAGATGCACGGATTAGGGGGGCGGCGCCCCTGCATGTATATTAGGGGCCAAATGCACGGATTAGGGGGGCGGCTCCCCTGCATGTATATTAGGGGCCAGATGCACGAATTAGGGGGGCGGTGCCCCTGCATGTATATTTGGAGCCAGATTCACAGATTAGGGGGGCGGCGCCCTGCATGTATATTAGGGGCCAAATGCACGGATTAGGGGGGCGGCTCCCCTGCATGTATATTAGTGGCCAAATGCACGGATTAGGGGGGCGGCTCCCCTGCATGTATATTAGGGGCCAGATGCACGAATTAGGGGGGCGGTGCCCCTGCATGTATATTTGGAGCCAGATTCACAGATTAGGGGGGCGGCGCCCCTGCATGTATATTAGGGGCCAGATGCACGGATTAGGGGTGCGGCGCCCCTGCATGTATATTAGGGGCCAGATGCACGGATTAGGGGGGCGGCGCCCCTGCATGTATATTAGGGGCCAGATGCACGGATTAGGGGGGCGGCTTCCCTGCATGTATATTAGGGGCCAGATGCACGGATTAGGGGGGCGGCGCCCCTGCATGTATATTAGGGGCCAGATGCACGGATTAGGGGGGCGGCGCCCTGGCGCCCTGCATGAGCGACTGCCACTGTTGGCACCACTGCGTTTCTGTCTGATAATGCACCACTTCGCCCATAAAATTGTTGCAATTACAAATGTTTTAGGCATTCTGATGTTTGTTTTTCCTTGTTTGTATTGGTAGGACACAAAAAAGTGGAGAAACAAAAATCCAAATCTGACACATTCCACACAACTCGTAAATGGACTGTACAAAATTATTGGCACCTTCCCAATATTGTAAGAAATAATTGCGTTCCAAGTTTTCTGATGATCCTGTAATTTTGTAATTATAGCACTGATCGCTGTATTGGTGTCACTCGTCCCCAAAAAGTGTCAGAATGTCAGCTGCAGTATCGCAGTCCCGCTATAAGTTGCTGATCGCCGCCATTATTAGTCAAAAAAAAATCATAGCTTGCAGACGCTATAACTTTTGCGCAAACCATTCAATATACGCAGATTTTTTTTTTAATTGTCCTGTATTTTTTTGGTTTATAGAGCAAAAAATAAAGGCAGAGGTGATCAAATGCCACCAAAAGAAAGCTCTATTTGTGGGGGGAAAAAAAGGACATACCGTAGATACTTGAGTATAAGCCGATCTTTTTAGCACAATTGGTTGTGCTGAAAATGCCCTCCTCGGCTTATACTCGAGTCGCCTTTTTGCGCCTGATCTCCCAGACTTTGGGGACTTGGTGCCGGCCGTAGGTCCCTTGGACCTTGGCACACATATAGCCCCATTTATCCTCTATAAGTGTGCCAAATTTGTTGTCTGGGGGACCTACGGCTGGGGAGCACCAATTTATTTATTTCAAAGCTGGGCACCCCTTATATAGACTCCTATGATAAACGTCAGTCTAGTCATGGGCATGGTGAGGCATGGACACAGTGAGGCATGCACATGGACACCCTAGGCTTATACTCGAGTCAATACGTTTTCCCATTATTTTTTTTTGTGGTAAAATTAGGTGCCTCGGCTTATATTCGGGTCGCTTATACTCGAGTATATACGGTAACTTTTATTTGGGTACAGCGTTGCACGACCGCACAATTGTCAGTAAAACGCAGTGCTGTATCGCGAAACATGGAAGGGTATTGAAGGGAGGGGGTAAATCTTCCAGAGGTCAATTGGTTAAAGAAAAGAATACAGTCACACATGGTGGAGGTTCACTGATGCTTTGGGGTTGCTTTGCTACTTCAGGCCCTGGATGTCTTGACCGTGTGCAAGATATTCTGAAGAATACTAAAGAATTCTGGGGTGCACTGTAGGGCCCAGTGTCTGAAAGTTGGGTCTCCGTCAGAGGTCATGGGTCTTAAAATGGGGCAATAACCACAAGCGCGCTTTAAAAAGCACCCAGAAATGATTTAAAGGGGTTGTAAAGACAAAAATATTTTCCTCTTAAATTAAATTAAAGTCTGACAGTAGCTGATAAAGTAAAAAGTAATGTTTTGCATTATAACTAGTTTGATACCTGTTGAAATCGAGCTGTTTTATTCACCTCCGTCACTCCTGAATCGTTATTCTCACTGACTTCCTGGTTTGCGGTGCACATTCATTCTTGCTACATCACGGCCTAATGGGAACTACAGTTCCCATTAGGCTTAGCCTCCATGCCTGTGAGGGATAAGAGAGCATCTTCACGCAGGGCTGTAGTCATAGGGAGGGGGTGAGCACATTCTGCTTTCCACCATGCAAAACGGCTCAGATGCTGGTGGAAAGCAAGAAGAGGAGAGACAGGAAATGGCATTTTCAAACCTGGATTACTGTATTTTGGAGGTCAAAAGGAAAAACGAGGTAAGTGATATTTAAATGCTCTAGCTTACAGCAATCAATTGATCTAATAAAAAACAAACCTTTAGTGTTCCTTTAAGGCAAAGATCTGGAGATTACTGAACTGGACAACGAGTTCAGATCTAAATCCCATAGAGGACCTGTGGAGAGATCTCAAAACGGCAGTTGGGGGAAAAGGAGCCCTTCCAATCTAGGAGACCTGGAAAGAAAAGTGGTCCAATATTTCCATAGAGAGGTGTAAAACTCATTGATGGTTACAGCAAGCGATTGATTTGCTACCAAATATTAAATTGAGGGTGCCAATAATTTTGTCCAGTCCATTCTTGGAGTTTTTTGCATGGAATGTGTCAGATTTGGCTTTTTGTTCACTTTTTTTATTTTTTTTGGTGTCGCACCAATACAACCAAAAAAAATAAACATGAGAATTCCTAAACATTTGTAACGGCAACAATTTTCTGGGTGAAGTGGTGCAATATCTGACAGAGGTGCAGGGGGTGCCAATATTTTTGCCCATTAATGTCTATTTATCTTTGCTGTTGTGTCTATTTTATATAACTGTATTTCATTTTTAATTTTTTTTTTTTATCTTTTAGAGATCCATAGACATGAGCCATGTACAAAATTATTCAGGTTGGTGTTTCAATAAAGGAAAACTTGCTGCCAAGGGTACTTCGGGGGGGGGGTCGAACCTGAAGTCAGTGAAATTGTGGTTACCTGTCCTGGCAATCACATAATATAAACGGGTCATTTAATTTGCTAATAATAGTACCGTATTTATCTGCCTATAGCGCGCACCGGCGTATAGCGCGCACCCCTAATCTAGAGGGGAAATTCCTGGAAAAAAATGAATTACTTACAGTTTTGGTGTCTTGCCCGGCATCCATCGGCGGCCTTTTTCGGTCCGGCGGCCGTGCGCGGGGTCCGTCTGCGGCGTCCGTCCAGGTGTCCGTTTGCGGAGTCCGTCCAGTCCTCCATCCGCACGTTACCCGGGGTTGCGGCGGTGTTTGTTTTTGAATTAGGCGCCGAGCCGAGAGGAGCCAGATTTCCTGTTTGTTCGGCTTCTCTCGCGTGGCTGCGGGCGTAGCCGAGTGCGCAGTACGCTCGGCTCTAGGCTGCGGCGCTCGGCGCCTAATTAAATAAAAAAAACACTGCTGCAACAGTATAGGCGTATATCGCGCACCCACGATTTTCCCCTGATTTTAAGGGGAAAAAAGTGCGCGGTATACGCCGATAAATGCGGTAGTTGCGACAACTCAGTTGCTCAGAGTTACATTAGGCTCAGACTGAGCAATGGATGTGGCACTTCCCATCTGGACATGAAATGCTGCATGCAGTTTGTATTATACAAGGGTCCCAACAGTTATTCTATAGAGGTGATCGGCAAACCATCGACCACGGGGAACCGACAGGTGGATCATGACCATGGCCCCGCCTCCCCCCAGTCTCCGCCGCTCTCTCTTTCACTGGAGAGGGGGAGGCAGCTTAGTGCTGAATGGGGGGGCAGGAGCTGCTCAGTGATTGGTTGCTACCAACTAATCGCCACCCTATGAAATGTTGGCTCCAGCAGTTTCTGCTCCTGCTTTCCCCCCCCCAGCACTATGTCGTCTCCTGATCTCTGCTGTACACACGCTGGTAGGTAGGAAGTGCTACCTACACAAGCCTGTGTGTATATGCAGGGATTTTTGACACCCTAGGAGAAATCTCATTTTGCCGCTCCACCCCCTTTGCCCTGCCCATGTATATCCAACCTTTTTAATGTGCCCGTCAAATGCGGCCCCTCAATAAATGTTTGCTTACTTCCATTAATTCGGGAGTCGGAACACAGTCCTCCGCCTCCTGCTGTTGAGACTAAGTTACTTGCTGCAGAAAGTAGAGAGTAGGAACACCACTTTGCCTAGTGGTAGCATCAGCCCTGTGTATGTGGTGACGGGGGAATGGAGGAAACTATGGAGGGGGAGGGAGACACTGATGGAGGGGGGAATAGAGGAAACTTCAGTTTGGCAGGGCATTGAGGATACTGCTTTGGGAGATGGGGGGTGGGAGGCAGAGGATATTATGATGGGAAAGGGGGGGGGGGAGACTGTTTTGGGGGGTACAGGACACTACAGTGGGGAAGGGGGCAGTGGACACTGTTTTTGTTTGGGTACAGGGCTACAGTGGGGGGGCGATGTGCAGGGGGGCTGATGATACTGTTTTGGGGGTTATAGGACACTACAGTGGGGGGGGGTGATGTGAAAGGGGGGGGCAGAGGACCCTGCTTTGGGGGGGCACGCACTACTGTGGGGCAGAGAGCACTGTTATGGGTGGCAGAGTTTACTAAATTGGGGAGGTTGGGAAGATGTGGAGGGGGGGTTACAGGACTATAGTGTGGAGGGGCTGATGTGCAGGATGGCAGATGACACTGTTTTGGGGGTACATGACACCACAGTAGTGGGGGGGGGGTGATGTGAAGGGGAGTAGAGGACATTACTTTGGGGGGGGGAGGGTGGCAGAGAGCACTGCTATGGGAGGCAGAGAGCACTGCTATGGGAGGCAGAGGACACTACATTGGGGGGTGTTGGGGTGATGTGAAGGGGCAGAGGACACTGCGTTGGGGGAGGGGGGTACAGAACGCTATGTGTTTTTATTGGACCCCCCTTCTTTTTTTTTTATAGGGGTGTACCAACCCTGCCCCCCCCCAAAGGGTATCTTTTTGCTTATCTCCATGTTGTCCAGGTAGATCTAAACCTCTGAAAGGTTGTCTTCCCCTGTTCTATAGTATACGTTGTAATTATTATTATTTTTTTTTTATCAAATTTGTGATCATGTTTTATGTTTTCGGATAACGCTTCATCTGAGTGTGATTATAATTTTTTTGTTTTTAATTCCGGCAGTTTCTATGATTACGCTGGCACTGTCAACGAGGAAAGACTCGATCAGATTCTCAAAGACAGACGGAAAGTATGATCATTGTTCCAGTATGACGTTATTGAAATTATGTTTCTGATTATATCTCTGTAATTTAAAGGGGTTGTAAAGGAAAACAATTTTTTTCCCTAAATAGCTTCCTTTACCTTAGTGCAGTCCTCCTTCACTTACCTCATCCTTCCATTTTTGCTTTTAAATGTCCTTATTTCTTCTGAGAAATCCTCACTTCCTGTTTTTCTGACTGCAACTCCACACAGTAATGCAAGGCTTTCTCCCTGGTGTGAAGAAAGCCTCTTGAGGGGGGAGGGGGCGAGCAGACAAGTCAGGACACACTCTACTTTGCAGATAGAGAAAGCAGCTTTGTGTTAGTGGGCGTCCTGACCCTCCTGCTCGCCCCCTCCCCCTCAAGAGGCTTTCTCCACACCAGGGAGAAAGCCTTGCATTACTGTGTGGAGTTACAGACAGAAGAACAGGAAGGATCCTATGAAAATTCTGCACTTTGAATGGATTATGTAGGAAGATCTTTTTCATATCTGTGTATCACGTGAGGCCAGTCACTTCACTGGGTATATGGAAGGGTTTACATCCACTTTCATTTGATTGCGGCCTCAGTCTGTCATAACTGTGACTTGATTCTTTACCACCTTTCATGTTGTCCACTGAAAATACACCTTGATATATTGTGACACATTGTAAAGGGTCATTTGTCTTCATCTTGTGTTTTTGTGTAGAACGTGATTGGCTGGTACAAGTTTAGGAGAAACACTCAGCAGCAGATGTCCTACAGAGAACAGATTTTGCACAAACAGCTGACTCGCATCCTCGGAGTACCTGACCTCGTCTTCCTTCTCATTGGCTTTATCTCAACTGCCAACACTTCCACTCATGCCTTGGAATATGTGCTCTTCAGACCTAATCGCAGGTAGGCTCACTGAACTGTGAATTCAGAACCAAACCCATTGATATAATGCAGGGGTCTCCAAACTTTTCAACATGAGGGCCACATTGTAGATTTTACAAGTATTCGGGGGCCGCAAAAAAAAAATCGGTTATGAAAAATAAAATATCAGTGGTGTCTCCATCAGTGGTGTCCCCATGTCTCCATCAGTGGTGTCCCCATCAGCAGTGTCTCCATGAGCGGTGTCCCCATCATTGCTGATGGGGACATCATGGTGTGGACACCGGTGTCCCCATCAGCGGTGTCCCCATCAGCGGTGTCCCCATCAACAGCATCCCCATCAGCGGTGTCCCCATCAACAGCATCCCCATCGGAAGTGTTCCCATGTCCCCATCAGCAGTGTCCCCATCAGCAGTGACCCCATGTCTTCATCAGCGGTGTCCCCATCAGCAGCGTCCCCATCAGCAGTGACCCCATGTCTTCATCAGCGGTGTCCCCATCAGCAGTGACCCCATCAGCAGTGACCCGGTGTCCCCATCAGCAGTGACCCCATCAGCAGTGACCCCATGTCTTCATCAGCAGTGTCCCCATCAGCAGTGACCCCATGTCTTCATCAGCGGTGTCCCCATCAGCAGCGTCCCCATCAGCAGTGACCCCATGTCTTCATCAGCGGTGTCCCCATCAGCAGCGTCCCCATCAGCAGTGACCCCATGTCTTCATCAGCAGCGTCCCCATCAGCAGCGTCCCCATCAGCAGTGACCCCATGTCCCCATCAGCAGTGACCCCATGTCCCCATCAGCAGTGACCCCATGTCCCCATCAGCGGTGTCCCCATCAGCAGTGACCCCATGTCTTCATCAGCGGTGTCCCCATCAGCAGTGACCCCATGTCCCCATCAGCAGTGTCCCCATCAGCAGTGACCCCATGTCTTCATCAGCGGTGTCCCCATCAGCAGCGTCCCCATCAGCAGTGACCCCATGTCTTCATCAGCGGTGTCCCCATCAGCAGCGTCCCCATCAGCAGTGACCCCATGTCCCCATCAGCAGTTTCCCCATCAGCAGTGACCCCATGTCTTCATCAGCGGTGTCCCCATCAGCAGCGTCCCCATCAGCAGTGACCCCATGTCTTCATCAGCAGCGTCCCCATCCGCAGTGACCCCATGTCTTCATCAGCAGCGTCCCCATCCGCAGTGACCCCATGTCCCCATCAACAGCAACCCTATCAGCGGTGTCCCCATCAGCGTTGATGTGGACACTGCTGATGGGGACACCAATGATGGAGACACCGCTGATGGGGACACCGGTGTCCCCATCAGGTGTCCCCAGCAATGTTCCCATCAGCACAGCAATGTCCTCAGAAATATCCCCATCAGCACAGCAATGTAGCAATCTCCCCTGTAGTGTGCTTATCAGTGTTGTGCAACACAATAACATGATCAGCCTCTGACCTCCATACTAGCTGACTTCAGGTCTTCTGCAGCTCCCTTCTCCGAGGCGCGGCACCTCCCCTCTTCCTGCCCGCTGTTTGAAGTTACAAGCCTTCTGCAAGTGACGTCACAGGCACAGCACCTCCCCTCTTCCCGCCCGCTGTTTGTTAACGATCCTTCTACGAGTGTAGCAGTGGGCAGGAAGAGGGGAGGTGCCGCGCCTGTGACGTCACTCGTGGAAAGGCTCGTAACTTCAAACAGCGGGCTGGAAGAGGGGAGGTGCCGCGCCTCAGGTTCTCTTGTTAAAAAAAAAAAGACGACGTGGCGGCTTTGCTTACACTGCGGGCCGGTTAAAACACACAAGCGGGCCGGATGTGGCCCGCGGGCCGTGGGTTTGGAGACCCCTGATATATTGGTTTCCCAGAACCGTGATATTCAAGGCATGTCATGAATGATAACTGTCACTGCTGCTTTTGTTAGACCCTTTTCACACTGAGCCGGCCATAGCGTCGGCGGTAAAACGCTGCTATTTTTACCACCGACGCTATGGGCGGATTTGCGCCGCATTTCGTTCACTAGCGGCCAAGAAAAGGTTAAAACCTGCCGCAATGCGCTGCTACAGCAGCGCATTGCCAGCGGTATAGCCGGGCTGTCCCATTGATTTTAGTGGGCAGCAGCGGTAAACACACCGCTCCAAAGATGTGGCTAGCAGGACTTTTTTTTTACCGTCCTGTTAGTACAACACTCCAGTGTGAAAGCCCTCGCGCTTTCACACTGGAATGAATGGTGCAGCTGTTTAAGGGCGTTTTGCAGGCGATTTTTTTTTTATTTTTTTATCGATAACAGTTTTATTTCGAGATTTTCAATACATGTGTACAAGCAAGACAGTCCTCGTGAGCAGCAATCAGTGGAGTGACCGTTAACACATTTGACAATATCCATAGCTCTGTCTGACCAACTATGTGTCCTCTCACGAGGGAGCGACTAGTTCGTACTGAGCATAAGCTACATAAACCAGTTGAGTGCATGGAACGAAATAAACATTTCTGTGCAGCAGTGTACTATTAAACGATCACGAGTCACTAGTGGGCTCGCGAGAAGAGAAAAGGATAAGGGAAAGAGAGAAAAATAAAAAAGGGGGGGGGGGGAGAGAAGAAAGGCAAGGAAGAAGGGGGAATGGAATGGGATGGGAAGTCATCAGTGTGGTTCGGCTACTCGCTCAGGATGCCTCCTCCCGACGATGCCACAGCTCCCAGACCTTGTCGTGGGCCTCCAGTCTGTCCTGCATTCTGGCTGTCATCTTCTCAATTAGTTCCACATCCTTTATCCTGGCATATAGGGCCTCAAGGGTGGGGGGGGGGAGGGGAGCTGCGCTTCCAGTGTAAGGCCACCAGACAGCGTGCCGCTGTGAGGATATGCCGGGTCAATTTCTTGTAGGGTGCTAGGATTTTCAGTGAAGGCAAGCCTAATAGGTAAAATTCAGGGGGATTGACCTGTCTAGAAGCCGGCCCAGTAACTGCTGGACCGAGTTCCAAAAAGGGACGATCAGTGGGCAGTTCCAGTAGACATGGAGAAGAGTTCCCTTGTCCCGCTGACAACGCCAGCAGCGGCCAGAGGTAGTCGGGTATATGGCGTGGAAAACGTCAGGTGTCATGTACCAGAAGTAAAGGATTTTATATGCGTTCTCCTTATATAATGTGCAGATCGAACTTTTTGCAGCAGAAAATACCTGTTTTTCGTTAAAAATCCAAATTAATTAAGGTCGAATCTGTCATTGAAGGCTTATGGTGTCTGTCGAATGTTCTAAGAAGATTCAACGGAATCTTAAAAAAAAAAAAAAAAAAAAAGATTCGACGCAGCAACGAAACTGTACGATGCCGCAATCTTACATTTCCAGTCGAATGTTCCTCCTAAAAGCTATAGAAGAATTCTAATGTTGTATGACTAATACTAATTATATTTTATTAATTATTATTACTAGTCAACCAACATTAGAATTCTTCTATAGCCTATGGGCGGAGCATTGCACCATAAATGTCCGCTTGCTGCTCGAATCTTTTCTCTCTGTCGAATCTTTTCTCTCTGTCGAATCTTTTCTCTCTGTCGAATCTTTTCTCTCTGTCGAATCTTTTCTCTCTATGTCGAATCATATTGGACTAATAGAGTTAAGGTTAGGCACATTCGACCGCAACGAAAATAAAGCATTTTGTTTATGTCGGATCTTTTGTTTTTCGTTTTCTGTGCTTGCGAAAATACCTGAAATTCGGACGAAAACGAATGCACATGTCTACTAGACCCTAGTATCTGTACGTATTTGAGACAAAAGATGCTGTGCATTTGCAGTGCTTTAATGTGCAGGGAAGTGACCATCGATGAATACCACAAAGCAAATTTTAAACCGGAGGTCCCACGAAAAAAAATATTAAAAGCCAGCAGCTACAAATACTGCAGCTAGTGACTTTTAATATTGGGACTCTTGCCTTTCCAGGGTGCCCGCGATGTCGGCAGCTAAAGCTGAGCAATCGCTCGACTCCCGGCGGTCCCCACCGCCATCCTCGGTGAGGGAATCGGGAAATGAAGTGTTGCAAGTTCACTTCCCGGTTCCCTACTGCAGTATTCGACAAATTCCGGGCGCCAGGTCGCCGTTGCGCCTAGAATTATCGTCCTGGCGCCCATGGCAGCAGAGCTGGGGTATCCTGTGAGCGTCGCCGCGCATCCTTCCCATACCCGTAATCGCGATGTGCCGCGGTTTTGCGGCCTATGCATCGAGGCGGCTGGAGTGGGGCGAGCTGCCTGCCGGCCGGGCGGAGTGCATAAATGTCATGGAGCCGCCATCGGCTGTGCTGGGTCGGGGATGATACAAGCAGAGAGCACAGGCTGCGGGCGCGCTGCCTCTCGCCCCTGGGATTGGGGAATTTCTCTGAGGGGGCGGTGCCACCAAGTCCTTGCCACGGGGAGTCCCAGGAAAGGAGCTGGCCGGAGGCTGCACATGATCTCACAGAGCGCGAACAGCAAGGTTAAAGGTAAAGAGAAGCTAAAAAGACAATTTTAAAACCATAATTTATAGGATTTTTGCACTTATGGTTCACACTAGCAACACTGAGTTTGGGCACAGGCATATTGATATTGTTCACTTTGCAGCCACTGTGCCCATCAATTGTCACCACTGTGCCATGCCAAACGCAGCCACTGTGCCATCAATTGTCGCCGCTGTGCCATGCCATCGAAAGCAGCCGCTGTGCCATGCCATCGAAAGCAGCCGCTGTGCCATGCCATCGAAAGCAGCCACTGTGCCATGCCATCGAAAGCAGCCACTGTGCCATGCCGCCACTGTGCCATGCCATCGAAAGCAGCCACTGTGCCATGCCATCGAAAGCAGCCATTGTGCCATCAATTGTCACCACTGTGCCATCCCATCAAATGCAGTCACTGTGCCATGCCATTAAACGCAGCCATTGTGCCATCAATTGTCACCACTGTGCCATCCCATCAAACGCAGTCACTGTGCCATGCCATTAACCCAGCCACTGTACCATCAATTGTCACCACTGTGACATGCCAAACGCAGCCACTGTGCCATCAATTGTCACCACTGTGCCATCAATTTTGTCGTTAAAAAAAAAAAACTAAAAAAAAACCTGGCTCCTAACTTTTTTAGCTGGCTCCTAGATTCCAAGTAAATTTGTCAAGCCCTGCTCTACTGCGTATGCGTGAGTCGCGCTGCGCGTCTTCACTGGTCCCAGCTGTGTTCTGGGAGCTGTGCGTCTCCCAGAACACAGCAGGGGTACAGAGTAGCCACCGGAAGTGGCGTAGGTCACCGAGGGGATCTATGCCAGAAAGTGGGAGCAAATACCTGTCTTAGACGGGTATCTGCTCCCCCCTGAAAGGTGCCAAATGTGACACCGGAGGGGGGGAGGGTTTCCAAAAAGTGGAAGTTCCATTTTTAGGTGGAACTGCACTTTAAGAATTTCATGAGAAATTAGAAATGCACAGCAAAGCAAAAGTACACTTCCGGGTGTTGTGTTTACAAAGCTAATCATAAAAGATCTGTTGTGTAAGGTCACAACGCCTACATTATTGCTAGATCCATTTCCTGCCC
The DNA here is from genome assembly GCF_905171775.1 of Rana temporaria. Lineage (NCBI taxonomy): Eukaryota > Metazoa > Chordata > Amphibia > Anura > Ranidae > Rana > Rana temporaria. Next base: position 17,449,987 of record NC_053496.1, read on the forward strand.
TCTGTGGTCCAGAAAAGTTTCTAGAAGTGCTTTATCATGGCCCATTATAGAGCACTTTGAAGCAGACGGGCAAGTCCAACCTTCATTACTTTAGTTATGGCTTATGTTGCGTCTCAGATTTCCTTTTATGTGTGCTTCTGATAGATTGCCAAGGCTTGCATGGCAGCTTCCCAACCTTAAATGAACACAGAGAAGGAAAATCACTCAGAGAATAGAGTCGTCTATATGGAAAGCCTCGACAGTGAGATGTTTAAATAAATGATTTATTAATGCTCATCGTTCTCGAATCCAGCCTCGCTCTATGGTTTTTAAAAGGTGATTTGTCTTCTTTTATTATCCAGGTATAACCAGAGAGTGTCTCTTACAATTCCAAACCTGGGCACCACCAGTCAGCAGGAATATAAAGTGACGTCAGTGCCAAACACATCTCAGAACTACGCCAAAGTGATCAAAGAGCACGGGTCAGTATCCTCGTTATGTGGATCAGCAGCTGCTTATGATATGAGGGGTGATATTGCAACGCACATTTTTAAAATGCAATTGGTCTTGGTGTTATGCTGCTCCTTAATAGTCTGAGTCACTGACCAACCATGTGCTTAATTGTTTTGTCAGAGCTTACAATTTTATTTTTTTCCTAAATAGCTTCCTTTACCTTAGTGCAGTCCTCCTTCACTTACCTCATCCTTCCATTTTGCTTTTAAATGTCCTTATTTCTTCTGAGAAATCCTCACTTCCTGTTCTTCTGTCTGTAACTCCACACAGTAATGCGAGGGTTTCTCCCTGGTGTGGAGTGTCATGCTCACCCCCTCCCTTGGAGTACAGGAGAGTCAGGACGCCCACCAACACACAGCTCCTTTCTCTATCTGCAACGTAGAGAGCGTCCTGACTCTCCTGTAGTCCAAGGGAGGGGGCGAGCACGACGCTCCATATAGCCCCACCTACAGCCGGCCGGTACCGGTCTTTAAAGTCCGGGAGATCAGGTGCAAAAAGGTGACTCGAGTAGAAGCCGAGGGGGGGCATTTTCAGTACCAAAAATATGTGCTGAAAAACTCGGCTTATACTAAGTATATACGGTAATAGACGTTGGCTGACAGAGGATCACGTGACCAGGCCAGAGTGGGCTGTAAATCAGTATATACAGTACATCTTTCTTACACACGTTAGTCAGCATAGGTCAGGCATGTCCAAAGTCCGGCCCAGGGGCCAATTGTGGCCCCCTTTTCAGTTTAATGTGGCCCCCCTGGTAATTTGGATATATACTGTATTTATCGGCGCTGCCTCAGAGGGAACAGGGAGGGGGGAACAAGTGCTGTCAAATTAAATACAGAAGAATCTCCTGTTTACTCTGCGGCTTCCCTCATAGGAAGTCTCGTCTCCTTGGCTGCCATTGGACGACTCCTCTGTCTATCATAGGAGGCGGGACATTGGAGGCTGCTGTGTAAACAGGAGATTCTCCTGTATGTAATCTGTTGGCGCTTGTCCGCCCCCCCCCCCCCCCCCCCCCCCCCCCCCCCCCCCCCCCCCCCTCCGAGGCTGCAGATGGGCAATGGAGAGGCTGCATTCATGGCAATGGCGAGACTGCAGATGGACAATGATGGGCAATGACCCTTATTTTGCTTCACAGTTCTTTATTTACATTTGTTTTTCCTGAAACTTCCTTCCTAACGTGAAGGTGCGTGTTATACACCGATTAAATACGGTATATCCAAATAATACGCCCAAGCTCATCTCTTCACCACACACAGCCACAAGGCAGGAGAATTCTTGTTGGGCAGTGTATTAGTACTCGGACGAACACACTTAGACCAAATTTTAATGGTTCAAAGAATGTCAGGCAAAATGGTCGGCCCTTACACATGTTCACTTCACCAAATCTGGCCCTCTTTGATAAAAGTTTGGACACCCCTGGCATAGGTGTTAGAAGGGGGGAGGTAACATGTTTATGACTAGTTTAGCCTGGAGTTCTACTTTAAAGTATAACTAAAGGCAAAACTTTTTTGTTTTAAATAGTGGAGAGGGATTAGAACCCCCCTGTCAGTTTTTATTGCGGTCTGTGTCTCAGTGTATACCATGATCATTGAAAGTAAAAGAAAATCCCCAAATTTTGGGTTGGTCCTAGAAGAGTAATAGAGGGGAAATCTTCCAATGGGGACACTAGTTCTGTGGCCAGGAGGGCCCCAAGGGATTCCCTTTGCCGGGATTTTATCCCATTTCCTGTATGACAATGGGACAGGAAGTGAAGGGAAATCTCCCCAATGGGACACAGATGGCAAAAATGAACCTTATAGGGATTAGATCCCTCACTTACTCTATCCACAAATGGGAAAAAAAACAAATGTGCCTATAGTTTTTAGGCTATTTTAGCACTGCTATATAGAAATAAAAATGCTAATTTCATATGTGTGAATACATTTTCAAATAAACTTTTTCATTTTATTTGTTTTAGTACCAATTTTTTTGATAAAGATGGTGTGATGAAGGACATTCGATTAATTTATCAGGTTTATAACGCTTTGCAGGAAAAAGTGCAGGTAAGCGTCTCTCTCTGTGATGTTTGTGTTCAGAGATGTATATATGTGCCACTCATTGCCTCCCATGTCTTGTCCCCCCCCCCCCCCCCCCCCCCAGGCTGTGTGCGAGGAGGTGGAGAAAAGTGAGAGGATTGTTGAATCCCATCAACTAGAAGTAAACGAGCTGCAAGCACAAATTGCCAAGAGGAAAGCAGAAAAGCAGCGTAAAGAAAGTAAGTCTGGGAACCAAGTTGGAGGAACAATGCTGCCCATCAAGCAGAGATGGTGTGGCGTCATTGGACATTCGGCATCCTGTAGAGGGGCCACCATCATAGAGACCTTGGAAATAATGTGGGACATGTTAGACAATACATGGCTATACAGTAAAACCTTGGATTGCGAGTAACGCGGTTTACAAGCGTTTTGCAATACGACCTATATTTTTTTAAATCTTGACTCGATTTGCGAGTGTTGTCTCACAAGACGAGCAGGATTTAAGCCTCTGGGGTGTGCAGTACCGCATGTGGCCAGAGGCACTGCGCTGCTTTAACTGGTAATTCCGCGGTCATGCAATGTTGTACCGAAACAAAATTTGCGTCCTTTTTCTTCCCACAAATAGAGCTTTCTTTTGGTGGTATTTGATCACCTCTGCGTTTTTTATTTTTTGTGCTATAAACAAAAATATAGCGACAATTTTGAAAAAAATTCAGTATTTTTTACTTTTTTCTATAATAAATATCCCCCCAAAATATATAAAAAAACGTTTTTTTTTCCTCAGTTTAGGCCGATACGTATTCTTCTACATATTTTTGGTAAAAAAATCGCAATAAGCATTTATCGGTTGGTCTGCGCAAAATTTATAGCGTTTACAAAATAGGGTATATTTTTTTTTTTTGCATTTTTATTAATCATAATTTGTTTACTACTAATGGCGACGATCATCCGATTTTTTTTTTTTTTTTTTCATGACTGCGACATTATGGCGGACAATTCGGACAATTTTGACACATTTTTGGGACCATTGTCATTTTCACAGCAAAAAATGCATTTAAATTGCATTGTTTATTGTAGGGGGGTGTGGCTGTAGGTCTAACGTCATCGATTGTGTCTCCCTATAAAAGGGATGACACGATCGATGCAGCCGCCACAGTGAAGCACGGGGAAGCCGTGTTTACATACGGTCTCCCCGTTCTTCAGCTCCGGGGAGCGATCGCGAGGGGGCGGCTAGAAACGAATAGCCGCCCCCTCATTTCGGATCGCTCCCAGACTGCCGCATGTACCGGGGGGGGGGGGGTCCCAATCGGACCTCCGACCCGCGGAAAGGCAGGGACGTACATGTACGCCCATATGCCTGTACGTGCCATTCTGTGGACGTATATATACATGCGGCGGTCGTTAAGTGGTTAAAACTCTTATGCCTCGTACACATGACCAGTTTTCCTGTCGGGAGAACTACCATGACAGCCTTTGGCCGGGGAAAACTGACTGTGTGTATGCTCCATTGCAGTTTTCTTTTTTTTTCCTGCCGGGATTCCCGGCGGTTTTTAAGCCGACAGTTTTTCTTTGGGGAAAGCCTGTGGTGGAGCATACACATGGCCGGGTTTCCCAACCAAAGCTCTCATGGCAGTTTTCCTGCCAGGAAGCCCGACCCTGTGTAGGGGGGAAAAAGCTACCAAGCAGGTTCTCAGTTTTCCCGGCTGACTTTTTACCGCCGAGGAAACCGATCTGTGATATGTGAGCAGCGCCCGCATATGAAAACCATGTTCAAACCACACATGAGGTATCGCCGCGGTTGGTAGAGCGAGAGCAATAATTCTAGCTCTAGACCTCCTCTAAATGAAAACATGCAACCTGTAGAATTTCTTTTAAATGTCGCCTATGGAGATTTTTAAGGGTAAAAGTTTGACGCCATTCCACGAGCGGGCGCAATTTTGAAGCGTGACATGTTGGGTATTAATTTACTCAGCGTAACATTATCTTTCAGAACATATAAAAAAAATGCCTAACTTTACTTATTTTTTAATTCCAAGGTGTATTTCTCTTCCGTTCATGGACGGACACAGCAGCATCTTGACCTTAGGGTATTATCCTCCTCCTAGGAGATTGACTAGGCAGAAAAACAGCATGTTAAGTGTTAAACACATCACACAGTACAGTACCTCCCAGGGGGCGGTTCCCCCGGGTACATCCCCCTCTCTCTGCATCTACAGCCTCAGTTTTTTTCTGCCTAGCAAAGGAGAATGACATGGCTCCTATGGGCCCATGTGCCCTGGGGATTTTTTTGCATTTTTCTTGCTTTTCTTTTTTGTTTTCTGCAGTTTTGGATCCTGAGATCTACAATCAGCTGCCGACTGGGTGACAGGCTGGATCCTTGTAGTCCCCCCAGTTCGGCCATCGAGCGTGTGCTGGCCTTTTAGCTACACGCTGGGCCGTCCACGAAATGCCCCGTTGCTCCATGGGTGGCCGGTGAGCTATACGCTCCAGGGCACACATATGACCGGGCTCTATGTCCGTGTCACAGTGTGCTGGGCCGACAGCCATGCCGTAACCGCGTGGACGTTGGTTCTGTCTGGGATGCCTCCAGCCGGTTGTCGCAGGACGGGTAAGTAGCAGTCCCCTTTGCTTTGGCAGGGTGGTGTGACTGGGCAATCCTGGGGAGGTTGATTGAGGGTCTGTCCTGCTTTCCTCTCTCCCCCCTCCTTCCCTACGTTCTGGGTCGGCTGTGAGGTGGGGGCTCCGTCCTGGGGCTGGGGGCTGTGTCTGCTCTCCGGGGGGGGGGGTGCTGTCGTTTGCTGTGTGTGCGGGGGGGGGCCTGCTGCTGCTGTGTGCTGTTTTTTTTGGTGTATCACTGCGGCCGCCATTTTGGTGGCGCTGGGCGCTTTTATTGGAGTTCGGCGGCCATTTTCTTGTAGCCCGCATGGTCTGCGGTGTGTCGGCGGCCATTTTGGATAGGTGTTTTGCCTCTAGTGGCTAGAATAATGGCGCGAACGGCTCCAGCACACTTCCTGAGGGACGGGGCAGCACTCTAGGAGGCAGACAGCGGCGGTACAGGCCTGGTCGGGTGGTGAGTCCTCTGGGGGGTCCCCTGTTCTCTGCTGCAGCCGGGAGGGTGGCCTGTGGATCTTGCCTTGTATTCCAAGGGTGGCAAAAGGGTGGGTCAGCATGGCGTCCGAACCGGATGCTTCTCCCCCAGACATGCTGGAGTTAACCCTTAGTGCCCCTGTACCTGCGGTCTCTGTGGGTGCTATGATGGCAATCCTAGAGACTTTCGTTGTCGGGTAGAAGCGGCGCGTGGCCAAAGGGGGGCTAAAAAGCGCCCCCTCCCCCCACCTTCTTCTGGGGATGCCTCTGACACGGAATCGGGCCCCGCCTCTGCTCCCGGTCCCTGGTTCCGAGGTGTCAGAGGATGCAGGCCCAGTCCACACGGACAGTGAGGATGACTCTGCATCAGGGTCGGCGCATGATGGGGTGCTGGTGGGAGCTCTTATCACTGCGGTGCGGGATACTCAAAAAATTGAGGATTCGGCGGAGACATCAGAGATGTCGGTCCCTTTTGGGTTCTGTAAGCCGGCCCGCACTGCAAAATAGTTTCTTTGTGTTCCTAATCTGGAAACGTTTTTGTACAAGGAATGGGATCGGCTGCAAAAGTTTTTTTTTTTTCTGTTCCAAGATGTTTTGCCGCCCGTTATCCTTTTGAGGAGGATTTCATGAAGAAATGGACATCTCCTCCGTCAGTGGACCCCCTTGTGTCCAGACTGAACAAGGCGACCACGTTGCCTGTGGAAGGGGCTCCCGCTTTCAAGGACCCCCTAGATTGTTCATGGTGGTGGGGTCGGCGGTGAGACCGGTCTTGGCCGGGGCTCTAGTGTCTCATACACTTACTGAACGGGCAAAGTTGTTGCTTCAGGAGTTGGAGGAGCATCAGGCTCCTCCGGACTGTGTGGCGCTGGCCAACCAGTTGGGGGTAGGGCCTTAAATTTGTCTGTGAGTCAGCCCTGGATACGCTTCCCTTGCTCTCCAGAGCCTCGGCCTATGCGGTGGTGTTGCGCCGCCTTATCTGGCTGAAGTGTTAATCCGCGGACCAGTCTTCTAAGAAGGCCTTGGTGGACTTGCCCTTTAAGGATGAAAGGCTTTTTGGGGCTTCTCTAGATGACATTATAAAATATGTCATGGGAGGTAAGAGCACTCTGCTCCCACAATCCGGTAAGGGTAAGGAGTCTCGCCGTAGGCTGGGGCCCTCCTTTTCCGCACCCAAGCGTTTTTTTTAGTCCACCCGGTGCTGCAGGTAAACGTTCCCAGGCCGCTAAGGCGCCCGCTGAAGGGCAGAAGCGCCCGTGTTCCGCAAGCCCAAAAAGCCTGTGGAAAAGCCTGCTTCCGCGTGAAAATCAGCCCGCGCCCGTCTCTCGGGTGGGGGGCCGACTTTGCGAGTTCGCGGCTCGGTGGATGTCACTTCTTTCCGACCGGTGGGTTTGGGAAGTAGTTTCCTCGGGGTACAAGATATAGTTTCTCTCTTGTCCACCAAACAAATTTTTTCCTTCCAACCTTCAGCTTCCTCCGGGTCATCGGGAGGCCCTGTTTGGGGCTGTTCATGATCTGCTGGTGAGGGGGGTGATCGTACCGGTTCCTTTACTGGAACGGTTTCAGGGGTTTTACTCCAATCTGTTTGTGGTCCCCAAGAAGGAAGGGGTCCATCAAATCCTGGATTTCAAGGCCCTCAACTGTTTTGTCAGGGTGCAGAAATTTAGGATGGAGTCAGTTCGCTCTGTGGTAGCGGCGCTCCATCCGGTGGATTTCCTGGCGTCCTAGGATTTCAAGGACGCGTACTTGCATATCCCCATATGCGCAAAGCACCAGAGATTTCTGCGCTTTGCGGTCGGGGAGGACCACTTTCAATTCGTGTCCCTCCCTTTCGGCCTGGCTTAGGCGCCAAGGGTTTCTTTCCCAGAAGGTGTTTTTTTCTGGTGGCAATTGCATCGGTCAGACGGGTTTATGAATTGGCGGCCTTGTCTTGTAAGGCTCCCTTTTTGGTCATCTACAGGGATATGGTGGTGCTGCGTCCGCAGCCGTCATTCCTTCCTAAGGTTGTTTCGGCCTTTCACATTAATGAGGACATTGTTCTCCCATCCTTGTGTCCTCGGCCGGCGAACCCAAGAGAGACTGCGCTGCATTCCTTGGACGTGGTTCGAGCCCTACAGGTGTACCTGTCTGCTACGGCTCCGTTCCGGAGGTCTGATTCACTGTTCGTGTCAGTGACTGGTCCTAAGAAGGGTCTTGCAGTCTCGCCGGCCACCATTTTCTAGGTGGATCAGGTCGTGCTTCAGGCCTATGCTCTAAAGGGGCGGACGCCCCCCTTCCCGGTTACGGCGCATTCAACCAGGGCAATTGGTGCCTCTTGGGATTTCCGCCATCAGGCGTCTGTTTTACAGGTGTATAAGGCAGCGACTCGGTCGACGGTCCACACCTTCTCAAAGTTTTACAAGGTGGATGTGGGTGCATCTTCGGACGCCTCCTTTGGCTGCAAGGTTTTGCAGGCGGCTGTTTAAGGTTGCAGTTCCTCCGTTGAGGAGCTCTGGTTTGTTTGGGGAGAAGTTGGTTTGCTGTGTTTTCCCACCCCTCGATTTTTTGACACTGCTTGGTTACGTCCCTAAGGTCAAGATGCTGCTGTGTCCGTCCATGAACGGAAGCGAAAATAGGATTTTTGTACTCGCCGTAAAATCCATTTCTCTGAGTTCGTGGACGGACACAGCACCCACCCCTCCTTGTTTGTACTGCTTGTTTACGAACTGGAGCTGCATGAGGCAGAGAGTGGGATGTACCCGGGGGACCCGCCCCTGGGAGGTGCTGTACTGTGTGAAGTGTTTAACGCTTAACATGCTGTTTTTCTGCCTAGTCAATCTCCTAGAAGGAGGATAATACCCTAAGGTCAAGATGCTGCTGTGTCCGTCCACGAACTCAGAGAAATGGATTTTACGGTGAGTACAAAAATCCTATTTTTTTCCCCAAAAAAGTGCACTTGTAAGACCGCTGTGACAAAAAGTATTACAATGACCGCCATTTTATTCTCTAGGGTGTTGGGGGGGAAAAAATGTAGAATGTTTGGAGGTTTTAAGTAATTTTATAGCAAAAAAAAATGTTTTTAACTAGTAAACACGTGCAGCAGCCTCCCCAGCAACCCCTAAAACTTACCTGAGCCCCATCTCTCTCTCTCCAGCGATATGCACGAGTGTCTTAGCCGTCTGGGACTCTCCTCCTGATTTGGCTGAGACCACAGCAGCGACGCCATTGGCTCCTATGGCTGTTAAGCAAAGTCAGTTAGCCAATCACAAGACTGGGTGGGTCCGGGTCATAGCTCCATGTCTGAGTGGACACAGGGAGCTGTGACTCGGCTCCAGTGCCCCCATATCACGCCGCTTGCCGTGGGGGCACTCAAAAAGGAGGGAGGGGCTAGGAGCAGTAAAGAGGGACCCGAGAAGAGGAGGATCTGGGCTTTTCTGTGCAAGACTAACTGCACAGAGCAGGTCTGTATAATATGTTTGTTATTTTTTTTAAAAAAGAGAAAAACTAGACTTTGCAATCACTTTAATTTGAATTTTTTTCTTATTTTTTTAGACCTGCTTCAGTCCATGTTAATCCAGACAGAAGTGCCTGCAGAGAACATGGTAACGTTTCCTTCTGGGGACAGCGAAGGTGCCACATCAAGACCACAAGACCTCCTTCCACCACCTTATTCAGAAGACCGCGTCAATGCGGACGACGGTGTGGATAGCCCCCCCGACATGCCAAGGCCGCAGGCCGTGGGCGCAGCATGCCGCCTCCTTCAGGATATAAAAGACGGCGTTACAGGTGCCTCTAAGACGTCCGTGAATGAAGACACAGACAACTCGCAGAGCGATCATAAAAAGTTGCGGCACCGTTCAGATTCCCCCGACAGCGAGATGGCAGAGGAGCAGACATACCACGGCAGCACGCAGCCGGACGGGGAGCTGGCACAGCAGTGACTGTCCCCCCCGCTTTGTGCCCTCAGACCAATAAATAGGGATTCTGGCGATGTAACGTGGAATGTAAGCAATGTGAAGCTGTCAGCTATTTGGGAGTTTCCCAGCCACTTATGTGTGAGCTTTTAACTCCCATCAGCTTCCTGTACTCACTGATTTTCTGCAACATCAGTTCTGTTGAGCTGAAAGTACACTGAGCTGCCTGTCCTATATCTCATGTATATTTCGAGCCAGTACCTTGCGGAGACATTATGTAGATTAAAGGGATGACTTGGTAAATAAGGGAGGCGGGACAAGCAATTCACAGCCTATTTTTCTTTTCTTTTTTTTTTTTCTCTCATTAATGATTACAATTAACCCATCTGCTGCCAAAAGCATTCACACAGCAGCCCTGGGGGGGGGGGGGGGGGGGGACTATTACGCATTATGAGGGAGCGCAAAAAAAAAAACACGAACATTATGACGTTGGGGGTTTTCTGCTCTGGTTCCTTGGCCATCAATTGCTTAATCCTCCTAATGCCCCATTCTGTATTCACCGACCCATGCTTCTTTTAAATTATACGATCGTTTTACTAAATTGCACATTAGCCCTTTACCCTTGGAAATTCGTGTTTTTTTTTTTTCCCTTCCGCTTTTATATTCATTGGTTGATTAATTGTTATAGGTAAAGGTTTCACGTGAAATTCAACCCAACTCTTCCTTGATCGCGTACAACTGTCCTACCAACCTCAACTTATAGCTACTGCCCGAGTAGTAGCAACCAAAGCGTCCACGGTCTGCATATGACATGTGGTAATGCTAACCGTATATATGTGTGTGTGTATATATATATATATATATATATATATATATATATATATATATATATATATATATATAATGTGTATTAGAGCTGCACGATTAATCGGTTTTTCCCCCGTTACGATCTTGACAAAGTATTTCCCGATCTTTCCATGCAGAGAATTCTCTCTGCTCTGCTATAACCACAGCTGTAAAATCCGGCCAGTCTGCCCAAGTATCGCAACATTCTTTATCAGTGGAACCTAAAGTGGAGGTTCACCCGGAAATGTCAATTTTTAACATTAGATTGAGGCTCATTTTGTCTAGGGGAATCGGGTAGTTTTTTTTAAATCAAAGCCGTACTTATCGTTTTAGAGATACATCTTCTCCGCCGCTTCCGGGTATGGGCTGCGGGACTGGGCGTTCCTTCTTGATTGACAGGCTTCCGACGATCGCATCTATCGCGTCACGATTTTCCGAAAGTCGGTGCGCAGGCGCCGTATAGAGCCGCACCGACGTTCGGCTTCTTTCGGCTACTCGTGACGCGATGTATGCGACCGCCGGACGCCTGTCAATCAAAATAGGAACGCCCAGTCCCGCAGCCCATACCCGGAAGCGGTGGAGAAAATCGCGCTCTAAAACGGTAAGTACAGCTTCGATTTAAAAAAAAACTACCCGATTCCCCTAGACAAAATGAGCATCAATCTAAGGTTAAAAATTTATTTTTAGGGTGAACTCCCGCTTTAATTGTTATCGGTAAAGGTTTCACGGATTTACAAATTCACGTGAAATTCAACTCAACTCTTCCTTGATTGCGTACAACTGTCCTACCAACCTCAACTTATAGCTACTGCCCGAGTAGTAGCAACCAAAGCGTCCACGGTCTGCATATGACATGTGGTAATGCTAACAATATATATATATATATATATATATATATATATATATATATATATATATATATATATATATATATATATTAGAGCTGCACGATTAATCGTCGTCACAATTTTTATTTTTTTTCCCCCGTTACGATCTTGACAAAGTATTTCCCGATCTTTCTATGCAGAGAATTCTCTCCGCTCTGCTATAGCCACAGCTGTAAAATCCGGCCAGTCTGCCAAGTATCGCAACATTCTTTATCAGTGGAACTTAAAGTGGAGGTTCACCCTAAAACCATTATCTAACATTGCATCCATTATACTACATTTACAGTATGCAGGTCTTTTATTTTTATTTTTTTATTTTTTTTTTCGTCCTATCCCTGGGTTAGGCCTCTTTCACACGGAGCGGACCGTTTTTGTGTCCGCTCCGTGTGTGTCCGTCGGCTCAGCGGGGATCCCTGCTGAGCTGTCGGCGGACAGGGCGGTCCCAGTGCAGAGACCGCCCTGTCTCTCCTCCGCTCTCCCCTATGGGGAATCGGAATCGGATGCAGACGGACCGTCTGTCCGTCTGCATCCGATCCGTTCCGCCGGACGGAAACCCGGATCCCGACGGACACTCCATCCGCTAACGGACACGATCCCATAGGGATACATTACAAGTCCGTTAACGGACTTCTAATAAGCGGACGAACGGAGCGGACGTGTGAAAGGACCCTTAGATGATTGACGTCTGGTTCCCATGTCGCACAAGGAGCGTCACCAGTTTTCCGTAAATAGCCGAGCTGCGAGTCAGCGCTATACGGCGCCTGCGCAGTCAGCTCTACACGGCGGGCGCAGGCGCCGTATAGCGACGACTCGCAGCTTGGCTATTTACGGAAAACTGGTGACGCGCCTTGTGCGACATGGGAACTTTTTTGCTAGACGTCAATCATCTAACCCAGGGATAGGAACGCCCAGTCCCGCGGTAATCAGAACCCGGAAGCTGGGGAGAAAATCACAATATAACAGTATGTACGGCAAAAAAAAAAAAAGACCTGCATACTGTAAATGTCGTTAGTATACTGGATGCAATGTTAGATTATTGTTTTAGGGTGAACCTCCACTTTAAAGGGTTTGTAAATAAAACATATTTTTTTTTTTTTTTAACATGTTATTATATGTTATACTTGCCTCCACTGTGCAGCTCGTTTTGCACAGAGTGGCCCCCGATCCTGGTCTTCTGGGGTCCCTCAGCGGCGGTCTCTGGTCCTCCCCGCAAGAACTCCACACATTCATGCAAGCTCCCTCGCATTGTGTGAAGTCCTCGGCAAGCCGCGTCATTGTATGGGATCGACTGCAGCGCCAGCCAATGGCTGCGCTGCTTTCAATCCATCCACTCTAGCCAATCGATCGCCAGGCTGAACGGCGAAGAGGATGTCGGGCCGAGCGCGGGACTTTTGAGGGGGTCAGGTAAGTATAACGGGGGGCCGGTATTGTCAGACGTTTTTTCACCTTAATACATAGAATGCATTAAGGTGAAAAAACTTTTACCTTTACAGCCCCTTTAAGTCTAAACATTGTAACAATTTGTCCTTTAGGACCCTTTCACGCGGGGGCGGTAAAGCAATGCTATTTTTAGCGCGGCGCTTTACCTTCAATTTTGAGGCGCTATTCTGAGGCTAGCGGGGCACTTTTACCCCCCCCCCCCCCCCCGCTAGCGGTCCAGAGAGGGTTAAAACCCCCACAAAGAGATTTGCCAGCGGTATAGCCGCGGTGCCCATTGATTCCAATGGGCAGGAGCGGTATACACACCGCTCCAAAGATGCTGCTTACGACTTTTTTTACCGTCCTGCTAGAGCACCGCTCCAGTGTGAAAGCCCAAGATGAAGCTGACCAGTAATGGTACAATTGCAATGCATTAACATTTTTAGCGTTATAGCGCCTGCAAAGTGTCCCAGTATGAAAGGGGTATTGCATCAAAGGAATAGACTTCTGTATGTAAATTGGGAAAGTTTAACCACTTAAACACCAAACCTTTTTCTGTCATTTGTTGGTTTCAGGTTTAAAATAATTTATATATATATATTTTTTTTGCTAGAAAATGACTTGGAACCCCCAAATATTATATATATTTTTTTTAAGTGGAGACCCTAGAGCAGGGGTCTCCAAACTGCGACCCGGGGGCCGGATGCGGCCCTTTGCTAGCCTTCATCCGGCCCTTGAGCCACTATTGCTCCCAATGACATAGGGCACTATTCCTCCCACTGACACCAACAATGGGGCACTATTTCTTCCACCAATACCAATAACGGGGCACTACTCCCCCGCTTAATGACCACCAAAACTGAGAAACTGAGGCCATGTTTATTCTCACTGATGCTAGGCCCAGGGCATTTTCTACCCTCACTGGCCAGAGTCCGGCCCCCCTAAAGCCTAAAGGACAGTAAACTTGCCCTTTGTTTGAAAAGTTCGGAGACCTCTGCCCTAGAGAATGAAATGGTGGTTGCTGCAATATTTTTTACCGCATTGTATTTGCGCAGCGGTCTTTCAAATGCTATTTCTTTGGAAAAAATGAATATAAAAAAAATAAAAATAACCAGTAAAGTTAGCCCAAATTATTTTTGTATATTATGAAAGATTTTACACCGCGAGAATTGTGATCTTTTAAGCAAAAAAAAATTGTGATTCTCATTATGACCAGAATCGTGCAGCTCTAAAATAAATTAAATAAAAAAAAAAAATATATATATATATATATATATATATATATATATATATATATATATATATATATATATATATATATATATATATATATATATATATATATATATATATATATAAAAAATGTGGGTGGGGGGTTCCGCTTTAAAACCGATCCTGCACAAGCTTTCATGACACTCCACATGCCACCCCATAGTTCTGTTTTTATTGGTGTGAATACAACAATGGATCTGTCATTAAGCTGCCCGCCATATCACTTCGTTATCCAGTTTCTCAATTACAGGAAACGTTGCGATCCGTTGATCAGTTTCTACCTTCGATAATGTGACAGTGAGTACAGCGGGTTCAAATGTTTAATAAATTAGTTGCACTTTTTAAATTAACTAAATATTATCATTATCCCTGTCAATCCAAGAAGAAGGAAAACCCGTTTTGGAGCAACACAAATCTAAAGAAGATCACAGGGGGGGGGGGGGGGGGTCCACTGCTTGTTGGCCGGACTATGTTCTTTTTTGTCGTTGGCGCATCAAAGCCGGACGTAACGGAAAAACGTTTGAGTTTACTGCCGATTAAATTTGCCTGGACAATGGTATCTAAATGCCTGTCTTATCCATGGACTGGTGCAAATGTTTTTCAGCCTTAAGACTGGTACAAATCAAACATAATAAATGTGCTTTAGTTTATTGAACTTGGTCCCAGATTATGTGCCTGATCAATATTTTCTTCTGAAATTGGTTTATTAATTGTATAAATCCACCAAAAGGAGACCCAAATGTTGCCAACATCCCCGTATGAGAAATGATATATGAAGAGTACCCCCCATTACAGGTACTTGGGACTTTAAGGGCAACTGATCAAAGACAGATTATGAGAAATTAGAAATGTTAATGTAAAAAATAAGGTGCATACATCAATTGCATAAAAACAAATGCAGAATTAGATCATGTAGATATTGTTCCTTATATGTTGAGCTGACGTGTTTCAAGACCAATAAAGTCCTTTCATCAGGGGAAGTCCATGCAAAGTATTACTACCATAAAACATTCTAAAATAAAAACCGTTTTATATTAATAAAATTTCAAATTTCTCATCTGTCTTTGATCAGTTTACCTCAAAGTCCCAAGTACCTGTAATTGGGGGGGGGGGGGGGTACTCTTCATATAGAAATTGGTTTATTGGGGACAATTTTCATGAAATTGTGAGATGAGGAAAAGGGGGAGGTGTTGCCTATGTAGGCTGTGTGCTGTCCTTATAGAACATGACAATGACAGCCTGTGTGTCTTTGCTAAGAGCAATACAGTTGGGTCTATAATATAATATAATAATTTGGACACAGGCAAAATTTTCATACTTTCGGCTCTGTAGGCCACCAGAATAAAATTAAAATGAAATAATCCAGCTGAATTTGAAGTGCAGACTTTCAGGTTTTTATTTTAAGGGTTGAACATAAATATCAAGTACAAATTTTAGGAGCTGCAACCATTTTTATACACAGTCCCCCCCCCCCCCCCCCCCCCATTTTCAGGGCCTCAAATGTAATTGGACTAATGCATAGAATCATAAACAAAATGTTAATTTTTAATATTTTGTTGAGAATCCTTAACTGGCAATGACTGCCGGAAGCCTGGAACCCATGGAGATTACCAAAGACTGGGTTTCCTCCTTTCTGATGTTTTGCCAGCCTCTAACTGCAGCTATCTTCAGTTAGTCTTGGTTTGTGGGTCTTTCTGCCTTTTAGTTTTGCGTTCAGCAAGTAAAATGCATGCAGGGTTGAGATCAGGTGATTGACTCGGTCATTGCAGAATATTCCACTTCTTTTCCTTCAAAAGCTCTTGGGTTGCTTTTGCAGGGTGTTTTGGACCATTGTCCATCTGTACTGTGAAGCGCCGTCCAATCGACTTTGCTGAATCTGGGCTGACTGTATATTTGTAAATACTGCAGAATTCATCCAGCTGTTCTGTCACCTCAATAAACACCAATGACCCAGTGCCACTGGAAGCCATGCATGCCCGTGTCCAAATCTATATGGACCTAACTGTATATGCTTCTTTTCCTGCTCTTGGCCCATCGGACCCTATGATATTCAAACTGATCATCTCAATTACACGTCTTCAAGGTTATTTGAAGCGGATATATTTCATTATTGGCTGAGTATATGCATGCCATTCAGTGGTTGCCTAGCTAATGTTGCAGGATGTTAAAAAGAAAAACCCCAAAGGGTAACATCCCACTGTGAGGTCACTGATCACTTTTATTCACTGAATATTTACATTGTATTTGTGCCTTAAATATAATTACAGATTTTGTTTTCAGATTTGCACACTGTCAAATACTTGACCTCCATTAAAAAAGAACACACAAAAAGCAACTTTTTGACATGGTTTGCAACTGGTAAGTATGCATGTGCTGTTCAAAGAGCACCCGTCTAGAATGCTCTAGGTCAGGGGTGGCCTGGGGGGCTCTCTGATGTGGCCCGCGACCTCCTTCTCTGGAATGGAGGGTTGGCAAGCCCAGATCGCAGGTTGTCAACCAGCCATTCCACAGCATCAGTGTTGTGAAGGAAGCTGGTGGTAGAGGAAGAAAGCGGCTGCAGAGCAGAGCCCCATAAGCCGATGCTTCCTGTACAGCGCCGGCTTTTGCCACAGGTGGAGTCTATGGCAAAGTTCAGCTAACCCGCAGGATAGACACAGGTGCACTACACTGCACCCACGGTGTGGGTATACCGCAGCACATCAGTGTGAAAGCAGTCTTAGGCCCTTTTCACAAGATCGACCCGACCAAATGGGACCCTTAATTCACCTCTATAAAGCGACAGATGTCTGTTTATGCCCACCTACCTCCAATCCGAAAAACAGAAGAGAATTCATCCCCTTTTATCTGGGCGGATAGGAGGGCCTATAGAGTAGCTGTGACCTGTCTTCCGCCCGCTCCGCTCATAGTGGCCCTCGAATGGTTACCAAGTTGCTTAAGTGGCCCTCGCTCTTCAAAAGGTTGGGCACCCCTGCTCTAGGTTCTGCTTAGCAGTTTTTTTTTTTTATGTTTTATATTTCTGATGTACAAATTTAGTACACGAGAAAGGATTCCAAAAGCATTATGGGTTAGCTAAAGGAGCAACAAAGCAGTCGGTGTATTTTTATAGGATCCTTTTGATTTTAAATTCCTTCTGTATTGTCTGATAAGGGATATCTATTTTATGATGAATACAGCTCCACCTGCTGGCAAGATAGAAGACTGCATAATGCTCTCCATATTTACCAGAATAAAGGAAATCTTTGTGTGTGTGTGTGTGTGTGTGTGTATATATATATATATATATATATATATATATATATATATATATATATATATATATATATAATGTATAAAATATAAATAAATATATACAAACAATCTTTTCAAATCGTTGAGTTGTTGAAATGTTTGGGTGCTTTTTTAGATTTAGCATGGTATACATTATATTACCAAAAGTATTGGAACGCCTGCCTTTAGATGCACATGAACTTTAATGGCATCCCAGTCTTAGTCCGTAGGGTTCAATATTAAGTTGGCCCGCCCTTTGCAGCTACAACAGCTTCAACTCTTCTGGCAAGACTGTCCACAAGGTTTAGGAGTGTGTCTATGGGAATGTTTGATCATTTTTCCAGATGTGCATTTGTGAGGTCAGGCATTGATAATGGACGAGAAGGCCTGGCTTGCAGTCTCCGCTCTAATTCATCCCAAGAGTGTTCTATTGAGTTGAGGTCAGGACTCTTTGCAGGCCAGTCAAGGTCCTCCACCCCAAACTCGCTGATCCATGTCTTTATGGACCTTGCTTTGTGCACTGGTGCGCAGTCATGTTGGAACAGGAGGAGTCCATTCCCAAACTGTTCCCAAAAAAGTTGGGAGCATGAAAATATCCAAAATGTCTTGGTATGCTGACACCTAAAGGGTTCCCTTCACTGGAACTAAGGGGCCAGCCCCAACCCCTGCAAAGCAACCCTACACCATAATTCCCCCTCCACCAAATGATATGGACCAGTGCACAAAGCAAGGTCCATAAAGAGTGAGTTTGGGGTGGAGGAACATAAATGGCCTTCACAGAGACGTGACCTCAACCCGATAGAACACCTTTGGGATGAATTAGAGCGGAGGCTGTAAGCCAGGCCTTCTTGTCCGTGCCTGACCTCACAAATGCACTTCTGGAAGATTGGTTAAACATTCCCGTAGACACACTCCTAAACCTTGTGGGCGGCCTTCCCAGAAGAGTTGAAGCTATTATAGCTGCAAAGGGTGGGCCAACTCAATATTGACCCCTACGGACCAAGACTGGGATGCCATAAAAGCTCATGTGCGTGTAAAGGCAGGCGTCCCAATACTTTTGGTAATAGTGGGCCATATTCTCAGAAGAGTTACGACGGAGTATCTCAGGAAACTCAGTCGTATCTCTGTTTTTTGACCCGCGTATCTATGCGAGTGATTCCTAGAATCATTTTCGCATAGATACACTGTAGATCCGACAGGTGTAAGTCACTTCGATCTGTTGGCGTTTACGTTCAGGTCTCATTTGTTTATGCAAAGGAGCCTGATACGCCGATTCCCGAACGAAGTCGTCGCTTACGTCGTTTGCGTAAGCTCAAGGTTACCCCTGCTATATGAGGGGTAACCTTACGCCAGTCCGCCTTTATTCCATGTTAAGTATGGCGTCGGGTCCGCGTCGTCTTTTCCCGTCGGGTACGTCGTTTTCCTAAGTCGTTCTTGAATACGACTTTACGTCAATGACGCACACATCGGCGTCATTGACGTTTTCCGTCGAGAACTGGAGCATGCGCACTGGGCTATTTTAAGCCCGGCGCAGTTCGAACGGCACGGGGGCGCGCCTAATTTAAATACAAGCCGCCCCCTTGGAATTACGCAGGGATACGCCGGGCCAATTACACTACGCCGCCGCAAACTACGGAGCAAGTGTTTGGGGAATACAGCACTTGCTCCTGTAAGTTGGGGCGGCGTAGTGTAAATAGCTTACGCGACGCCGCCGCAGGAACTACAAGAATCTGGCCCATAGTGTATAATGTATACCATACTATATCTGAAAAGCACCCAAACATTTCAACAACTCAATGATTTGAAAAAATTGTTCTCTTGATTATAGATAGAATCACTGATTTGCCACTATATACTGTGTAAAAAGGAGTCGCCTTCATCTAGAACAGCTTTTCAAACCCCTTGCAGATTCAACCCCTCGAGGAAGGAAGCCCTCTCCTCACTAGATCTTGAACACCACCCTCTTCCTTCATTCCCTCCTATTGGTCTCACTCGGAGATGGAACTAAATCCGTGGTTCTCAACCTTCTGGTGCTATGACCCCTTGATAAAATTTCCCAAGTTGTGGGGACCCCTAACGGTAAAAAAAAAATCGTAGCGTGGGGTTGTCAGCACCCAAGGCAAGACAAGTAATTTGCACCTCTAACCCACGGACATTTAGCGCTCCCCGAGTCCCTTCCACTCGTACAGTATTAACCACTTGCTTACTGGGCACATAAACCCCCTTCGTGCCCAGGCGAAATTTCAGCTTCCGGCACTGCGTCGCTTTAACTGACATTTGCGCGGTCGTGCGACGTGGCTCCCAAACAAAATTGACGTCCTTTTTTCCCCACAAATAGAGCTTTATTTTGGTGGTATTTGATCACCTCTGCGGTTTTTATTTTTTGCGCTATAAACAAAAAAAGAGCGACAATTTAAAAAATATATATATTTTTTTTACTTGTTGCTATAATAAATATCCCAATTTTTTTTCTCAGTTAAGGCCAATACGTATTTTTGTAAAAAAAATCGCAATAAGCGACTGGTTTGCGAAAAAGTTATAGCGCCTACAAAATAGGGGACAGAATTATGATTTTTTAATATATATATATATTTTTTTTTTACTAGTAATGGCGGCGATCTGCGATTTTTTATTGGGACTGCGATATTGCGACGGACGTATCGGACACTTTTGACACAAATTTGGGACCATTCACATTTTTACAGCGATCAGTGCTATAAAAATGCATTAATTACTGTATAAATGTGACTGGTAGGGAAGGGGTTAACACTAGGGGGTGAGGAAGGGGTTAAATGTATTCCCTGGGTGTGTTCTAACTGTGTGGGGGGAGGGGGGTGACTGGGGGAGGTGACCGATGCTGTGTTCCTATGTACAAGGGACACAGATCGGTCTCCTCTCCTCTGACAGCACGTTTAGCTCTGTGTTTACACACAGAGCTCCACGTCTCTGCTGTGTTCCCGACGATCGCGTGTACCCGACGGACATCGCGGCCGCCAGGTACACGCATCGGCTCCCCAGCGATGTGCCGGGACAGTGTTTACCCGCTGCGCGCCCCCCAGAGGCGCGCGCGGGTAATGCACTTCAAATGACGTCCAAAGACGTCCACTTGGCACTTGAGAGCCGCGCTGTTGACGTCTTTTGTCAATAGCGCGGGTCTCATGTGGTTAAAACCCCTTATGGTACATTTTAGGATGTACTTCTCTTTGATCTTCTATCTTTCCATTGTATATCTATCCTAATTTTCTCCCCCCCCCCCCCCCCCCCCCCCCCCCATCCCTCTCTAACTGTCCTTTTTGCTCTTTCTCTCCCGTTTTCTTTGTTCCTTTTCCTCTCCCTTCCATGTATTCTCTTTTTTTTTATTTTTTTCCCTTCTCTTACGCCTTGGTGGGGAGTTGGATGACTGACAATGCTGTGGGGGGTTCTGATCAGCCAACTTAGGTGCTCTCGATCAAGGTCATCTGTTGATCTGAGAACAGTGGTGGGGACTTTTAATGGCAACTCTAATCACAGGTAGTGTTACTCACTGTGTCTCGTAGCAGTGACACCTATGCCGAAATCAGGAGACGTTGTCTCCTCCAGCCCCTCCCACTTCACATTCCTCACCAGTCAGCTGACCTCTAGTCTCTGCCCCCCAGCCATGCAGTGAACTGAATGGGAGGCTGAGTGGGTGGCCGCGGGCTCCAGGGACAGCCCTGCTGGGTGGCTGCAAAAAGGCTGGGAGAGCGGTACGGGCTTCAGGAACAGCCCAGGATTCGGCGACCCCTGGAAAATCATCATTTGACCCCCAGGTTGAGAACAACTGAACTAAATGAAACCTTCATCAGCATAAGATGACATATGGCTCAAACTCCCTAAAAGCTCCAGGCTTTACAGTACTACTCGAAAAAAAAAATCTTTGATGCCGAGAGTTCGACTCGAATACGAAGCTCATCCCTAATGTTTAAGTAAACTACAGAGTGGATGAGCATCATGGGAAATGTAGTTCCAAAACATCTGGGGTGCCAAGGTTCACCATCACTGCTCTAGAACAAGTATTTACAACCCCTATGCACTCGTCATTAACTATAATTGATAGCTCACTAGACTGGTAATTACAAAGCATGGTCCATCCATCTGCTTGGCATCGCTGAAAACCTGCTGCTGGCTGAGGACATCAGCATGCCTACGGGTTTTACCCTTCACCCATAGGGGTACAGCGCTCAGGGGTGGTCTGCGGCGCATGCGTTGGGGCTGATCATGTTTTGTGTGTACATTGGTTGATCAATTTTTGCACTCCTAGTTGTGCTGCTAATGGCAGTTAAACTTGTTAATAATTACATAACAAATGAGCTAAACTTGCCATCACCATTACAACTATGAGTACAAAAATGGTAAACAAACAAAGACTACAATGCGCCATTGTTCACAAGTTTGGTATGAGGAAAGATCCTGATCTAGAACTGTCACACTTACCAAAGTAAATGATTGTTAAGGATCTTTTTCTTTTTTTATTTCATTGTACGTTGTTTAATATTAACAGCTATAAAGCACTATATCCTGGTCAGTTAGTCTTTGGTTAGAACCCGTGTCCGGTCCTCGTGACCTTTGATAGATAGTAAGACAACTGTACACAATCTGAAGTCCTATGTGGCAAGGTACTGGTACCGCTTCTGGGATCCTACCTTTACCTGTCTATTTAGCACGGGTCGTTTTACAAGTGGTTCTTTCATGCTGGTGGCTGGGAAGTGGTAAAAACGTAGCTGAGCTGCAGTTTTACCACCACCTGGAATTCTAACATTACACCCTGACAATGCTTTACACATGCCGCAGTGTGATGCTTTGCTCTCGGGCAGTTTTAACTCGGGGGAGTGTAGAGTTTGTCAAACTCACCCATGGAGATCAATGGGGCCACACCGCAACCACATCTGATTGGCGGAGGAGCCCTGAGATGCAGAGAAAGGCTCTGGCTGGGTTTAACCACTTAAGCCCCGGACCAATATGCTGCTAAATGACCCAAGGGGTTTTTACAATTCGGCACTGCGTCGCTTTAACAGACAATTGCGCGGTCGTGCGACGTGGCTCCCAAACAAAATTGGCGTCCTTTTTTCCCCACAAATAGAGCTTTCTTTTGGTGGTATTTGATCACCTCTGCGGTTTTTATTTTTTGCGCTATAAACAAAAATAGAGCGACAGTTTTGAAAAAAATGCAATATTTTTTACTTTTTGCTATAATAAAAATCCCCCAAAAACATATATAAAAAATTGTTTTTCCTCAGTTTAGTCCGATACGTATTCTTCTACCTATTTTTGGTAAAAAAAATCGCAATAAGCGTTTATCGATTGGTTTGCGCAAAATTTATAGTGTTTACAAAATAGGGGATATTTTCATTGCATTTTTAGTATTTTTTTTTTTGTTACTACTAATGGCGGCGATCAGCGATTTTTTTCGTGACTGCGACATTTCGGACAATTTTGACACATTTTTGGGACCATTGTAATTTTCACAGCAAAAAATGCATTTAAATTGCATTCTTTATTGTGAAAATTACAATTGCAGTTTGGGAGTTAACCACAGGGGGGCGCTGAACGTTTTAGGCTTCACCTAGTGTGTGTTTACAACAGTAATGGGGTGTGGCTGTAGGTCTGACGTTCTTGATTGTGTCTCCCTATAAAGGGGATGACACGATCGATGCGCCGCCACAGTGAAGCACGGGGAAGCCCGGCTCTCCGGGGAGCGATCGCGACGGAGCGGCTATAAACGAATAGCCGCGCCGTCGTCCCGAATCGCTCCCCGAGGGAATCCGCCCGCCGCACGCAGCGGGGGGGGGGGGCGGTCACGATCGGACCCCCCACCCCGCTAGAAGGCAAGGACGTATATATACGTCCTTCTGCCTGTCCGTGCCATTGTGCGGCGGGCGTTAAGGGGTTAAGTGTCACTCTATTTTTATGTTTATTGTGATTACCGTGTTCTCCGAAAATAAGACCTAGCGTTATTTTCCAGGAGGACTGCAATATAAGCCCTACCCCAAAAATAAGCCCTAGTTTAAAATGTTTGTAAAATCCTATAATCCACTCTATTACAGAAGTATGTAATGTACAATGTGTGTGTTTCTGTAATATAATTGTGGGGAAGAGAGTTTTGGTGGGTCACAGAAGCGCAGAGCGGCGCTATAACGAAGGTATTTGGCACATTTATATTACAGAAACACACACAAGTAGATTATAGGATTTTTACAAGCATTCACACTGGGGATTCCTGACAGGCAGGGAGGGAGAGGGGGAGAGAAGACATCACATTACATGGTAAGACCTACCCCGAAAATAAGCCCTACTGTGTCTTTTGTTGCCAAAATTAATAGAAGACCTGGGCTTATTTTTGGGGAAACACGGTATGCTACACAAGAGAATTGCTGCTGGGGGTTAATTTTAGTGCAGTTTTTATACAATCTTTAGCACAACGCACAGCACAGAGACAGGGGTACTGCACTAACGATTGGGACCCTGGACTCCCGGTTCTGTCACCTGATCTCTCTGATAGCCTCTCATTGGCTATCACAGTGATCAGTCAACGTGAAGCCTCTCTCCCTCTCCCGAAGAGTGCAAAATCTGGTGCAGCTCCGCACAGAAACCAATCAGCTTCCAGGATTTTTTTTGTCAAAGCTTAATTGAACAAGCCAAAGTTAGAAGCTGGTTGGTTACCATGCACAGATGGACCAGATTTTGCACTCTCCAGTTTTAGTAAATCAGCTCCATTGCATGTCTCTCTCTCTCCTTTAGAGGGAGAAAAATAAACAACTCTGGCCCAGATTCTCAAAAGAGATACGACGGCGTATCTCTGAGTTGCGCCGTCGTATCTATGCGCCTGATTCTTAGAATCAGTTACCCATAGATTTCCCTTAGATCCGACAGGCGTAAGTCTCTTACGCCGTCGGATCGTAACTGCATATTTACGCTGGCCGCTAGGGGCGTGTACGCTGATTTACGCGGCAAAATATGTAAATCAGCTAGATACGCAAATTCACGGATGTACACCCGACGCAGTACAGTTATGCCGTTTACGTTAGGCTTTTCCCGGCGTATAGTTACCCCTGCTATATGGTGGCGTAAGTGCGGTGTACCATTGTTAAGTATAGCCGTCGTTCCCGCGACGAAATTTGAAAATTTTACGTTGTTTGCGTAACTCGTCCGTGAATGGGGCTGGACGTAATTTACGTTCACGTCAAAACCAATACGTCCTTGCGGCGTATTAGGAGCAATGCACACTGGGAGATTTCCACGGACGGCGAATGCGCCGTTCGTGAAAAACGTCAATCACGTCGGGTCACAGAACATTTAAATAAAACACGCCCCCCTGTTCCAAATTTTAATTAGGCGGGCTTACGCCGGCCTATTTACGCTACTCCGCCGCAACTTACGGAGCAAGTGCTTTGAGAATACAGCACTTCCCTGTCTAAGTTGCGGAGGCGTAACGTAAATAGGTTACGTTACGCCCGCACAAAGTTACGCCAAACTACGAGAATCTAGCCCTCTGTGTTAAAAACAAGAGGCTACTAGATCAAGATCAAAAAAAGTGGGTAAGATAAAAAAAAAAAGAAGAAAAAGGCACACTATTGTTTTTGGGCTGTACTACGGATACAAACAACAAATAGCATTCACCTATATGGTATCGATGTGATCGTCAGGAGCAGGAGAATTTATTTTGGGCTGTTCTTTGGCGGTAGGTTATGGTAGTAACCAGAAATACATAACTATATTTAAAGCGGATCTCCACTCTAAAGTGGAGTCCCGCTGATCGGCACCCTCCCCCCCTCCGGTGTCACATTTGACACCTTTCAGGGGGGGGGGGGGTGCAGATACCTGTCTACAGACAGGTATCTGCACCCACTTCCGGCCCTACGATACGGGCAAAGGACGGGTTTTTTCCTTCCTTCCCGTCCGTCCCCCCGTTGTATGCTGGGAACACTCGGCTCCCAGCACACAGCGGGAGCCAATCGGCGGGCGCAGCGCGACTCGCGCATGCGCCGTAGGGAACCGGGCAGTGAAGCCGGAGCGCTTCACTTCCTGGTTCCCTCACAGAGGATGGAGGGGGGAGCAGCAGGGTGACGAGCGATCGGCTCGTCATCTGCTGCGATCACCGCTGGACTCCAGGACAGGTAAGTGTCCTTATATTAAAAGTCAGCAGCTGCAGTATTTGTAGCTGCTGGCTTTTAATATATTTTTCCTGTGGCACATCCGCTTTAACAAACAAAAAAAACAAAAAGGATTTTTTTTTTACTATTTTGGGTCAGTCTTCCTTTGATAATAAAAAAAATTAAAAAACAGGAGATATTAATGGGACAGTACAAAGGACTCAAAGATATTAAATAAAGAGACATAACACAATTTATTTCATGTTGGCTATAATGACCACAGCGTTTATTACGGGTAACCCAAAATTGAACAATAATAATCAATAACCAGAAATATATTTAATCTTAAAGTTACATAACCATAAATTATTTATTTGACCACTTCAGCCCCGGAAGATTTTACACCCTTCCTGACCAGAGCACTGTTTACAATTCTGCACTGCGTTGCGTAGTAATTGTGCGGTCATGCGACGCTGTACCCAATCGAAATGCGTCCTTTTTTCCCCTACAAATAGAGCTTTATTTTGGTGGTATTTGATCACCTCTGCGGTTTTTATTTTTTGCACTATAAACGAAAAAACAGCGACAGTTTTGAAAAAAGAACAATGTTTTTAACTTTTTGCTATAATAAATATCCCCCATTTTAAAAAAACAAAAACAAATTTCTTCATCAGTTTAGGCCAATATATATTCTGCATATTCAAGAGTCCACTGCCCTACTGACACCGTCCACTGCCCTTCTCACATTGTCCTCTGCCCTACTGACACCATCAATTGCTCAACTGACACCGTCCACTGCCCTTCTGACATCGTCCACTACCCAACTGACACCATCCACTGCCCTTCTTACATTGTCCTCTGTCCTACTGACACCGTCCACTGCCCAACTGACACCATCCACTGCCCTTCTTACATTGTCCTCTGTCCTACTGACACTGTCCTCTGCCCAACTGACACCGTCCACTGCCCTTCTCACATTGTCCTTTGTCCTACTGACACCGTCCACTGCCCTACTCCCACCGTCCTCTGCCCTACCAACACCGTCCTCTGCCCAACTGACACCATCCTCTGCCCAACTGACACAGTCCACTGCCCTTCTCACATTGTCCTCTGCCCTACTGACACCATCCACTGCCCAACTGACACCGTCCACTGCCCAACTGACACAGTCCACTGCCCAACTGATACCGTCCACTGCCCAACTGATACCGTCCACTGCCCTACGGACACCGTCCACTGCCCTTCTCACATTGTCCTCTTCCCTATTGACATCATCCACTGCCCAACTGACATCATCCACGGCCCTACTGACACTGTCCATGTTTTAATAAATTTCAAAATGGGGGCGCAAACAAACTGAAAAAAAAACATCAATTGCAGCCACTGTGCCCATCAAACGCAGCCACTGTGCCCATCAAACGCAGCCACTGTGCCATCGAACACAGCCACTGTACCCGCAAATTGCCGCCACGGTGCCCATCAAACGCAGCCACTGCGCCATCAAACACAGACACTGTACCCATAAATTGCCGCCACAGTGCCATCAAAAACAGCTACTGTGCCTGTAAATTTCTGACACTGTGCCCATCAATTTCTGACACTGTGCCCATCAATTTCTGACACTGTGCCCATCAATTGCTGCCAGTGTGCTCATCAATTGCTGCTACTGTGCCCATCAATTGCTGCCAGTGTGCCTATCAATTGCTGACACTGTACCCATCAATTGCTGCCAGTGTGCCCATCAATTGCCGCTACTGTGTCCATCAACTGCCGCTATTGTGCCCATCAACTGCTGCCAGTGTGCCCATCAACTGCTGCTACTGTCCAAATCAACGGCTGCCAGTGTGCCCATCAATTACCACTATTGTGCCCACCAATTGCTGCCAGTGTGCATCCCCTGCCCGCCCGGCACTTACCTGTCTCGGCGGGGCAGCGGGTCACAGAAGCAATGTCCTCCACGCTCCTCGATGTCTTCTCCCATCCTCTCTACCCGTCCTCTGCTATGATTTTACGCTTGATAGGTGTCGTCCAATCACAGCACCTGTCATTTCAGCCAATCAGGTGACAGGTAACAGATCCGAGCACCTGATTGGCTGACAGTGTTTCGCTTTCCTAACACAACGCTGAGCGAACAGCGGGCGCCCAGCATGGCGCCCGCTGTTCACCTTTTTGGACGACTATTAGAGCCTATGGCTCTAATAAGGTGCTTCCAAAAAACACCCCCGATGTAATTCTGATGCCCGGAAACCCGAAAATGGGCCGGGCACCTGAATAGGGGGTGACAGCGGCGACCATAGATAGATTCATGCAATGCATGAATCTACCTATGGTGATAGTGAGATGGCAGGAGAGAGGTTTACTCTGATTTAGGTTTACTCTGCACTCGGAAAATTTCCCCCCATCTCAGCAGTGGCTCCATCCTTTTCATCTAGACTGCCAATGAAAGCAACCCGTCTTCCTCTGTAGCACACAATGGGCATACTCCACATCTTTAGCACAGTGAGGAACAACCCCATGTTGTCTTCACTCCAATACCACCCCACCCATGTTTGCTAGGGCACTGGCACAGCAACCAATAATGCTGTGGCCCAGTCGCCAGTTTCAAAGCAACCAATGATGCTGTGGCCCAGCCGCCAGTTTCATAGCAAACAATGATGCTGTGGCCCAGCCGCCAGCTTCATAACAACCAATGATGCTGTGGCCCAGTCGCCAGTTTCATAGCAACCAATAATGCTGTGGCCCAGTCGCCAGTTTCATAGCAACCAATGATGCTGTGGCCCAGTCGCCAGTTTCATAGCAACCAATGATGCTGTGGCCCAGTCGCCAGTTTCATAGCAACCAATGATGCTGTGGCCCAGTCGCCAGCTTCATAGCAACCAATGATGCTGTGGCCCAGCCGCCAGCTTCATAGCAACCAATGATGATGTAGCCTAGCTGCCAGCTACTGTCAGAAACTATGAATCAGTCAGAGACAAAAGTACAGTTAAATCACACTTGTTTATTAATAATAATAATAATAATAATAATAATAAAAGATAAACAGGGTAAACGTAGTCAAAACATAGCCAGAGTTCAGGAACCGAATCGCATAGTCAGCCAAGCCAAATGTCAGAGAGCCAGAGAAGAATGTGTAGAACAGCAAGCGGGATCAGGAGCCAGAAGGGACGTCAGCCAAGCAAGTCTTCAACAGGAAAGCAGGAGATAGTCTTTGTGATGTTGACCAAGGCGAAGGCAGAGAGCATCTTAACTGGAAGGCTTAAGTAGGCATGACTGACGAGCCGGATTATCAACAGGTGAGTCACTGTGGAGAAATAGGAGCTGGCAATTAGCCGACAGCTGAGCGGCCAGCTCAGAGAAGGAAGGGCCCTGACAGCTTCTTTGCAACCAATGATGATGTGGCCCAGCTTCCAGTTTCCTCATGTAGCAACCTGATGTTTAGTCATGAAATGTATTTGCCAAGTGATGGTTGCCTTGGCCAATTGTCAGGAGGTCAACTGATTTCCCCCTAATTCTGGAATTGCTGCACTTCTCTCTTCTATCGCTAGATGTCCAGGTATATGGTGACATTAGACAAGACAAGGGCATTGCAAGGACACCTGCTCGCTGGAGCTGTGGAGCAGGTAAGTGTCTGTTTATTAAAAGCCAGCAGCTACACTTTTTGTAGCTGCTGACTTTTAATAAACTTAAAAAATGGCTAGAAAACCCCTTTAAGCCTTCCAGTTAAGATGCTCTCTGCCTTCGCCTTGGTCAACATCACAAAGACTATCAAAGACTTGCAAGGACAGATTAGGGATGAATGGGGTGTCTCAGCCAATGGGCAGGGATTTTCTTGGGTCCCTTGGCCTGCTGGGAGAACCTGTTTATTTGGGTGGAGTCAGGTGATCAGTGTTCTGTGCCACCTGGACGGCTGTCTGGGTGGACGTGTGTTGTATTGCCCCGGGCTGCTAGGCCAGAAACCTAAGGCCTACCCGGGGGACATCTGGCTGCTAGGCTGTCTGGGGGACTATCCAGAAGCAGGGGAGCAGCTTAGGGTTGGGAATGCGGGCTTGTAGTCCAACCAGAAGTAACGGTTCCACCGGCCGGGGAACCAGTTGTGGTCAGAGGTAGAGGGGAAGCTGTCGCCACTAAGAGACCATCCACCTTGTTACCCGAGACCATTGTGAGTAAGCTGAGGCAAGTACCAGAGTAGACTTCTCACCAGCCGGGGACCCAGCGGGACAGCAGAGGTGACACTTGTGGTGTGCCAAGCCAGGGACCTAACGTGTCAGCAGGGGTGGAGCTTGAAGACTATCTGTGAGTGCCAAGCCAGGGACCCAGCAGGGAAGCAGGGGTGACTCCTGAGGAAGATACAGTGAAAGAACTCAGGGGATCCAGTGCTAGTGGATCTGAAGTCTAGTGAGAGAGACTGGGAGCTTGTTGAGTGAAGACCCACAGTGAGTGAGTGTGGAGTAAAGAGAACTGATTGTGTTGCAGATAGTTGAATAACTTTACCGTTAGTAACAGCTACAAGTTTGTTGTTGCCATAGGAGACAGCGGTCCTACCTATACAGAAGTGGAGTCTCGGAGTCTGCTAATTATCTTTGTATCTACCCAAGGGTGTCCTGGCCCTAACCCTCTCTCCCACAGTTCTGTTTAACCACTTGAGACCCGCGCTATAGACAAAAGACGTCCACAGCGCGGCTCTCAAGTGCCAAGTGGACGTCTTTGGACGTCCTTTTATGTGCATTACCCGCGCGCGCCACTGGGGGGCGCGCAGCGGGTAAACACGGTCCCGGCGCATCGCTGAAGAGCCCATGCGTGTACCTGGCGGCCGCGATGTCCGCCGGGTACACGCGATCGTCGGTAACACAGCAGGGACGTGGAGCTCTGTGTGTAAACACAGAGCTCCACGTCCTGTCAGGGAGAGAGGAGACCGATCTGTGTCCCTTGTACATAGGGACACAGCATCGGTCACCTCCCACAGTCACCCCCCTCCCCCCACACAGAACACACCCAGTATACACATTTAACCCCTTCCTCACCCCCTAGTGTTAACCCCTTCCCTGCCAGTCACATTTATACAGTAATTAGTGCATTTTTATAGCACTGATCGCTGTATAAATGTGAATGGTCCCAAATTTGTGTGAAAAGTGTCCGATACGTCCGCCGCAATATCGCAGTCTCAATAAAAATCGCAGATCGCCGACAATTACTAGTAAAAAAAAAATAATAAAAACAAATCATAATTCTGTTCCCCATTTTGTAGGCGCTATAACTTTTGCGCAAACCAGACGCTTATTGCGTTTTTTTTTTTTTTTTTTACAAAAATACGTCGAAAAATACGTATCGGCCTTAACTGAGAAAAAAAATATTTTTTTAAAAAAAAAATTGGGATATTTATTATAGCAACAAGTAAAAAATATATATATTTTTTTTAAATTGTCGCTCTTTTTTTGTTTATAGCGCAAAAAATAAAAACCGCAGAGGTGATCAAATACCACCAAAATAAAGCTCTATTTGTGGGGAAAAAAGGACGTCAATTTTGTTTGGGAGCCACGTCGCACGACCGCGCAATTGTCAGTTAAAGCGATGCAGTGCCAGAAGCTGAAATTTCGCCTGGGCACGAAGGGGGTTTATGTGCCCAGTAAGCAAGTGGTTAAGAGACAATAAATCTCAAAAAGTGTCTGGCGCCCACCTTTTCATCTTGCATTACACCCACCATTGTAACCCACTCTACACTGAAGGATCTCAGCTAAATCCCTAAATCCAAACACGCTTTACTTGCTTAAAGTGGAGTTCCATCCACTTTTTTTTACTTTTTCTTAGGGCTGCGGAAATTAACGATTAATTGGTCGATTAATCGTTAATTTCTTTGGTCGATTAAAATTATTTTGATCGATGACGATCCGCGGAGTGAGCTCCGCGGTCTCGCCCATAGGAAAGGCCGCGGCTTCGGCCTAGCTCCGGAGCCGCGGCGCGCTGACGTCATCATCACCTGCCCGCCTGCTTGTATCTTCTTCCCTTGCGCACGTGTGTCCATCGGCTACGCTGCAGATGGGTCTGCCTGCCTGATAGTCAGGTAAGAAAGGACAACCATCTGTGTGTGGTAACATTATGGGGCAGATGTATATATTCCTGGAGTATGGGGACAGATGTGTATATTAAAGCATGGGGGCAGATGCTGTAATGTACACATCTGCCCCCATGCTGTAATGTACACATCTGCCCCCATGCTGTAATGTACACATCTGCCCCCATGCTGTAATGTACACATGGGGGCAGATGTGTATATTCTTGCAGTATGGGAGGCAGATGTGTATATTAAAGCATGGGGGCAGATGCTGTAATGTACACATCTGCCCCCATGCTGTAATGTACACATCTGCCTCCATGCTGTAATGTACACATCTGCCCCCATGCTGTAATGTACACATCTGCCCCCATGCTGTAATGTACACATCTGCCCCCATGCTGTAATGTACACATCTGCCCCCATGCTGTAATGTACACATCTGCCCCCATGCTGTAATGTACACATCTGCCCCCATACTGCAAGAATATACACATCTGCCCCCATGCTGTAATGTACACATGGGGGCAGATGTGTATATTCTTGCAGTATGGGAGGCAGATGTGTATATTAAAGCATGGGGGCAGATGTGTATATTACAGCATGGAGGCAGATGCTGTAATGTACACATCTGCCCCCATGCTGTAATGTACACATCTGCCCCCATGCTGTAATGTACACATCTGCCCCCATGCTGTAATGTACACATCTGCCCCCATACTGCAAGAATATACACATCTGCCCCCATGCTGTAATGTACACATGGGGGCAGATGTGTATATTCTTGCAGTATGGGAGGCAGATGTGTATATTAAAGCATGGGGGCAGATGTGTACATTACAGCATGGAGGCAGATGCTGTAATGTACACATCTGCCCCCATGCTGTAATGTACACATCTGCCCCCATGCTGTAATGTACACATCTGCCCCCATGCTGTAATGTACACATCTGCCACACAACTACTTTTAGCTGATCTCCTTGCATTGCAACTCTGCATTAGCCACTGGTAAATGTGGTGGGGGCAGTATGGGGGGCAGATGTGTATATTCTTGCAGTATGGGGGCAGATGTGTATATTACAGCATGGGGTCAGATGTGTACATTACAGCATGGGGGCAGATGTGTATATTACAGCATGGGGGCAGATGCTGTAATATACACATCTGCCCCCATACTGCCCCCACCACATTTACCAGTGGCTAATGCAGAGTTGCAATGCAAGGAGATCAGCTAAAAGTAGTTGTATCTGTATGTGCGTTAATTAATCGAAATTAGTCGATTAATCGATTAAAAAAAAAAACGATTAATCGAACACAAAAATTTTAATCAGTCACAGCCCTACTTTTTCTTATTCAGTGATATGGGATCCAGTGCTGTATATGAGTGTATAGATCAGAGATATGGGATCCAGTGCTGCATATCAGTGTATAGATCAGAGATATGGGATCCAGTGCTGTATATCAGTGTATAGATCATAGATAGAGAATCCAGTGCTGTATATCAGTGTATAGATCAGAGATATATGATCCAGTGCTGTATATCAGTGTATAGATCAGAGATATAGGATCCAGTGCTGTATATCAGTGTTTATTTCAGAGATATGGGATCCAGTGCTGTATATCAGTGTATAGATCAGATATATGGGATCCAGTGCTGCATATGAGTTTATAGATCAGACATATGGGATCCAGTGCTGTATATCAGTGTATAGATCGGAGATATGGAATCCAGTGCTGTATATCAGTGTATAGATCAGATATATGGGATCCAGTGATGTATATCAGTGTATAGATCAGATATATGGGATCCAGTGATGTATATCAGTGTATAGATCAGAGATATGAGATCCAGTGCTGTATATCAGTGTATAGATCAGATATATGGAATCCAGTGCTGTATATCAGTGTATAGATCAGATATATGGGATCCAGTGCTGTATATCAGTGTATAGATCAGAGATATAGAATCCAGTGCTGTATATCAGTGTATAGATCAGATATATGGAATCCAGTGCTGTATATCAGTGTATAGATCAGATATATAGAATCCAGTGCTGTATATCAGTGTATAGATCAGAGATATGAGATCCAGTGCTGTATATCAGTGTATACATCAGAGATATAGAATCCAGTGCTGTATATCAGTGTATAGATCAGAGATATGGGATCCAGTGCTGTATATTAGTGTATAGATCAGGGATATGGGATCCAGTGTTGTATATCAGTGTATAGATCATAGATATGGAATCCAGTGCTGTATATCAGTGTATAGAT
Organism: Rana temporaria; assembly: GCF_905171775.1. Classification (NCBI taxonomy): domain Eukaryota; kingdom Metazoa; phylum Chordata; class Amphibia; order Anura; family Ranidae; genus Rana; species Rana temporaria. Next base: position 17,483,590 of record NC_053496.1, read on the forward strand.
CAGATATATGGGATCCAGTGCTGTATATCAGTGTATAGATCAGAGATATGAGATCCAGTGATGTATATCAGTGTATAGATCAGAGATATGAGATCCAGTGCTGTATATCAGTGTATAGATCAGATATATGGAATCCAGTGCTGTATATCAGTGTATAGATCAGAGATATGAGATCCAGTGCTGTATATCAGTGTATAGATCAGAGATATAGAATCCAGTGCTGTATATCAGTGTATAGATCATAGATATGGGATCCAGTGCTGTATATAAGTGTATAGATCAGAGATATGGGATCCAGTGCTGTATATCAGTGTATAGATCAGAGATATGGGATCCAGTGCTGTATATCAGTGTATAGATGGTATATACATGTGATCAGGGTATATGGGGATCTGTATACACAATGCAGTGACACCACTCCCGGATCCTCCTCATCTGTTGTTGTTGTTATTATTTTTTATTATTATTTTGCCGTCTTTGCCGCTGTCATGACGTCACCTGGCCGCCGCCGCTTAAGACACCGGCTCCTATTGGGCGCCAGCCTCTCCCCCGCCCAGCCAATGGTGAAGGTCCGCCGGCCTCGGGTGCAGAGTGACGTCACGTAGTTCCCGTCTGCTTTATTTTGCTTCGGTCTCCGGAGCCGCCATTACGGAAAGAACCGGACCGAGCCGAGCTGGAGAACACCGGAGCGGCTCAGAGCGGGAGGGACCGGACGAGCGACACCGAGGAGTCCGGTCCCGGGGGAGATGAGCGGGGGAAGGGAGCCGGCCACGGGATAGAGCCAGGTGAGAACCGTACTACGGGATATTGGAGGAGAGGGGGGGGGCTACCTGAGGGGTCACCTGTCATCACCTGACGGGAAGGGGGCTGACTGGTGTGTGAGGGGGCCCCCCGGGCCTACGGTGTCAGGGGCCCCGGCCTCCTGTGTGAGGAGGGAAGGAATTCACACCCTGTGGGGGCTCGTTATGTATTGTATACAAGGGGGGAGCACTGTGTGTGTTTACAAAAAAAAAAAAAATCTAAAAAAAATAATAATCTTTTTAAAATAATAAATAAATTAGATATATATTTTTTTATTATTAATAATAAAATGTGTGCACATATATCTCATTTGGAAATTATTACCTGGGTAAATGTGTGTGGGAAAAAAAATAAATAAATATATATATATATATATATATATATATAAATATATATATATATATTTGCATGCTCTAGTAAGACATATATACATAGTGGGAGGGTGTGGTGTAGTTGGATGTAAACACGGTGTTGTTATGAATATTTGGTGTGTTGGGTGACATTCCGGCGGCGTTGCTCTCCCGCTCAGGTCCGGTCGGTTGTCTCTCTGATGACGGTTTCTAATGAAATGTTGATTTGGCGTTTTGCATACTGGTGTTGCTCGCCGCCCGTCTGGTATGTTCCAGGTGGTTGTTAGCAGGTGATGATCACATGACCACAGGTAAAACGAATCAGCACAGAGCAAATTTTTTTTTCTTCTATACCTTAATGTGTCCATGTCGTATATCAGTCTGTCACCCTCTAGGGGGTTCTCTGAGCCAGGGTTGCCGTGGGACCTCTAGGGGGTTCTCTGAGCCAAGGTGGCCGCGGGACCTCTAGGGGGGTTTTCTGAGCCAGGGTTGCCGCGGGACCTCTAGGGGGTGCTCTGTGCCAAGGTTGCCGCGGGACCTCTAGGGGGTGCTCTGTGCCAGGGTTGCCGCGGGACGGCTAGGGGGTTCTCTCGGCCAGGGTTGCCGCGGGACGGCTAGGGGGTTCTCTCGGCCAGGGTTGCCGCGGGGCGGCTAGGGGGTTCTCTCGGCCAGGGTTGCCGCGGGGCGGCTAGGGGGTTCTCTCGGCCAGGGTTGCCGCGGGGCGGCTAGGGGGTTCTCTCGGCCAGGGTTGCCGCGGGACCGCTAGGGGGTTCTCTCTGCCAGGGTTGCCGCGGGACCGCTAGGGGGTTCTCTCTGCCAGGGTTGCCGCGGGACCGCTAGGGGGTTCTCTCTGCCAGGGTTGCCGCGGGACCGCTAGGGGGTTCTCTCTGCCAGGGTTGCCGCGGGACCTCTAGGGGGTTCTCTCTGCCAGGGTTGCCGTGGGACCGCTAGGGGGTTCTCTCTGCCAGGGTTGCCGTGGGACCGCTAGGAGGTTCTCTCAGCCAGGGTTGCCGCGGGACCTCTAGGGCGGGGATATGCAATTAGCGGACCTCCAGCTGTTGCAGAACTACAAATCCCATGAGGCATAGCAAGACTCTGACAGCCACGAGCATGACACCCAGAGGCATGATGGGACTTGTAGTTTTGCAACATCTGGAGGTCCGCTAATTGCATATCCCTGCTCTAGGGGGTTCTCTTGGCCAGGGTTGCCGCGGGACCTCTAGGGGCTTCTCTCTGCCAGGGTTGCCGCGGGACCTCTAGGGGCTTCTCTCTGCCAGGGTTGCCGCGGGACCTCTAGGGGCTTCTCTCAGCCAGGGTTGCCGCGGGACCTCTAGGGGCTTCTCTCTGCCAGGGTTGCCGCGGGACCTCTAGGGGCTTCTCTCTGCCAGGGTTGCCGCGGGACCTCTAGGGGCTTCTCTCTGCCAGGGTTGCCGCGGGACCTCTAGGGGCTTCTCTCTGCCAGGGTTGCCGCGGGACCTCTAGGGGCTTCTCTCTGCCAGGGTTGCCGCGGGACCTCTAGGGGCTTCTCTCTGCCAGGGTTGCCGCGGGACCTCTAGGGGCTTCTCTCTGCCAGGGTTGCCGCGGGACCTCTAGGGGCTTCTCTCTGCCAGGGTTGCCGCGGGACCTCTAGGGGCTTCTCTCTGCCAGGGTTGCCGCGGGACCTCTAGGGGCTTCTCTCTGCCAGGGTTGCCGCGGGACCTCTAGGGGCTTCTCTCTGCCAGGGTTGCCGCGGGACCTCTAGGGGCTTCTCTCTGCCAGGGTTGCCGCGGGACCTCTAGGGGCTTCTCTCTGCCAGGGTTGCCGCGGGACCTCTAGGGGCTTCTCTCTGCCAGGGTTGCCGCGGGACCTCTAGGGGCTTCTCTCTGCCAGGGTTGCCGCGGGACCTCTAGGGGCTTCTCTCTGCCAGGGTTGCCGCGGGACCTCTAGGGGCTTCTCTGAGCCAGGGTTGCCGTGGGACCTCTAGGGGGGTTCACGTCAGCCAGGGTTGCCGTGGAACCGCTAGGGGGTTCACGTCAGCCAGGGTTGCCGTGGGACCGCTAGGGGGTTCACGTCAGCCAGGGTTGCTGTGGGACCTCTAGGGGGTTCACGTCAGCCAGGGTTGCCGTGGGACCTCTAGGGGGTTCACGTCAGCCATGGTTGCCGTGGGACCTCTAGGGGGTTCACGTCAGCCAGGGTTGCCGTGGGACCTCTAGGGGTTTCACGTCAGCCAGGGTTGCCGTGGGACCTCTAGGGGCTTCTCTCTGCCAGGGTTGCCGCGGGACCTCTAGGGGCTTCTCTCTGCCAGGGTTGCCGCGGGACCTCTAGGGGCTTCTCTCTGCCAGGGTTGCCGCGGGACCTCTAGGGGCTTCTCTCTGCCAGGGTTGCCGCGGGACCTCTAGGGGCTTCTCTCTGCCAGGGTTGCCGCGGGACCTCTAGGGGCTTCTCTCTGCCAGGGTTGCCGCGGGACCTCTAGGGGCTTCTCTCTGCCAGGGTTGCCGCGGGACCTCTAGGGGCTTCTCTCTGCCAGGGTTGCCGCGGGACCTGTAGGGGGTTCTCTCAGCCAGGGTTGCCGCGGGGACCTCTAGGGGGGGTTCTCTCTGCCAGGGTTGCCGCGGGACCTCTAAGGGGGTTCACCTCCAGAGAGGTTGCCATGGGACCTCTAGGGGGTTCCATGATTAATAAGAAATTTCTGCCTCTCAGATAAGCTCCCACTGAGGCCATCGATCTTTTTAACCAACTGTAGACGGCCAGGCACTAGCATTTTCAGAATAAGACCAGCAATGCCAGTCTCCTTATTTCTCTTATAATTAGGTCTTATGTATACTACAACTTAAAGCCCGACTCCAGTCAAACCCTTTCCTCCTCCTACCCTGTAGCTGATCGCTGGAATAAAAAATAAAACGATCCCTAAATCCAAACACGCTTCTTTACTTGCCTAAACCTACAGTCATGTGACTTTCAGGTCTCAATCCGCCTCTTGTGTTTTCTCCCAGTTGGGGTCCTTCCCCCGGGTGTCCACATTACAGCCTGTGTGATGTGGATCCTTTTTTCCCTTTTTATTGGCTGTCCGGCAACGGGGTTCTCCAGGGGGAGCGAGTCTTCACAAGGAGTTATTAGGGGACCGCCATGGCAGAAGATGACCTTCAAATCTGAATCCGCAGTCACTGCAGTGGAAACGGCACCAGTGAGGGTCCCGGACACACAATAAGAAAATCATGTGAAAATGTTCTGTATGAGGAACGACTGGACGGTTATCTGTTGGCATAGTGCTTTCTACAACCAATTCTCACGGTTCAGACAAAGGTGCAAGCTAGAAAATGTTTATCGTAATTGAACACAACGTGTAATGTTTAGAGGGATCGCACAGAAATAATCAAATAGAACGGGGGTCTCCAAACTTTTTAAACTAATGGCCAGTTTACTGTTTGGACTTTAGGAGGGCCGGACTGTGCCCAGTGAATGTAAGCAATGCCCAGTCTTGCGTATTAGTCCCTTTTCACACGGGTGCCTCTGTGGAACAGAATCTCCTTGCTCAGCGGGGGGTCCAATCAGGTCTGCCTAAAAAACTGACAGGTGGACCTGATTGGACAGCCTGTGTGAAAGAACCCTTAGGAATGGTGCCCTTTTTTTTTTTTTTGGGTGTCGGTGGAAGTGTGTCCCGTTGGTTGTTGCTGGTGGAAGTGTGTCCCGTTGGTGGTTGCTGGTGGAAGTGTGTCCCGTTGCTGGTGGAAGTGTTGTCCCGTTGGTGGTTGCTGGTGGAAGTGTTGTCCCGTTGGTGGTTGCTGGTGGAAGTGTTGTCCCGTTGGTGGTTGCTGGTGGAAGTGTTGTCCCGTTGGTGGTTGCTGGTGGAAGTGTTGTCCCGTCGGTGGTTGCTGGTGGAAGTGTGTGTCCCGTCGGTGGTTGCTGGTGGAAGTGTGTGTCCCGTCGGTGGTTGCTGGTGGAAGTGTGTGTCCCGTCGGTGGTTGCTGGTGGAAGTGTGTGTCCCGTCGGTGGTTGCTGGTGGAAGGAAGCGTGTGTCCCGTCGGTGGTTGCTGGTGGAAGGAAGCGTGTGTCCCGTCGGTGGTTGCCGGTGGAAGGAAGCGTGTGTCCCGTCGGTGGTTGCCGGTGGAAGGAAGCGTGTGTCCCGTCGGTGGTTGCCGGTGGAAGGAAGCGGGTGTCCCGTCGGTGGTTGCCGGTGGAAGGAAGCGTGTGTCCCGTCGGTGGTTGCCGGTGGAAGGAAGCGTGTGTCCCGTCGGTGGTTGCTGGTGGAAGGAAGCGTGTGTCCCGTCGGTGGTTGCCGGTGGAAGGAAGCGTGTGTCCCGTCGGTGGTTGCCGGTGGAAGGAAGCGTGTGTCCCGTCGGTGGTTGCCGGTGGAAGGAAGCGGGTGTCCCGTCGGTGGTTGCCGGTGGAAGGAAGCGGGTGTCCCGTCGGTGGTTGCCGGTGGAAGGAAGCGGGTGTCCCGTCGGTGGTTGCCGGTGGGAGGAAGCGTGTGGTTGCCGGTGGGAGGAAGCGTGTGTCCCGTTGGTTGTTGCCGGTGGGAGGAATAATGCCTCAAGGGCTAGATAAAGGTGAGCAAAGAGCCACATCTGGCCCCAGTAGCAAAGAGCGACCCACAAGACCTGGCTAGTAGGTATCTATATTTGCCATTGTCGTTCTCGAGCATTAATACGGTTGCCGGTGGAAGGAAGCGTGTGTCCCGTCGGTGGTTGCCGGTGGAAGGAAGCGTGTGTCCCGTCGGTGGTTGCCGGTGGAAGGAAGCGTGTGTCCCGTCGGTGGTTGCCGGTGGAAGGAAGCGGGTGTCCCGTCGGTGGTTGCCGGTGGAAGGAAGCGGGTGTCCCGTCGGTGGTTGCCGGTGGAAGGAAGCGTGTGTCCCGTCGGTGGTTGCCGGTGGAAGGAAGCGTGTGTCCCGTCGGTGGTTGCCGGTGGAAGGAAGCGTGTGTCCCGTCGGTGGTTGCCGGTGGAAGGAAGCGTGTGTCCCGTCGGTGGTTGCCGGTGGAAGGAAGCGTGTGTCCCGTCGGTGGTTGCCGGTGGAAGGAAGCGTGTGTCCCGTCGGTGGTTGCCGGTGGAAGGAAGCGGGTGTCCCGTCGGTGGTTGCCGGTGGAAGGAAGCGGGTGTCCCGTCGGTGGTTGCCGGTGGAAGGAAGCGGGTGTCCCGTCGGTGGTTGCCGGTGGAAGGAAGCGGGTGTCCCGTCGGTGGTTGCCGGTGGGAGGAAGCGTGTGGTTGCCGGTGGGAGGAAGCGTGTGTCCCGTTGGTTGTTGCCGGTGGGAGGAATAATGCCTCAAGGGCTAGATAAAGGTGAGCAAAGAGCCACATCTGGCCCCAGTAGCAAAGAGCGACCCACAAGACCTGGCTAGTAGGTATCTATATTTGCCATTGTCGTTCTCGAGCATTAATACGAGTTGGTATCATGTTTCGGTTACATCATGATATGCACCTTGTGGAATGATTTAATGCCTGATTTTTTTTTTCGTAGTGTATACTAGGCATTAGGTGGGTAAATCCCCCCCCCCCCCGGTAAAATCTTTAAACATGGCCTAACACGATGGGTTAGGGATGGGACCCCAAATTATTAGTAACCTACCTTCCCATCCACCCCTCTAACCACTGGTATGAACGACAAAAAAAAATACCGTTGTATTGTGGACACTTTTTATTGGTGGAGGTGATGCATCCAGTGGCTGGGCACTCTGTCATGGGCCCCCTGAAGCAGAAGATCTCAGGGGGTGGTGAAGGTGCCCAGGAGGATATTGCGTGCCCGTTCCCCAGGGAAGGAAGGTAGCTTGGCACATGGAAACTGACTTTGATCCATTACAATGCATGATGACTTGGGGAGGAGGTGTTTCATAGCAGGATTTAGGAGTTGGGGCCCTTTCTCAGTCTGTCCAATCAGGTCCGTCTGTCAGTTTTTAAGGTGGACGTGATCGGACCCTCCTATGGAGCGGCACATTTCAGCGGTGACATGTCCGCTGACGACCCGCCGCTATCTGATCCTGTCCGCAAACCTTTGCCTCCTGTGTGAACGAGACGTTGGCGCACAGGCCACTTCTAAACGCCTTTCCATACGGCAGGTGTGGCTGTTATCGGAGCCCAGGGTTTCCCATGAGATCACCAGGCATTGCTCCTCTGGGCTGCGAGTGGCCTGGTGTAAAGGTCGCCTTCTTTATAAATTGTGTAGAAGTTCATCTCTAGTGGAATCCTGATGCAATGTGTACACAATTCCAGCCCGTATGATGAGGCGAGTGTCATGCTTTATATGTGAGCTAATGGGACAGTCACCTACAGCAGGGATTACAATGGCACCTGGAAATCTTGGCGCATAGTTTTGGGTTTCCGTCACTTCCAGCAGTTTGGAGATTTTTTTTTTTTTTTTTTTTTTTTATATGGACCTTTATGGGAATTTTTCTTTGTGTGACCAGCAAGCTTGTGCAGAATTTGCTGTCACTAGGCTCTGTGTTGACAGGCCAATTAAAGGGGGGATGGGCAGTTGTCAACATAGTATGTTCTGCAGTTTCCACCCAGTCTGACCATTGTACGAAAGAATGAGAGAATGGATTGTGCAGCGTGACCTCGGCGTCGGCCCCTGTGTTGTGACACATGATACAGACGCATAACTCATTGTTTTTTTTGCTCATTGTGGTCTGTTTACTTGACCCATAATTACATTTTTGACATTTTTACATGGGAAGGCTTTTAAGCCTTTTATTTTATAGATGTTGATCGTTGGGGTGCTTCTAATAAATCTGACTCAGCCCTCTACTGAGGAGTATGTGGTTTTATTTTTAATTTTAATAAGGGCACTCGTGTCTTTTAATGACGTAGGTCATGTTTTGGAATGTTGAGTAAAGCCAATGACTCAAATAGTTTATTTTTATTTTTTTAATGTATATTAAGCCCGCTCAAGCAGACCGCTAAAAATAGGATCATAGCATAACATCTAGATCTAGCGCTAGGGTGCCAAACCAGTGCCCCCGGGGCCACATGTGACCTGCGGAGCCCTCTGATGTGGCCCGTGACCTCTTGTTGTGGGTTGGCAAGCACAGATCGCAGGTTGCCATCCCAGAGCATCAGTGTTGTGAATGAAGCCAGGGGTAGAGGAAACTAGCAGAGCCGCATAAGCGCTGCCTCCTGTCGCAGGCGGAGTGATGCCAAATGCACTCTAGCTGGGACAGCAAAAACTGGCGATACTTGAATGGAAGACTGGTAAAGGGGTTATAAACCCTTACAGACCACTTTCACCTACAGGTAAGCTTAGATTAAGGCTTGCCTGTAGGTGCTGGAAATATCTCTTAAATCTACACGGTGTAGGAGATATTTACAGTTCCCTGTATGGCGATATCTTCCGCGCATGCACCGGTGTATTCGCCGCATGCGCACTCTAGAAAGAGCATGCTGTGCCGTTTTCAAGCTGGGCGGGGGTCATGCCGTGACTGCCTCGGAAGGAAGAGGGGGTGAAGAATGGACGCTTCCAGCCAGTGAGGAAATCGGGGACATCACAGGATTCGGTTTCAGGTAAGTGACACATAATGGGCTACTATGTGATGCATAGTAGCCCAATATGCTTTACCTTTGCAGGGAAACATCAGGGTTTACTTCCTCTTTAAGTTTATTACTAAAATCAGTGTATGTATAGGCATATCTCCAGTGGTTGCTGTGCTGCTTTCAAACTGATCCCCCAAGTGCAGCGCACCTGCAGGTTACCTTCATGGAGCCATTGACTTATGTTATTACCTGCGGGTTTGATGCGCTTTCAGAAAGTGCACCACACCTGTAGGATATAAGGAAATTCTATAGTAAAGTACAGCTAACCCGCAGGAAAGCCACAAGTGCACCCGCAGGAAAGCCACAAGTGCACCCGCAGGAAAGCCACAAGTGCACCCGCAGTGTGGCTAAACCACAGTGCATCCATGTGAAGGCTGCCTTGTGCCCCTTTCACGCAATCGGACTGACCCAATCAGATCCCCCATTCACCTCTATGGAGTGGCAGATGTAAACAGACCTGTGTCCATTTACACCCACCTACCTCTGATCCGCAAAAAAAAACAAAGGGGATCATCCCCTTCCGCCTGGATGGGTTGGATTGAAGGGCCCATAGAATAGAGTGGGCTGTGTCTGCATATACAGAGTGGACACGGATCTTTCATCTGCCCGCTCCGCTCACTGGTTACCAAGTTGCTTAAGTGGCCCTTGCTCTTTAAAAGGTTGGGCAGCCCTGGTGTAGAGCAACAAATGGCAAGCACTAGGCTCTCATTACTGCGGCTCTGTGGGTGCATTTGTTTGGGTGCAGCAGCCCAATCATTTGAATGTGGAGCTGTTGTACCCGCAGGAAAAATGTCCCCAAACAGTTTCCAAAATGCACCCACGGGGTGCCACAGCACTGAAGACACACTGCTTTTTCAGATATGTAGAGATTCTATCAAAGTGTTTGTAACCCCCCCCCCCCCCCCCCTTTCACCTACAGGTAAACCTAGATTAAGGCTTGCCTGTAGGTGCAAGAAATATCTCCTTAACCTACACGGTTAAAGTGGAAGTAAACCCTCCTATTTTCAGCCAAGGAAGCTGCCATCTTGGCCTCTGTTTAATCTGCAACTGCCACGATGCTGCACATGTGATCAGTTATGAAACCAGCCATTGGATGGTTTGACAGTTTGGTTGAGAGCACAAGCAAATGTGACACCTAGCATTTCCGGCATGCCGGGAATGATAACTGTTTTTTTAAACTATCAAATAGATGGGTTTACTTCCGCTTAAAAGGAGATATTTGCAGTAAGTAATGCACCGATGTCTACGTCGCAGGCGCACTGAGCGTGCTGTGTTTTTGTGAATGGCATAACAGGGTTAATGACGTATTCCTGCGCATGTGCGGGGATCTGCCGGTCCCGTGCAGGAGTGACGCCATCGCCGATCTGGCCAATAACGGCGCCGGAGCGGCGATAACAAGAAGCTCCGAGGGGACATGGCGGTGGACAAGACTTCTCGGGTAAGTGCCACATAATGAGTTGGTATGCTTCTGCGAGACTTTGCTGCAGCGAAATGAGCCTGACTTGGGAGCGGGTACCTGTCAAAATTGGGTACTCGCTTCCCCCCCCCCCCCCCCCCCGACAGGTGCCAAATGTGGCAGCAGGGAGAGGCAAACCAACGGCACTTCCCATTTTGGGTGGCGCTCTGCTTTAATTACAGCAGGGACGCTGTCTGTCTGAACACGCTGCACCTTATGATTGAGCAGTGATGTCATCATTGTGCTTTCTTCTATCTGGGAGTTCACTGTCATTACATGTGCATTACTGCAGGGCCTGATTGGTACTGAATGCTGGCTCTCCTGCTCTTAGGCCAAATGTTGCCGAACAGTCAATTACTCTGGGCTTATCACAAGACAAGCTCATGTACTTATGTGGTTGGATTTAAAGTGCATTTAAATGATTGCATAAGTGCATATATTTCTGCTTTTAAGATCTGCCTGGTGTTCAGATGCAAGGCTTGTATTGTATATGGCAAAACAAAGAATTATTAGAGTTTAAAATATGTTTTAATTGACACACATAAAACATGTAAAATGTACTTTTAATGCCAGAATGTACTTCATGCACACAAAACGCATGACTGCCATGCAGAGTAGATGGGACTTTTCAGCAGCCAGGCTTGTCTAAGCACTTCCATTGTCTTTACAAGTATCTGTAGAGATGTCATGGCTCTGATGGAGGAGAGAAGTCCCGGCAGGGGCTCTGCCAGTGTTACTGGTATTCTGTAGATTCCACCCAGTCTGATCATTGAGAATAGATTGTGCTGCGTTCTCTCATGCTGTGACCTATTCAGACACACAACACATTGTTGTTTTGTTCATTGTGGTCTATTTGCTTGACCTGAAATCTGAGTTTACTTCTGAGTTGGTGAATGTCATCCTGATGGAAACCAATTGCACCCCATTCTAATCTATCAGTCTGACAAGAGGAAAACTCTGGCAGTATAAGAATTTGTGTGGGCGGCTGTTTAAGAAGTTGCCCCTGTAGGGCATCACAATGGTGTAGCCGTTGGCACTTTCACCTAGCAGCAAAAGGGTCACTGGTTTGAATCTGGCTACCTGCTTGGAGAGTTTGCATGTTCTCCCCCTGCGTGGGTTGCCTCCGGATACTCCGGTCTCCATCCCATTCTCCAAAGACATTGGTTAAAGCAGATTCACAAACCGTAGGAGGGTTTTAAAGGTGCATTAAATACCAGGATTGCATTACATGCAGAGTTCAGGGGGGGGTTACACACACAGAAACCAGACTTCTATGTTTACAAGTGATTGTGGTGAGCAGGCACCAAAGGGTCTGAGCCAGAGGTGGTGGAACGGAAAAAAAGCTATTTTTTAAAGTCAGCAGCTACTAAGGACACGCACCTGTCCTAGTCGCCCGTGATGTCTATCCCCCGACGTAATCGCTCGGTCCTGGCGCCTCCATCCTTACTAAGGGAAACGGGCAGTGAAGCGCATGCGTGACTGGCGTGGCGCTGTATGAATGGGCGGCTGCCTCCTGGGATACACACAGTTCCCAGAAGGCAGCGCGGCTCATTCACCAGAAGACACCGCGACGGAGGACGAGGCAGAAGAGCTACTTGCGCATAGCAACCGCCCTTTCAGGTGAGTATACATTTATTTTATTTTATTTATTTTTTGGGGAAAGGGGGGAAAAAAAAGGGTGGAACTCCTTTAATTGGCTCCTGTCTAATTTGGCCCTAGTATGTGTGAATGTGAGTTGGGGACCTTGGGTTGTAGGCGCCTTGAGGGCAGAGACTGATGTGAATGTACATGTAAAGCGCTGTGTAAATTGACAGCACTATAGAAGTACCTGAAATAAATAAATATACTGCTTGAACTATGCTCAGGGTGGATTTAAATCACATTTTTAACCACTTGCTTACTGCTTACATTCCCCCCCCCCACAAATAGAACCTTCTTTTGGTGGTATTTGATCACCTCTGCGGTTTTTAAATTTTTGTTAAAAAAAAAAAAAGAAAAAAATGAAAAAAGATCGATTTTGTAAAAAAAAAAAAAAAAAAAAAAAAAAGTTGTATATTTTGTTATAAAATTTTAGCAAACAGGTAATTTTTCTCCACCACTGGTTGGTGGCACTGGTAGGTGGCACTGATATGCATTGGCAGGCACAGATGAAGTGATCACAGCGCGCGCACAGGGAGCGTGCAAAGGGGAGGACGTCTATTGACGGCCTCCCGGCAATGTCTGCACTGTAGCGGTTATTCAGGTATAGTGAAGACGGGAACCTGTTAAAGAGCAACTGTCATCTCTGTTCTGCAGCAGCTCCTCTGACCTGCTTTTGACTCACCAAGTCTCATTCACTTTAATGGGACGGCTGGTGATGTGGCAGTGACACAACAAGGTGAGGGACGTGGCGACAGCAGGTGAGTAGATGCCCGCTAACGGGCGCTGCCACGATAGATCGGAAATGAGAGGTGTTCTTTAAATGTAAGGACTTATTTTTGCTGGTAGTTAGAATCTTTAATTGCAAACAGATGAAGGTTTCCTTTTTGGAATAATAGGCTGTCAGGTTAGTAAAACGGCGATATCAGAACTGATTCAATCAAACCTGAATATGATTTGTTTATGTAGGGGTGCAACGGATCAAAAAACATGTGGTGTGCCGATCCACGGATGTTGACCCTTCGGATCACGGATTAATGACGATCCGTTGCACCCCTATCTTTGAGACATTTGCACCATGGCTGGCAACAGGTAACATCACACTGCAGAGGTTCCATAAATTCTGTACATAGCGGGGGCTCTCGATGTGCTGAGCCCTGTTCAGGCATATGGGTTTAGATCAGGGGTGTCCAACCTTTTGAAGTGCGAGGGCCACTTAAGCGACTTGGTAACCGGAGCCACAATGAGCGCAGCAGGCGGATGGCAGGTCCATGTCTGCTCTGCATATGAAGAGCAGACACGGATGCAGCCCACTATTTTTTTTTTTTTTTGCGGATCAGATTGGAGGTAGGCACAAGTCGGTTTACATCTGCCACTCCTTAGCGGTGAATGGAGGGTCCAATTGGGTCCGACTGACTGCGTGAAAGGGGCCCAAGGCTGCTTTCACACAGATGCGCTGCAGTTTACCAACGCATTGTACCTTTTGGCTTCCCTGTACTTTGCATTAGACTTCTATTATATTCTGTAGGTGTGGTGCACTTTCAGAAAGCTCACCAAACTCGCAGGTAATAACAGAAGTCTATGGCTCATTGCAAGTAACCCGCAGGTAACCCGCTCTGCACCTGTGGATCAGTTTGAAAGCAGCCCAGTAACCACTGCAATACAGATATGCCCATATATACACTGTGATTTTGTTAATAAACTGACCTTTAAAACGGTGTTCTATTCTAAGCCAGAGCAGGAGGTTGCGGGCCACATCAGAGTGCTCTGCGGGCCACATGTGGCCCCCGGGCCACTGGTTGGGCACCCCTGGTTTAGATACTTTGTTTAAAGGTGCTTATTTTTGTAGATTTTATTTACCGTATTTATCTTGCTATAACGCGCCCCGGCGTATAGCGCGCACCCCCAACCTAGAAGGAAAATTCCTGAAAAAAAATTACTTCGTTTGGATGCCCCTCGTCGGTGTCATAGCGTCCATCGGCGGCCTTGTCCGGTCCTGTGTCCTTCTGCGGCCATCGTGGTGTCCTTCCCGCGCTGTTTTTGAACCACTCCGCTGACATATACCGAGCGCAGTACACTCGGGTATAGTCGGGCAGGCTCGGCTCCGGCTATACCCGAGGGTACTGCGCTCGGTATATGTCGGCGCAGTGGTTCAAACACAGTGCGGGAAGTGGGTATCGGCGTATATCGCACACCTACGATTTTTGCCCTGATTTTCAGGGCAAAAAGTGCACGGTATACACCGATAAATACGGTATTTATGTGTGCGCTGTAGTGCTACCTTTGTCAGTTCTGAACTATTGAAGTCACTGACTAAGTGCAAGCCTATTTAGATAAGGTGCAGTAACACTTAACATGCATATGCATCTTCCAGGGCAGCAGTTCAAGCCTTTCAAAAACGTGCCAACAAGGTCATCCCCCTTTTTTCCCAATCTGTGTTCCTACACAAAACCTCAAGCATTTAACTAAAAACACCAAGACCTCCAAGCGGGGGTCAGCAACCTTTTTCACGTTTAAAGTGGAAGTCCATTTAAAACTAAGCTTAAAGTGTTACTAGACCCATATGAAAATAGTTCTCCCCCCACAGTGCCCGCAGCTTATAAATGATCTTTCACATTAAAATACTGCCACTATATACTCTAGTTAGTGGGGGATCTTCTACTCCTCCACTAGCTGTCACAATCTGAGTAGTCATGTTGGGCACTGCCCATCCGGCTGCCTCATCCATTCAGTGTTCTGGAAATTGGAAAAATACAGGGCTTGGTTGTCAACGAACTACCATGGTGCTATGGTAGTGGATTGAGCTTCCCGTCACAGTATAACGCTCTGCCTATATCGGAGGTAGGGACAAATATACCCAGACAGTCTGCAGGACTGTGGCATTACACCCATAGTCTGCTGATCAAGGGTGCAATGCTTTACTCATAGTGTCATTTTTACAAGCATTTGACAACAGGCATCCAGTGAGCAATATCACTGTGTAGTCGTATTACACTTCTTTTTTTTTTGCAATCGGTTGTGCTGCTATCGGGGAGTTAAAAATTATATTAACTGGCGCATTGACAATGTGTATATTTTAGACTTGGACCTCAGACCACCCTCTAATGCTGGATACACACTGTCCGCAACCAGCCAACTTTCAGTCAGTGTGTACAGCAGTCTGTCTGATCGAAGCCGGTCGAAAGGACATCCAATTACACTAGCAGCCAATGTCTGTGAGGGCTCATCTGTGTATTCTGGAGGGGGGAGGATACAATAGCATGGTGGGGGAGATCACTGCACCAACATTGCTTGTTGTGTTGGTACGGCAATCCGTCAGGTGTTTTTTTTTTTTTTCATTCTAACTGCTGCATTGAACCTGGAAAGAGAACTTGCAGTACCTACTGAGCTTTATGCATTTAGCCTTCAGACCTTGGGTCAGCCCCCCCCTACCGGTGCCGGCGCCTTCAGACCTCGGGTCAGCCCCCCCCTACCGGTGCCGGCACTTTCAGACCTCGGGTCAGCCCCCCCTACCGGTGCCGGCGCCTTCAGACCTCGGGTCAGCCCCCCCCCCACCGGTGCCGGCGCCTTCAGACCTCGGGTCAGCCCCCCCCCCACCGGTGCCGGCGCCTTCAGACCTCGGGTCAGCCCCCCCCTACCGGTGCCTTCAGACCTCGGGTCAGCCCCCCCTACCGGTGCCTTCAGACCTCGGGTCAGCCCCCCCCTACCGGTGCCTTCAGACATGTATAACATGTGTTTTTATGACCCTGCATCTTTGACACACACGTGTGAATGGGTCCAAACAAAGCTGGTATTGTAGCTCAGAGAAATTTAGAAATGCACCTGCTTGTCTCCTCAATCATCACGGTTTTCCCCCTGCACTGAAAACCTCACTTCCTCTCCATGGCTCCTGCATGTCAATGGCTACCCAGCTGCTTCCTTGTTGCTATAGTGATGCACAGCAGCATACTTGGGGTGATTTATTTTCAGGAGGCCCTGTACTTTCCCATAGCCACCACTAGAAGGTGCTGCTTTGCAACTTGACAGGAGGAGGTGTCCTTGGTGCAGTAGAGAGAGCAGCAGCCAATGGCAGCGGGTGCCCCCAAGAAAAGCATTTGCCTGGATACACGTTGAGGGGGCTGGCAGCTCATGCATTAAAGAAAAAATATGTTCCTGCTGCACAGAGCATATTGTAAAACCCAGACTCTGAGAAATCTGCAATCTTATGCTTCCTTAACACTTGAGCGGACGCACGCCAGCAGCTTCATATATTGATGGCGCTATTCTTGTGGGAACTCCAGATATGGCTTTAATTGCATAGTTACAGTGACTTGAGAAAATATCCACCCTGCTTGGTGTTTATTTTTCCTGTGTTGCATCACAACCTGGAACAAAAATTTCTTTTTTTTTTTTTATTTAGTCTTGGTACTATGTGATGTACACAACATCGTTACATGCCTGCAACCTTTTTGAAGGTACAATTTTGTACAATATTGTGTGCAGAAGTGTAAAATGCCTCAGACTGCTTTCACACTGAGGCATTGCGCCATCGGCGGTAAAGCGCTGCTATTTTTGGCGGCGCTTTACCATCGTTTTTGCTGCGCTTTTCGGCCGCTAGTGGGGTGCTTTTATCCCCCCCCCGCTAGCGGCCGAAAAAGGCTGCAGCGGCGGTTCGGCAGCGCTGCCCATTGATTTCAATAGGCAGGGGCGCTTTAGGAGCGGTGTATACGCCTCCAGTGTGTGAAAGAGGTCTAAAGATGTGGTCAATCAACTTCAAAGGTCCCATAATTAGATGATTGTGAGGGCCACCTGTGCGCAGAATATCACATAATTCGTCATACAATGTCAGTATAAAATGGGCTGGACTTCATTCAGACTGGCCCACTTTGACAGGTCTCTCCCCTGGTGGCTGGACAACTCCCGCATCCCCCCGGCCACCTAAGCCCCCTCTCCCCCTTCACTAGCCATTCTACTTTATTACAGTAGAAAGGCTGGTACTGGTACTCTTATAGGCAGTACCAGTGGAGAAGCTAGACATTATTTCACCCGGGGCAAAGAATCAGTTTGGTGCCCCCCCTTATGGGACAAGATTTGGCAGAAGTGAGAAACTCCCAGGCCATAGCTGTTGAGTCAGCTGTCTGTCCCCTCCCCCATGCTCCTCTGTCATCGTCCCTGCTCCTCCCCCCTGCTTCTCTGTTCCCCCCCAGGTGAGCGCTGCAGGAAGGGAGAGACAGAGGAGCGGAGGGGGGCGGCGGTCCGCTGTCACTGAAGCCGGCCCACTGAGCCATCGGCCCACCGGGAAACTACGGCCAGTCCATCCCTGAGTATAAATACATACATTTGTTTAAAAAGGCCCCTGAATTGCAGTCCTAGCAAGCAATATGAAGATCAAGAAGCTTTCCAAATGTTGTCAGACAGTTGTGAAGAAGTATAAAATGGGCTTTATATTTTAACGAAAACAAAATCTATGAACTTCCCATTAACCACTTGCCGTCCAGGCCTTTTCTGGCACTTTTTGTTTTCAAGCTTAAATAGGAAATCACAACCCATCTATCTTTTTTATTTATTTATTTTTTCTATCAGAGACCCAATGAAATGGCGCTCGTTGCAATTTGTCACAGTATTTGCGCAGTGGTTTTGCAAGCTCTAGTTTTTGGGGAAAAATACATTTTAATCAATTAAAACACAATAGTTGCCCCAATTTTTTTATTGTATAATGTCAGCAGTCTTTCCCATGATTGTGATTCCTACTGAACCAGACTGAGACCATTTCAAGGCTCAGGAACCCTTTGCAGGTGTTATGGCTTAATTGGCTGATTCGAGTGGGACACTTTGAGCCAAGAATATTGCACCTTTTCACAATATTTAAATTTTCTGAGATTGTGGATTTGGGGGTTTCATGAGCTGTAAGCCATAATCCTCACAATTATGACATGTCACAGCTTGAACTATCTTGCTTTGCATGTTCTAAGTCTCTCTCATATATTGCATTAGTGAAATGAACTTTTGCATGATATTCTAATTTTTCGAGTATCACCTGTATGTGCACATCTTCTCTTCTGTATTCAGAGTTCAAATGTACTAAATCATCTGGCATTAGGGTTCTGAATTTGTTTAGGTTTATTTTGAGCCCCAGAGGTCTAATATTTAGAGACGTCTGCAGGTCACAAGGGGTTAAAGCGTAGTTATATTTCGCGACATCCTTGGCTTGGCTGCCAATGGGATTGAGGGTTTGCATTGCTTTACTATAGTAGCTGAATTCCACTGGATAAGTCCGTCCCATCACACATCTATTGCTGGCTCTAGAATGTTTTACTTGTAAATGACAGCTTGGTAGGATATACTGTATTTATCGGGGTATAGCGCGCACCCCTAAAGTTTCCCCAATTCCTGTGGAATTTTTCTTTTGTACTTACAGTTTTGGTGTCTTGCGCGGCGTCCGTCTGCGGCTTCGGGTGTCCTCTTCGTCTGGTCCGGCGTCCTTCTGCGGCGTCCTCCCAGCTCGTCAGCGCGAGAGGAGCCGAGACTGGCCGACGATACACGAGTGTACTGCGCTCGGTATATGCCGGTGCAGTATTCAAACTCGGCGCGGGTATCGGCGTATACCGCGCACCCACGATTTTGCCCTGATTTTCAGGGCAAAAAAGTGCGCGGTATACGCCGATAAATACGGTACTTGGTTACTTCCAGAAATGTTTCCTATGCAGGTTTTCAATTGGAATGGCCGAATCTATATTATGCATATGGCTGTTCTGTTATTATCCAGGTTGTCTCTGTGAAGCCTGTAGAAACCACTTGTATAACCATGTCCGGGGTCTGGGCAATCCCCCTTGGAAAGAAAATTATATTAAAAGTCAGCAGCTACAAATCCTGCAGCTGCTGACATTTAATATATGGACACTTATCTGTCCTGGGCGCCTGTGATGTCGGCACCTGAAGCCGATCTATTCCTCTGCTCTCGGGTTCTGCTGCCGCCACATCGGTAAGGGAAGCCTTGCGGCTTCACTTCCTGGTTCCCTACTGCGCATGTGCAATCCCACTGGTCCCTGCTGTCTTCTGGGCGGCGTAGGTGCCAGACGTGGCGTAGGTCAATAAGATGATCTTTGCCCTGAATTTGGTACACAAATACGGCAGCTGCTGACTTTTAAAAAATGGACACTTACCTGTCCAGCGCACCCTGTATGTCAGCAGCTGAGGCTGAGCAATCGCTCGGTCCTCTGCTGCTTCCGCCGCCATCTTTGGTGAGGGAATCAGGAAGTGAAGCCTGATGACTTCACTGCCCGATTCCCTACTGCGCATGCACGAGGATCGTGGCGCGCGGTCACTGGTCCCCGCTCTTTCCTGGGAACAGTGTTTCCCAGAAGACAGCGGGGGGAGTGACTTCACAGGCTTAATTCCCCGCGGGGATCAGACCCGGAAGTGGTGCAAATACCTGTCTCAGACCGATTGCGGGACTCCAGCGGCGATCGGGTCCGCTGGTCACGGAGCTTCGGACCAGGGCACGCACCAGCGACCCACGGCTGGGCAGTTAGAGGACGTACCTGTATGTGCTTGTGCCCAGCCGTGCCATTCTGCCGACGTATATGTGCAGGAGGCGGTCTTTAAGCGGTAAAGAGGGGAACTTTTTTTTTTCTTTTTGCTCTGATCAGACTTCTGTTGGAGGGTGGCTGTTTGTTCTCCATGGTCCAACATACGTAGGATATGTAGGAATGCAGCCACCTTCTCATACACACCATAAGAAAATCAGGCGAACATTTTCATCTGAGGAACGATCAGACGATTTTGTACACAACTTTCGACAGCCAATTTCCGAATGAAAATTTCCAAAGCGACAAACTCCAATGTTTCTCATACGGTAACAGAACAAATGATTTTTTTGTTTTTAATATGTATAATTGTAGTTCGAGAAAAATCAGAAAAGACTGCAGATGATCAGAAATGATAAACGCCAAAGAAAAGCCTTTGTCGTACGATAATTTTCGGACATTATTTCCTTCCTCGTCTGCTGTGAAACAACTAGGAAAATTGGATCATCACCTGATTTTCCTATACTGTTCACCCCACTTTACTCGCTCCTGAGATGCACTGGACTATGCGATTTGTAGTACGCAGAGATCAACGGACTGAAGGCGAGGTTCGGAGGATCACCAAGGAGGTGGAAAAACACAGCAGGAAATTATTTACTAAAAATTTGATTACAGGGCCATTAAGTAGTGGATGTGTATGGATTGTTTTTGGAGAATTGGAATATCGTTTAGTGTGACTTTATACAGACATTAATGCACTCTCCTCTCTTGATGGTGTATCTTTTATTTGCTTTTACTCTGCATGCCTCAGGCATCCATGTCTTGGGTGTGAGTGGAAAGGCTTTTACATTGGGTATATTATACTGTGTAGGCAGAGTGTTGGCAGACTTGCCATGGGAAGCTTTGGCCCTTCCTACATCATATGATGTAACAGTCCTCTTTTGTTTTCAGTGGCACAACTGTCTGAATTTATTAGGCATGCATTTCTCTGTAGATTTCTTTTTTTCTTTTAATAATTCTGTGTTGGGACCACTTGTTCATTCACTTGAAGTTTATAATCATGTACAGAACTTTTTTATTTATTCAGTTATTTCATCGTTTGTCTAGACAATTTTTTTTTGCACAAGCATTGGTATAAGGCTGGGCACGAATGTTGGGATTGGTTTATAGTCTACGTAGGTTGAATTGCATAGCTATTGCAACCTGTTTCTTCCAGCCATCAAAAATGTATGAGGCTGTTTAGAAATGTTGGTGAGTTGGCGAAAAACTCTAAGAAGTTACTGAAGTGTGTGGTTATTGTACATTCTAATGCTCTCTGTGGGAGTTTTACCATCATTGTTCATCTCTACAGTCTGTAAAGCTCTATGAGGTAGAGCTGCACGATTAACCACTTAAGGACCGCCTCCTGCACATATACGTCGGCAGAATGGCACGGCTGGGCACATCAACGTATATATACGTCCTGTACTTGTACCCAGCCGTGGGTCGCGGGCGCCGCTCGAGTGCAGCGATCGGTCCTCGGAGCTGAAGAACGGGGAGAGCCGTGTGTAAACACGGCTTCCCCATGCTTCACTGTGGCGGCATCATCGATCGTGTGATCCCTTTTATAGGGAGACTCGATCGATGACGTCACACCTACAGCCACACCCCCCTACAGTAGTAAACACACACAAAGTGAACCTAAACTCCTACAGCGCCCCCTGTGGTTAACTCCCAAACTGCAACTGTCATTTTCACAATAAAGAATGCATTTTAAATGCATTTTTTTGCTGTGAAAATGACAATGGTCCCAAAAATGTGTCAAAATTGTCCGAAGTGTCCGCCATAATGTCGCAGTCACGAAAAAAATCGCTGATCGGCGCCATTAGTAGTAAAAAAAATAAAAATGCAATAAAACTATCCCCTATTTTGTAAACGCTATAAATTTTGCGCAAACCAACCGATAAACGATTATTGAGATTTTTTTTACCAAAAATGGGTAGTAGAATACGTATCGACCTAAACTGAGGAAAAAAAAAATTATATATATTTTTGGGGGATATTTATTATAGCAAAAAGTAAAAAATATTGCATTTTTCAAAATTGTCGCTCTATTTTTGTTTATAGCGCAAAAACTAAAAACCGCAGATGTGATCAAATGCCACCAAAAGAAAGCTCTATTTGTGGGGGGAAAAAAGGACGCCAATTTTGTTTGGGAGCCACGTCGCACGACCACGCAATTGTCTGTCAAAGCGACGCAGTCCCGAACTGTAAAAACACCTTGGGTCTTTAGGCCTCATATTGGTCCGGGGCTTAAGTGGTAAATAGCGGAGAGAATCGCAAATTCGATTCTCCCTGCCCGCGATCTCCCCGCGGGATGACCCGCAATTCTTCTGTTTCACGGCCGGTTCCACGTAACCAGCGTGGAACGCAAATGGCGCCGATATCTGAGCCGCTGTCAGCAGCCTGCGCCGCTGGATGGATGCCTGGGCTTCTCTTGCAGATCTGTAGCGTGTATCCATGCGCCACCCAATGGTTGCTGGCGGTACTGCTTTTGATGTATAAAAAACAGACCAGTGATATGTCTATAATGTTAAAGTTTGATTCTGCTTTTCTCATAGGAGTTATATGGTCTTTAGCATTATAGACATATCACTGGTCTTTTTTTTGTTGTTGTTGTATATATTCATATTTTCAGATAAATCGCAGGTTTATTTGGTGGGGAGGGGGGGGGGGGGGGGTCTGGCATTCAGTTTTTGACATTCAGTTTTTGAGAATCGCAATCTTTAGTCTAAGCAAAAGAATCGTGATTCTCATTTTGACCAGAATCGTGCAGCTCTAATATAAGGGCGTTGCATAAAACCAACAATCAAATTGGATGATTACTGGATTGTTGGTAATGATTGCTTGGTGTACTTTAGACTGTTTTCCCAATTTTAGTCAGCGGAGATCCTTGTTGTACCATGGTTTCTAGATCTGCATTTTCTTTGTACTGTGGACTCGCTGATTTGATGTGATTCTATGTCTATTAGGGGAACATGCATTAGTTGTGACTGATGTTTACAGAGGAGTGATTAGGAATGTTTGTCTGCACTCCTCTGACCTTAAAGGGGTTGTAAAGGTAAAAATGTTTTTTCCTAAATGGCTTACATTACCCTGCAGTCCTCCTTCACTTACCTCATCCTTCCATTTTGCTTTTAAATGTCCTTATTTCTTCTGAGAAATCCTCACTTCCTGTTCTGTCTGTAACTCCACACAGTAATGCAAGGCTTTCTCCCTGGTGTGGAGTGTCGTGCTCGCCCCCTCCCTTGGACTACAGGAGTCAGGACGCCCACTAACACACAGCTCCTTTCTCTATCTGCAACGTAGAGCGTGTCCTGACTCTCCTGTAGTCCGAGGGGGCGAGCATGACACTCCACACCAGGGAGAAAGCCTCACATTACTGTGTGGAGTTACAGACAGAAGAACAGGAAGTGAGGATTTCTCAGAAGAAATAAGGACCTTTAAAAGCAAAATGGAAGGATGAGGTAAGTGAAGGAGGACTGCACTAAGGTAAAGGAAGCCATTTGGGGGGAAAAAATTGTATCTTTTTACAACCCCTTTAGGCCTGCATTCACAGCTGAGCAGAGGGGTAAGCTAAGTGAATTCCCAGTGATTTTTGAGGCTAGCTTTGCGGTGCGAATTTCCGGTCCATTTTGACTAAACTTCCTTTCAGCTGTGATCTCTGATACAGTTCACATGCTAATTTTAGGAGCGGGCGGCCACGTCCTCAACAGACGACTCATCGGCTGTCAGCGGGTTTACCCGCTGATGGCTGAATGTAGAAAATAAGAGTTGTTGTCATAAACAAAATTGTGAAAAAAAACGCGCCCCACCCCCCATTCCATACAAGGCCTTTCAAGTCTGGTATGGATTTTAGGGGACCCCAATGCCAGAGTGAAGACTTGAGCCCCCCCACAAAAATCCCGTACCAGACACTTATCTTGGCAGGCAAGGTGGGGGGGGGGGGGGAGAGAGTGGAAGCGAGGGCACCTGCCCCACTCCTGACTCATACCCTGCCCCTTGTGACTTCATCGACCTAGCATGCACAACCAAGGGTGTCACAAGGGGACAGGGCCATCTGTCCTTGGTTATTTAAAGGCTATCTAAAGGGTTTTCTTTGGTCTGTGCAGTTGGTTTTGCCCAGATTGGCCCGGTTTTCTCCTGTTCTTGAGGAGCTCCTGGTTCCTCTTCTCGAGTACCCGGTACTCGTGCGGGCGTGCTCCAGTGTCCTGCTGCTGCTTCTATTGACAGACATTGGGACTCGGCCTTGGCTCCCATATCAATGGATTTGATTGACAGCAGTGGGAGCCAATGTCTGCGCTTCTATCAGTCGGGACCCGAGTGAACCGGCTGGATCTGGTGTGCTAGTCGCTGGCAAGACTGGTGTCAGGTAAGTAAAAGTGAGGGCTCTAGGGGGAAGCTGCATCACAGGAGGCTTTTCACCTTAATGCATAGAATGCATTAAGGTAAACCCTGAGGGTTTACAACCCCTTTAAGGACAGGGCCATTAAGTAGTGGATGGGGGGGCTAGTGATAGATACAGAGCCCCCTCGGACGCGGTGTGTGTGTGTGTGTGTGTTTGTTTTATTTTTTTTTTTCCTAGGCATTTTCGGGTTTTTTCATGCGCTTCAAGAGTTGGTTTCCTGGTCTGGGCAAGGGGAGGAGCGCAGTTCTATAGGGGAGTTGTTTAGGTGTAAAAACATACAAAGCACATTTGCAGGTTAATGGGACTTTAACCACTTAAGCCCCGGACCATATTGCTGCCTAAAGACCCAAGGGGTTTTTACAGTTCGGGACTGCGTCGCTTTAACAGACAATTGCGCGGTCGTGCGACATTGCTCCCAAACAAAATTGGCGTCCTTTTTTCCCCACAAATAGAGCTTTCTTTTGGTGGTATTTGATCACCTCTGCGGTTTTAATTTTTTGCGCTATAAACAAAAATAGAGCGACAATTTTGAAAAAAATGCAATATTTTTTGCTGTAATAAATATCCCCCAAAAACATATATAATTTTTTTTTTTTCCTCGGTTTAGGCCGATACGTATTCTTCTACTTATTTTTGGTAAAAAAAAACGCAATAATCGTTTATCGGTTGGTTTGCGCAAAATTTATAGCGTTGACAAAATAGGGGATAGTTTTTTTGCATTTTTTTTTTTTTATTTTTTTTTTTTTTACTACTAATGGCGGCGATCAGCGTTTTTTTTTTTTCTTCGTGACTGCGACATTATGGCGGACACTTCGGACAATTTTGACACATTTTTGTGACAATTGTCATTTTCACAGCAAAAAATGCATTTAAATTGCATTCTTTATTGTGAAAATGACAGTTGCAGTTTGGGAGTTAAACACAGGGGGCGCTGTAACATTTAGGGATCACTGTGTGTGTGTTTACTAGTGTAGCGGGGTGTGGCTGTAGGAATGACAACATCGATCGAGTCTTCCCTATAAAAGGGATCACTCGATCGATGCGCCGCCACAGTGAAGCATGGGGAAGCCGTGTTTACATACGGCTCTCCCAGTTCTTCAGCTCCGGGGAGCGATCGTGACGGAGCGGCTAAAAACAAATAGCCACGCCGTCCCGGATCGCTCCCCGAGCGGACCTGACCTCCGCATGTACCGGGGGGGGGGGGGGGGGGGTCCCGATCGGACCCCCCACCCACGTCTAGCAGAGGACGTACAGGTACGTACTTGTGCCTGTCCGTGCCATTCTGCTGACGTATATGTACATGAGGAGGTCGGGAAGTGGTTAATGCCTGAATATGTGGGGGGAGCTCCATAACTTTTTTGCGTAAAAAAAAAAAAAAAAAAGTTATGGAGCTCCCCCCACATATTCAGGCATTAACCACTTCCCGACCTCCTCATGTACATATACGTCAGCAGAATGGCACGGACAGGCACAAGTACGTACCTGTACGTCCTCTGCTAGACGTGGGTGGGGGGGTCCGATCGGGACCCCCCCCCCCCCCCCGGTACATGCGGAGGTCGGGTCCGCTCGGGGAGCGATCCGGGACGGCGTGGCTATTTGTTTTTAGCCGCTCCGTCGCGATCGCTCCCCGGAGCTGAAGAACGGGGAGAGCCGTATGTAAACACGGCTTCCCCGTGCTTCACTGTGGCGGCGCATCGATCGAGTGATCCCTTTTATAGGGAAGACTCGATCGATGTTGTCATTCCTACAGCCACACCCCCCTACACTAGTAAACACATACACAGTGATCCCTAAATGTTACAGCGCCCCCTGTGTTTAACTCCCAAACTGCAACTGTCATTTTCACAATAAAGAATGCAATTTAAATGCATTTTTTGCTGTGAAAATGACAATTGTCACAAAAATGTGTCAAAATTGTCCGAAGTGTCCGCCATAATGTCGCAGTCACGAAGAAAAAAAAAAAAACGCTGATCGCCGCCATTAGTAGTAAAAAAAAAAAAAAAAAAAAAAAAAAAGTGGGACAATTGGAATGGGATTCTGCATAGTCGGGCATAGGGAAGCGAGCAGGAATAATGTGAGCCAACAGGCTCTCTTCAGCTGGCTGTGGTCTTTTGTTGAACTGCATGACATTGGTAGGTTACAGAATGTGGCAAAGACCTGTGTCTATTGCGTGGGTTTGCATCAGAAATTGCATCTCTCCACATAAAAGTCTGTAAGAATGGAAAAAGCGGCTTGATTCGGTGTAAATAAAGTTCAGAGAGAGGTCTACTACCATTTAAAGTGATTCTAAAGGTTTAAGTTTGTTTTTACCTTCATGCATTTTATGCTTGAAGGTAAAAACCTCCTAAAACTTACCTGAGCCCCACCTCGATCCAGCGATGTGCTAACTGCAGTGACTAAATCGTGGAGTAGTCCACTTTTTAATTCTGTTGCTTTTATCAAAGACCCCAGCTAGGTTACCAGTAAGGTGAGTGGCTCTGGCTCCCATGTTTCTAGGTTTTTGACCTTGGCATTTGGTAGACAGTAGTGAGGATTCATTGACGTGCCCATCTATGGCAGGGCTCGACAAATCCCGGTCTCCATGGCGACTAGAAATGGGGTCCTGGCGACTTGGCTTGGCTTGAGCTGGCGCCATCTGGTGGTGGCCGTTGGTATTGCAAGTTAAGCATTACAAGTTAAACAGCAATTCTAATGTAATTTTTCACTATTTTTCACTGCCATCTTCTTCCCTCTAATTAGAACCCTTAAACATTATATATATTTTTTATCCTAACACCCTAGAGAATAAAATGGCGATCGTTGCAATACTTTCTGTCACGCCGTATTTGCGCAGCGGTCTTACAAGCGCACTTTTTTGGGGAAAAATTACACTTTTTTCAATTAAAAATTAAGACCACAGTAAAGTTATCCCCATTTTTTTTTTTTAATATTATGAAAGATAATGTTACGCCGAGTAAATTGATACCTAACATGCCACGCTTCAAAATTGTGTCCGCTTGTGGAATGCCGACAAACTTTTACCCTTTTAAAATCTCCATAGGCGACGTTTAAAAAAAATCTACAGGTTGCATGTTTTGAGTTGGAGGTCTAGGGCCAGAATTATTGCTCTCGCTCTACCAATCGTGGCGATACCTCACATGTGTGGTTTGAACACCGTTTACATATGCGGGCGCTGCTCACGTATGTGTTCGCTTCTGCGCACAAGCTCGTCGGGACGGGGCGCGTTTTTTGGCTCCTAACTTTTTTAGCTGGCTCCTAGATTCCAAGCAAATTTGTCAAACCCTGATCTATGGAACCCTCCAGGGCACAGGGGTTTGGATTCTCTATTCACCAATAAGTGAATATGGGCACTGTGGGGCATGCAGACCTAAACTTTCTGGGTTGTCTACCTAAAAACACAAATACTTTGATGTGTTGGACCTGCACAGTGTTTGATCTGGGCAGTACATCGGACCTGGTTCCTCTTGTTACACATCCTATTTACACTTTTTAGAGTTTAGAGCAGAGTTCTAAAGATTGACTCATTAATCCTTCCATAGAAGAAATCCTTTGTACTGTGTGACTGTTTAGATGGTTTTTATAATGTGTCCGGTAGTGTGAATTTTTGGCTTTGATCCCATATAAAGCAGTCAGTTGTAAAGTACATTTTGAATGTTGTTCAGAAGATGAGACGTTCTTCTCCAGCTCATGTGATCAGCAGATGACAACTGTAGAGAGATGCCTGTCGCCGGATCAGGAATTCTAAGAAACGAACTTGATCTTAGAACAACTTGTCGCTGTCGGCTTGTGTTTCCATTGCTCAGGAACCGCATCCTTGTCAGGGATAGCGGTTCCTATTTCAGGGACTTCATTACTAAATGTTATCGTTTATTCTTTACCCCATGTTTTTTTCAAGTTTATTACTACATTTCTAAAAGCTTGTGCTTTGTATTGAGAAACCCTGATCAGTAAGTAGTGCCATATTTATCTTTATATGTAGAGAGCAGACTAGGCACTTGTTATAGATCGTTTACCGTGTCATTGAAAAGCTGCTTCTAATGTTGCATTTGACCTTGCTTCACAACCGAAGATGAACTTGTACTTTCCATAGGTTAGTGAAGCAAAAACTGAACTGTGACAGATGTCACTTGCCATCAGTGGATGTTACATTTATGTGAATTTATTTATGCTGCAGCTAGTAACGTTAAAAATATATGTATGTGGGGGAAATGGAAGGGATGGCATGGGTGGGAGAGAGAGATATATGGAGGGGAGAGGTATATGGAGATGTGGGGTGGTAGGCGAGTGAGATATATAGGGGGGGGGGGGGGAGAGAGATGGGAAAGAGGATATAAAATGGAGGTGTGTGTGTGTGTGTGTGTAATAGTATACAGGGCTTGACAAATTTTGCTTGGAATCTAGGAGCCAGGAACGCACCTCGTCCCGCCGAGCTCACGTGCAGAAGCGAACGCATACGTGAGTAGCGCCCGCATATGAAAGCGGTGTTCAAACCACATGTGAGGTATCTCTGCGATTAGTAGAGCTAGAGCAATAATTATAGCCCTAGACCTTTTCTGTAACTCAAAACATGCAACCTGTAGAATTTTTTTTTAAATGTCGCTTATGGACATTTTAAAGGGTAAAGGTTTTCGCCATTCCACGAGCGGGCGCAATTTTGAAGCGTGACATGTTGGGTATCCATTTACTTGGCATAACATTATCTTTCACAATATAAAATAAAGTTGGGCTAACTTTACTGGTGTTTTTTATTTTTTTATTAAAAAAAGTATTGTTCTCAAAAGTATGCTTGTAAGACCGCTGCGCAAATAAGGTGTGGCAAATAAGGTGTGACAAAGTATTGTAACGACCGCCATTTTATTGTCTAGGGTGTTGGAATAATAATAATAAAAAAAATATATATATATAATGTTTGGGGTTTCTAATTAGAGGGAAGGAGATGGCAGTGAAAACAGACAGGGGAAGCACCATTAGAATTGCTGGTTGTCACATCAATGGCCACCACAAGATGGCGCATGATCACAAAGAAAGCATAGGCCTGCAGAAGGCCGCAAAGCCGTGGCCTCAATTGCCGGCCGGCATGGCCCGTCGCGATCGCGCGGTGGGGGCGCACGGAGACACAGGATGCGCCAGGTCACGAATTCTAGTCGCAATGGTGACCTGGCGCCCGGGGTTCGGCGAACCAAACCATTTTCCCAAATTTTGACAAAACAGATTTGTAGAACCTTTTTTTAGTTTATTACTTGAAAGTAAGGTTAATAATAGAACTTGGTTTACAAAATCTTCAATTTTACTCCAAATAAGTTGATGGGGGGGGGGGGGAAATGAATACACCCCACAACAAAAACTACATCTAGTATTTTTGTATGACCTCCATAAAATGTTAGGACAACACCAAGTCTTCTTATTCATGGAATGAACAAGTTGGTGACATATTGCAACATCTATCTTTTTTTTTTCCATTCTCCAAGAAACACCTCTTGTAGGCTCCATTCGCACCGTGACTTTCTGGATCCCAGGTGGAATTGCTGCAATTCCAAATTACGGGACACCCTTGTGATCCCCGTTACTTTTAATGGCTCCCAAATCGTGGCCTGATTTTGCTGTTTGTCTGCTGAATCGCGGTAAAATCGTGCAAACAGAATTGCGGGATGCCATGGTGTGAATGGAGACCTTAGAACAGTGGTTCTCAACGCCTGTCCTCAGGACCCCCTAACAGGCCAGGTTTGCAAGATAACTGAAATGTATCACGGGTGATATCATGTGCTGCTCAGTAATTGCAGTATTCTATTCTGCATCTCCCCAAGATAATACTTAAAATCTGGCCTGTTAGTGGGTCCTGAGGACAGGTGCTGAGAACCACTGCCTTAGAGCTTGGATGCTGGATGGAGAATTCCCCATAGGTGTCCGATTGGGTTCAGATCAGGAGACCTTCTTGGCCATTGAATCTTTCACTCTGTTCTTAAATTGCTACAGTGGCCTTAGATGTGTGTTTTGGATCATTGTCATGTTAGAAAAGTGCACAATATATCATTACATTCAGCATACTTCCAACATGTACAGTATGCTGTTTGTTTGTTTTTTTTCGCTGTATGTACCGTATTATTATTTTTCCATCCGGGTTCTCACTCCCGCGGGAGTAGGCGTTCCTATGCAGAGGCGCAGTGTCATGTGGGACTTTGCCCAGATGATTGACGTCTTGAGAAAAACTTCCCCTCGGCGGAAAAGGCCCCTTTCAGACGTACGGACGAACGGTCCGTTTTATTACAAGTCCGTTTACGGACTTGTAATGGTTCCCTATGGGAGTGCGGATGATGCATCCGCTAACGTCCGCAACCATCCGCAAAGATCCGCTTTTGCGGACAGAATAAAACCCTATTTTTCTTCCGTCCGGCGGAACGGATCGGATGAATACGGACACACGGTCCGTCTTCATCCGATTCCCCATAGGGGAGAGCGGAGGAGAGACAGGGCGGTCTCTGCACTGTGTGCGGGGACCGCCCTATCCGCCGACAGCTCAGCGGGGATCCCCGCTGAGCCGACGGACACACACGGATCGGATCAATTACGGATCCGCTCCGTGTGAAAGAGGCCTTAGGCGCGTCACGAGTTTCTGAAAGTAGCCGAACTGCGATTCGGCAATTTGGGTTACCCCTGTGTAGCAATAGCACTTGGCTATTGTATTAATAGGAAATGTTTGGGTCCCCAGATCTGTGGTGTGACCGCAGCAAGCCATTGTTTACCTATGTATTTATTGCATTTACAATTCCGTAATCTCCGTTGTTTGCTGTTGTGGTAAAGATCATCTCGGGGATCAGGATTCATACTTGATAAAGATTCTTTAAATATTGTTATATTTCAGACACAGGTGAATTTTTATGAGCCGGGTATGCAGGTATAGCGTTGGTTTTGGATGCAGCTACTATTGGATGGAACTGCATCGGACTTCAGCTGATGTCACAACTTGGTTTACGTTCTTCTAACCAATCTGCAAGCAGGAACCGTTATTTTATTACTTTGGCCTTGTAGCTGGTGACTTAATGAGAGTACATAATCTGGATGAAGAAGAATTATCACTCCACTGTAGAAACTGCAGCTTGTAATGTTACTGTTGCTATAATAATCCTCATGACCACCTTCTAAATTGACCTTCAGTGTTTTCTCTTGAAATGCAGTTTAGAGTGAAATCCTCTTTATTCTCTGTAGTTGGAATGAATGCATTGTTTAGTAACCAGCGGTTTCGCCCAGTAGACTTTGGCACTGAGATGTGCAGGCAGCGGAACTTGGAAATAATAAGAGCCAAAACATAAACTCCTCCCTTGTGAAAAGACGAGGTATAAAAGAAGTAGTAATTTTTTTTCCAAGAGAAACGATCATATTTTTAAAGATTTGCACATTTTTAGATTTTGTTGTGAAGCATACTTTTTGATGCAATGTCATAAGGGGAAGAAAAGCTGTCCATAGTGCAAGGTAAACGTTGAGCTTCGCTATAGTGTGTAAATATCGCACTTGTATGTGGTATCCTTGTAATCGGAAGAATTGCATTCCATTTTCAGCAGGGGGTATTCAAGTCAATGAGGGGTTTTAATTGTGGATGATAAAGCGGTGTTTATTTTTTTTTTTACAAATGGAGCTTTCTGTTGGTATTTGATCACCTCTGCGGTTTTTATTTTTTGCACTATAAACAAAAATAGAGCAACAATTTTGAAAATAAAAGCAATATTTTACTTTTTGCTATAATAAATATCCCCAAAAAAATATATGTAAAAAAAAAAATCACAATAAGTGTTTGGTTTGCACAAAAGTTATAGCGTCTACAAAATAGGGGATAGTTTTTTATGGCATTTTTATTTTTTTACTAATAATGGCGGCAATCTGCGATTTTTTTTTTTTTTTTTATCGTGACTGCGACATGGACACTTGACGCCATTTCGGGACCATTGTCATTAACCACTTAAGCCACGGACCAATATGCAGCTAAATGCCCAGAGGTGTTTTTACAATTTTTGGCGCTGCTTTAACTGGTAATTGCGCGGTCATACAATGTTGTACCGTAACTAAATTTGCGTCCTTTTTTTTCCCACAAATAGAGCTTTCTTTTGGTGGTATTTGATCACCCGCTTTTTTTATTTTTTGAGCTATAAACAAAAATAGAGCGACAATTTTGAAGAAAAAATCATTATTTTTTACTTTTTTCTATAATAAATATCCCCCAAAAATATATAAAAACATTTTTTTCCCCTCAGTTTAGGCTGATACGTATTCTTCTACATATTTTTGGTAAAAAATCGCTATAAGCGTTTATCGGTTGGTTTGCGCAAAATTTATAGCGTTTATAAAATAGGGGCTAGTTTTATTGCATTTTTATAAATTTTTTTTTTTTTTTTTTTTTACTACTAATGGCGGCGATCAGCGTTTTTTTATTTATTTTTTATTTTTTTCCCCCTGCAAGAAGGGCAGGGATCTTAAATCCCCCAGACCGCTATGCTGTCTGTGTGGGGGGGTTATAACTTGGCAGGTAAGTGCAGCGGGGGCCGGGGAAGAGGGTAGTGGTGTGTTCATCTTTTGTGGAAAGGTGAGCTTATACCTATAGGTTGGGCACCAGCTGTATTTTTATGGAGAAGGTGCTATCTGGCTTCTGAGATTTGCCCAGCCCTGATTTATGGTGCATCTGCCGACGCTGTGGCCAAAACTCCCCCACCCAACAGGACGGCTCTAGATTGGTCTCCTGCCTGCTGGACACACAGGCTGATGCTACAGATCATTTTTAGGCACCTAGCCTCACAATAGATGCCGGTTTTGGTAGTTTTATGCCTGCGCTTCCCACTGCCCTCTAGTGTTTGTAGCTGGTTTTACAGAAAGAAAGAAAAATGTTACCCAGACCTTGCCTTGAGGTCTCCTTCTAAATTGAACACAGCTTTTCCTTTTTATTGGCACACTGAGCAGGCTGTTTGCAAAGGTAGCGGTGTGGTCACCTATATGAATTTATTACTCGTAAGCCTTTTGAGCTCTGTCATATGATGTGCTGTTTTGGCCTCCGAGGAGTTAATCCTCCAGGGCCTAGTAAGCTGCATGAAATCTGTAGAGGTAACTGCAGCTGATCCCCTTCATGCCAGCTGTGCCACAGATGGATTTCTCATGAGCGGCCCGCTCTGAATATCTGCATTGGGTTTTACTTGTTGGGTTTTTAGTGCCAAACAATAAAACTTAAAGTGAAATTAAACCCACCTATCATTTTCAGGCAAGGAAGCTGCCATCTTGGCCTATGTTTAATCTTCAACTGCCATGATGCTGCACATGTGATCAGTTATGACACCAGCTATTGGATGGTTTGACAGTTTGGTTGAGAGCACAACCAATGTGACAGTTGGCATCCCGGCATGCCGGAAATGTAACTGCTTTTTGAGGCTAGTGCAAATTCAATTTCGCGGCTGCGGTTTTGCCACGATTTCGGCCGCGATTTAAGAGACATCTGTGAAGGGTTCAATGTAAATCGCGGCCCGAAATCGCAAAAAGTAGTACAGGAACTACTTTTTGAAATCGGTGCGGCGTCGCACCGATTAGGATGGTGCCATTGCCGGCAAATGCCGCCGATTTGAGATGCGATTTGACATGTGAAATCGCATCTCAAATCGTACCCAGTGTGAACCTGGGCTGAAACTGTTAAATCGATGGGTTTACTTCCGCTTTTAACAGGTGACGATGACACTTTGCGTCAGTATTATGTAGTGTCCTCACATACTATTTTTTTTTTTTTATGATGGGAATATGATCTAGTTGCTAAAATTATTGATCATAGTAATTGACTTAAAAAAAAAATTGTGTGTGGGGGGTGCTTTTTCTTTTAAATGTGTTTTTTTGTATTTATTTTTTTTTCCCTTGTGTGCCTTTTAAGGTGTCGTGTGTTTTTTTTTGTTTTTTAATCCGAAAAATATTTTATTGGGCCAATCACAACAATATACAGAATACATTGCACCAAACGTACATAAAAAGAAAACGCATTACTGTGTATGCATAAAGGACATGGATACAAAATGCATAAAGAACAACGTATTGGCACCAAAAATAATACAATGACACATTATACCAAAGAATGGAATAATCATAACAAAATTTCCCCCTGCACTGGACTGGACAGAGTTTTAGGTGTCAGTTACTTTACACTACACATTTGATACCCCACCTTGCTATATACCTCCATGTTCCAGGGATTTGCCTGTTACGGCATTTGAAGAGCTATGAAACTGATCAGGTGACAGGTGCTGTCATTTTTATAAACATAAGTGTAGCGCATAAAATTAATCACCCAATGAAAGGATGAATAAACAGTGCATCAAACAAATGGTAAAAAAAAATGATGATAATATATCAACTAAAAAAGTGATGTGTATCTATCTATCTATCTATCTATCTATCTATCTATCTATCTATCTATCTATCTATCTATCTATCTATCTATCTATCTATCTATCTATCTATCTATCTATCTATCTATCTATCTATCTATCATATATCTCTAAATAAATGTATGTGAAAAAAAGGTCCAATGTGACGATAGTCCCAGTGCCTCGGAATGAAGTGCAGTAAAGAAATCCACCACCGATCATTGAAAGGAAGGCTTACCAGAGATACTGTACCCTAATGGACATATGCCCAGAGGGTCAGTAAAGCAGGGTATAAACCACTCTCAGGCCTGGATCATTGGCTGCAATTCTCACGGAGACGTCTCACACGTCAGAGAGTAACCCAGGGATCAAATCAGGAAACGGGTCGCTTCCAGGGGTACCCAATGTTGGCCAAATATTTAAACCAATATGTAGAGATGTAGGAGAAGAAGAGAGGCACATGACTTTGATCTGCCTTTACACACTCTGGATCAATGTCGCATCAAAGTAGTGCAGGCACCTTTTCAAAGTCGTGACTTTAAGATGCATCAATTTTTAAAGATCTTGTATACCCATACACTAAAAAAAAAAACAAAAAAAAAAAAACAAACTCTGCCAAGGCATAATAAGCTAGTATACATACTAGCTCACTATGAAATTCTTGCCTCGGAACGAAGCCCCCCGTATCGGAGCCCGGAGCTGACATCTTGCCCTCAGCGTGTCTTCCAGCGCTGTGAGTTCCTGGAGCTGCGATGGCGTCACTCCCGCGCATGTGTGCAGGAGTTTTCTTCCCGGCAAGGTCTGGCAGCGTCTGCCGGACCTTCAGCCTGAAAAAGGGATATCTCCCAAACCGTACAGGCTCCGGCGCTTTGCCTGCCGCTTCCAGTGGCTGGAGCCACGATGACTTCACTCTTGTGCATGCACACAGGAGCCCTCCATCCCGGCGGCATACGCTGGACCTGCAGCGCGCATGTGCCACTGATGGCATGCAGCAAGCATTGTTTTTACCTACAGATGAGCCTTATTTTTTACATAGTAACATAGTTGCATAGTAGGTGAGTTTGGGGAAAAAGACACAATTTTCCAAGTCCAACCTATGTGTGTGATTATGTCAGTATTATATCCCTGTATGTTGTGGTCGTTCAGGTGCTTATCTAATAGTTTTTTTTACATTTATCTATGATCCCTGCTGAAGCCACTGCTTGTGGAAGAGAATTTCACATCCTTACCGCTCTTAATCGTAAAGAACCCTCTACGCAGTTTAACCATTTAAGCCCCCGAAGATTTTACCCCCTTATTTGATCATCTCTGCAGTGTTTTTGTTTTTTGCGTTAAAAGGAAAAAATAGCCACAATTTTGAAACAATTTTTTTTTTTAACTTTTTGCTATAATAAATATCCCCCAAGTTTGTAAAAAAAAAAAAATAAAAAAAAATAACAAACTTGGGGGATATTTATTATAGCAAAGTTAAAAAAAGAAAAAAAAAATGTTTTTAAAATTGTGGCTAGCTATATCTCCATCTCTATCCATATTTTTAGTAAAAAATCGCAATAAGCGTATATTGATTGGTTTGCTCAAAAGCTGTAGCGTCTACAAACTGCAGGAGAGATTATGGCATTTTTATGGCTTTTTTTTTGTGGCATTGCAGCAGACAGATCGGACTCTTGACACATTTTTGGGACCAGTGATCTTTACTGACTACGATTTGTGCTATAAATGTCACTGGTAGGAAAGGGGTCAACACTACGGGGCGATCAAGGGGTTAAATGTGTGTTCCCTAGATGTGTCCTAACTGTATGGGTGTAGGACTGTGGGGGGGGAGACATATCGTTGTTCCTACTTGGTAGGGACAAATGATATGTCTCCTCTGCCCTGGCAGAACAGGGATTTGTGTGTTTACACACACAAATCCCCATGCTGGCTCTGGTGCACGCAATCGCCGGCCACATGCATCGTGCTCCCTGCCCTCTGGGGGCTCTTAAAGGGAAAGCCGTACCCGTATGGGGTTTCGCCCAGGAGAGCCATTCTGCAGCAGTATATCTACATGAGCCGGTCGGGAAACGGTTAAGGTTAAAGCGTTTTTTTTCTTATATTTTAGTGAATGGCTGCGTGTCTTGTGTTCCCTTGCTTGGGATTTTCTTTATTTTTTTTATCCCTATTGTGGGGTCATCAAGGCGGTATTTGTACACTGAAATCCTTGCCCCTCCCACACGTCTCTTTTCCAGTTTGTAGGCCTTTATTAGAGGATTACCTGTAGGTAAAAATCGCAGCACGGGTATAGAACAACATTAACCTTTGCTGGCTTTCTGGAGTTGTTCTTAGTCTGAAAAAAATGAAATCTAATCTAGCCGTGGTGTGTAAGGTGCCGTCTGTTTTTGTTGTGTTTTTTAGATATCCTTTTATGTATGACGAAGGCACACATAAAACTCACACTGAGTGTAGTGCTTATTGCATCTGTTTTTAC
The DNA here is from genome assembly GCF_905171775.1 of Rana temporaria. NCBI lineage: Eukaryota > Metazoa > Chordata > Amphibia > Anura > Ranidae > Rana > Rana temporaria. The sequence goes on from NC_053496.1 coordinate 17,520,130, forward strand.
TTTAGGCGGAGTTCCCCATATGTTCTCAAATACTCACCCGGCTATGAGGCCCGGAAGGGGAAAGCCGTGCATGCCTCGGGGCCCGCGTGGTCTGCTGTGGCCCAGTGTATACAATGTTCACTTCTACGTAGCAGAGGCAGAATTTATAAGTCTGTCATTCCTCGGCTCATACAGCTGAAGGGAATGCAATCTAAAAGAATCACATGGGGGGTTTATCATTCTTCTGGAAGAGGGGGTACTTCATATTCATATGTATATTGACTAGAGCAAAGGCTGAAGTGATATGGACAGCATAAGAATGATTTGGGGGGGGGGGGGGGCACGTCCCTCCCTCTGGTGTTTTGTAGTTCAGTATCTGCAGACGTGATTTGTCAGTTCTCAGCAGAACGGGGATTGTCCAGATGCTTGTCTTCATTTTACCTCTTCATGACCTTGAGCATTGAATGCATTGCTTACGTGTTACTAAGTACTTTGATGGAAAACTATTTTTAAATGGCAGATGTGTGTTGTATTATAGCAGGGATGTCTCTTCTTCATGCCATTAGTTCAGAAGGAAAAATCAAATGGCTAATGGGAAAGGGGGAGGGGGGGGGGGTCGTGTTATGTAACGAGGACTATGTGCTGGAACTTGATGTCTGACCCTTCCTTGTCTAACTACCAGCAAGAATGAGTCCTTGCTTTTAAAGAGCACCTGTCATTTCAGGTTCGTCATGGCAGAACATCCACTCACCTGCTGCCGCCACGTCCCTCATTTCAATGGAGAGGGGCGTTTTTGGAGCGTTTTTTCAGCGCCCAAAGATGCTGCTTGCAGGACCAGGACTTGGTGTGAAAGGGTCCATTGAGATGCATGGAGAGACATTGTATGAGTGTTTTAATGGCGATATTTTTAACGCTAAAACGCTGTAAGAACGCTTCAGTGTGAAAGGAGTCTTAAAGTGGAGGTTCACCCGAAAAGTTAATTTTTAACCTTAAATTGATGCTCATTTTGTCAGGGGGAATCGGGTGTTTTTTTTTTTTTTTTAATAGAAGCAGCACTTACTGTTTTAGAGAGCGATATTCTCCGCCGCTTCCGGGTATGGGCTGCGGGACTGGGCGTTCCTACTTGATTGACAGGCTTCCAATGGTCGCATCTATCGCGTCACGATTTTCTGAAAGTAGCCGAACGTCGGTGCGCAGGCGCCGTATGGCGCCGCACCGACGTTCGGCTTCCTTCGGCTACTCGTGACGCGATGTCTAAAGACAGGTATTTGCACCCACTTCTGGCCACACAGTCTTGTGCAGACTGCGGGCATGACGTCACCTCCCGTCGCCACCCCCCCCCATTGTGTTCTGGGAACACTCGGCTCCCAGTACACAGCGGGAGCCAGTCGGCAGGCGTAGCGCAACTCGCGCAAGCGCCGTAGGGAACCGGGCAGTGAAGCCGGAGAGCTTCACTTCCTGGTTCCCTCACGGAGGATGGCGGGGGGCAGCAGAGTGACGAGCGATCTCTCGTCCTCTGCTGCGTACAGCGCTGGACTCCAGGACAGGTAAGTGGCCAAATATTAAAAGTCGGCAGCTGCCGTATTTGTAGCTGCTGGCTTTTAATTGTGTTTTTTTTTCGGCGCACTTCCGCTTTTAAGTTAGTCGGCTAAAATGTTTTGGTAGACGAAATGAACACCGCTACCTTAATTTTGTATAATCGTAGGGCCATAAAACTGGTTGCTATTTTAGATGAATGTAAAATAAGAAGAATTTAATCTACAACTGATCCTATACTTGAACAATAGTTCAGTTGATTGCAACGTGCGGAACAATACCCCGCGTGTGTCGCATCGGTCAATATTTTAGGCGATCGCTTGTAGTGAACTCTCTCTATTGCAAATCCTGAATGTAGATGTGGACACGGCATACGCCCCTCTCCTGTGTTGGAAGGCGGTGATCCTGGAGGAATGCCGAGGTCAGTAAGTAAGGAGGACAGGAGGTAAACATTGCTTTGCCCTGTTTTTGTGATTTCTTGTCTCTATTCAGTGATGATGATGATGGTGGAAGTGACTTCCTGGTCGGGGTTTGTGCCGCACTCACAATGTGTATTTTCTGCAGACTGCTTGTGTTTGGATCCCATACTGCAGCATAGGGAATGTTTTCTCCGTTCTGATGACGCACATCCATTATGTCACATTTGTTGCTGTACTACTCCCGGACATTAGATGTGTACAGCCTGCTGTGTCTATATATAATCGGGTATGTGGAATGGTGTACTCGCATCTAAATAGAATTTGATTAATGGATACATTTCTGATAATTATCCGAGTATATTACACCCTGTTCTCTTCAGCCTCAACTTGCTAAGGTCATATCTTTAAAATTATTGAAGTATTGGGCTACTGTAGGTTCACACTGCTGCAAACTCAAAATTACGCAATTTTACCACAATTTTGCGGCCACGAATTTGCTGCGATTTTTCCCGCCGCGATCTCAGGAAATGCCAGTCTAGAGCCGAATTCGCATCGCACACGGATCAAACTTGCACAGGACCCTTTTTCCCCCCCGCAGTTTAGATTCGGGATGTGGGTACATGTGCCCAGAAGCATGATGCACCTAAATTCCTAACAAAGACAAAGCTCCTGCGCTCCGGTATTTTTGGAAGATGTTTAAGAGATGGTAAAATTCAATTAAAAAGTATCTTCCAGAGTCTTGCAGCCCTCCTCAGAATCGTGGGAATTCATGAAACTAAAAAGAAAAGAGAACGGAGGGCGCACCGACATCAATCAGTGTGATACTGATTGATGAGTTTTAATAAATTGTAAAATAAATCATTATACTCACAAATGGAGTGTTAAAAACAGGCCTTAAAAGACAATACAGCAGAAGTCCAACACCATCGGCCGAACACGATACTTGCTTCGATCTGTGATCATGGTTAGGGCTGACGCGTTTCAGGGGCGTACCCCTTTCCTCAGAGCTTGGTGGTCTGCAGTGTCTGCAGACCACCAAGCTCTGAGGAAAGGGGTACACTCCACTCACTCCATTTGTGAGTATAATGATTTATTTTACAATTTTAATAAAACTCATCAATCAGTATCACACTAGCCCTCCGTTCTTTTTTTTTTTTTTTCTTTTTTGCACCTAAATTTCTACCTCAGAATAGAGTCATTATTCGACTCAGTTCTGACGACAAGACGCAGGGGGCGGCGCATGGGGTCCGCCGAGGTCACACAGCAGCAGAACTATGCCGCAGTGCTTGGCCCTCATCTGAGAATATGAAGATGTTTCACAGTTGCCAGGTTTCGGAAAAGGTCTCCTGTCTATTTTGCGCCGTCAGGATGAGATCCTCCATATGTTTAATGTCCTCCACTTTTTGGAGCCACTGGGCAACAGTGGGTGGGAGAGTGGATTCCCAGTGAAGTGGGATGCACGCTTTAGCAGCGTCCAGTAGGTGACAAATCAGACTTTTTGTAGACCCTATCAGGAAATGTGGATGCATGGAGTAGGAAGAATGCCGGGTCGTCGGGGATGGTGCGATCTGTGAATTTCTGTATCGTTTCCCTGGCCACCCTCCATAAATGTGCTAGTCGGGGGCATGACCAGAAAATATGAACTAGGGTTCCCCTGTCTTCTAGGCAGCGCCAACAAAGGTCAGCCGCCATCCGGAAAAACTTGTGCAAAAGCGCCGGGGTCCTAAGATATTTGCAGAAAAGACTGCACCGATGTCTATGGTGCATGTGTGTCGTAGACAACGGCGCAGGCGCATTGAGCGTGCCATTAATGAATGGGACATGCCATTAGTGGCCAGCTCATGCGCGCGACTGACATCATCGCGGCTCCAGCCAGTCACAGCGCTGGAGCTGCGTTACCCGGAAGTCACTCCGGGTATCATGTCGGAGACTGAGGAGGCGAACGTGGACAGCTGTGGGGGCTTTGATCTCAGGCAAGTACTTCATAATGAGCTAGTATGCTATGCATACTAGCTCATTATGTCTGTCTTGCAGGGTATTTTTTTGTTTCGTTAGAGGGTTTACTTCCTCTTTAAATGTTAAAAAATAGTTATCGCCATTCAACCACCCTCACAATCTTAAAGCGGAGTTCCACCCTAAAAATTAACTATTAACAGCTTGCCTTTAATGTAAATAAAATTAGGGCTGGGGAAATTAAAGATTAATTCCTCGATTAAATCTTTAATTCATTTGATCGATCAAAATTCTTGAGGTCACCGGACAGCGAGACTTACCCTGCTGGATGCGAGCAAACTGGACCCATTGCATCTGTGGCGCAGGAGGATGCATCAGGCTCCATCAGGGGAAGGGGGCAAAAATAACCATCGTTCTCGGTCTGTCAGTTTTGTGCAGATAATTCTTTGTGTATCGGCAACATCTGCTCTGTGCGAAAGACTGTTCAGTTCTTCAGGGTATATTGTCAATAAAATGTGATCATGTCTGCTTCCAGAAAATGTAAACAATCTGGTATGTCTGTGTGACTGGCTAAAGTCTTGCCTACTATAAAGTGACTGACAGTGAATATACTAGATAAGTTTTAAAATGAAAGTTAAACTTTCTACGTTTTTCTTAAAGTTTAATAAGAAAAGTTCTCGTGGACACACGCCGCAACACTCCGCCCCTAGTATACACCCATTCCCGCCTCCCCACATTCAGCTAAAAGTAGCCGCCATAGACATCGGTGCAGTCTTTTCTGCACATATCTTCTAAGCCGTGTAGGTTTCGGAGCTATTTGTTGCACCTGCAGGTAGTATTCCGGGCTTACCTGTAGGTATAAGTGGTCTGTCAGGGTTTACAACCTCTTTAATCGTGCAATTCTAACACATGTATATAAATCATATAGTCCACCAACAATGTCGGTGTCTACACAATGTCCAAATCGCTGTCATGCTATTTCCTGTGTTCTGCTGCTAGGTCACGCAATGGAACACGTTCATAGATTTCCATTATGTGGCTAAGAATTCGCAAAAGACATGTCCCTTTAGCGTGAAACGGTTTGACTAAAATAAACCATTGCCCTCACAACTGTGGGCAACAAAGCCAGCATTGGGACCGATGAGGTGTATTTTTATGTCCAAGGCCATCTCCACCTGTGTTCCCGGTCTGGTGCCCCTGCTCTGCTGAGTGACATTGGGGGAGATTTACTAAAACTGGAGAACTCCGAATCTGGTGCAGCTCTGCATGGTAACCAATGAGCTTCCAACTTCAGCTTGTCCAGTTAAAGCGGTGGTTCACCCATAAAAACGACTTCCCCCTATTACACTGCCCCCCCGCATTACAATACGAATATGCCATTAATTTTTTTTTGGCTGCTGTACATACCTGGGTACAGCTATTCACCCGTGTCCTCCGGGTTGCGAGTCCCGCGGGAGTGGGCGTTCCTACCATGGCGGTGATTGACGTTTTGACTAAAAAATGAGCTCCCCCCCCGTCGCGTAAGCCGCGTCACGACTGGCGAAAGGAGCCGAACTGCGATGCGCAGTATAGCGCCGACTCGCCGTTCGGCTCCTTCCGCCAATCGTGACGCTGCTTACGCGACGGGGGGAGCTCGTTTTTTAGTCAAAACGTCAATCACCGCCATGGTAGGAACGCCCACTCCCGCGGGACTCGCAACCCGGAGGACACGGGTGAATAGCTGTACCCAGGTATGTACAGCAGCCAAAAAAAAATTAATGGCATATTCGTATTGTAATGCGGGGGAGCAGTGTAATAGGGGGAAGTCGTTTTTATGGGTGAACCACCGCTTTAAGTTCTTGACATTAAAACCTAAAAGCTGATTGGTTTCTATGCTGAGCTGCACCAGATTTAGGATTTTCTAGTTTTAGTAAATCTCCCTCATTGCGTGCATAGACCCGCTCTGTGCTTCACATTGTTTTTATTATATACTATATCCGATTCAGAATGATGTCTAATACAGCAGCTGGGGTTTTTGTATGGTGTAGGAGTGTGGACATTTTTTTTTATATATCAAGTTCTCATATCTGGAATTCCTCTTTAAGGCTACATTCACCTCTTCACATTTCTGGAAAACGTGCAGAAACCTGCAGCAACACGGGTTCTTGAACACACTTTGGAACCGTAAGAAAAACGCTCTACAGACGTGCCATTAAAGCAGGCCTCGACAAAATCCGGGCGCCCTGTCGCAATTTGCGACAAATTGTGGCCTGGGAAAGCCTAGGGCTGCTGAAGGCCGCAAAGCCGCGGCCTCAATTACCGGCCGGTAATTGAGGCCGTGGCTTTGCGGCCTTCACAGAAGGAAGCTGAGGCCTGCAGAAGGAATCTAGGAGTGGCCATCTTGTGGTGGCCGTTGGCATTACAGGTTACATTACAAGTAGGAAAAACGGCAGTTCTAATGTGTTTTTTCACTGCCATCTCCTTCCCTCTAATTGGAACCCCCAAACATTATATATATTTTTTATTCTAACGCCCTAGACTCTAGGTGGACTTTTATTCTCTAGGCCCTAGAGAATAAAAGTGCTCCTCATTCGCCGCCACCATTTTCCCTCGCAGATTCTTCCTCTTTTCGCTGCTCCGGCACTGTGATTGGCCGGAGCAGCGATGACGTCGCATGCGCGCGGGAAAGGCATTAACCCAAGTTATGCCATTCACAAAAACGGCACGCTCGGAGCGCCCGCGTCGTTATATACAGCGCGCAAGCGCCGTAGACATCGGCGCCTGTCATTGTAACTATCTCCTAAACCGTGTCGGTGTACCTACAGGTAAGCCTTAATCTAAGCCAGGGATATGCAATTAGCAAAACTACAAGTCCCATCATACCTCTGGGTGTCGTGCTTGTGGCTGTCAGTCTTGCTATGCCTCATGGGACTTGTAGTTCTGCAACAGCTGGAGGTCCGCTAATTGCATGTCCCTGATCTAGGCTTGCCTGTAGGTGCAAGTTGTGTGGTTGGGTTTACAAGCACTTCAAAATCCTGCCACATTATCGCGGTTAGTATAAGATTACCGTATCGCAGTAGTTGGGCACACAGGCCCTATGTTATAGGGTGTAGTTTCTTAGATGACCTGTGTGTGTGTTTTGTCGCCCTTGTGTCTTTACTAGGGTTGAGTTTCTGATAAATTGTGATGTCTGGGGACCCCGGGGACCTGCTCATTGTTGGAAAGGTTCACTTTTTCTGCAGCTATGAGTAGGTTTGTATTATGCACTGCAGTTCATTTTCTTGGCAACTGAAAAATGTTGGTTTCCTTTTTGCTGCCTTTTGTAAGGAAACCCTGGTTGCTGCAATCCTATTCCTGCTGATTTCCTGCTTCTATTTTCATTTTAAAATCGGTTGTATAAAAGTCAGTCTAATCTCTCGCTCTCCTTCCTAGACTGCTGCTGTGTCACTGTGCCAGACCCAGCCACAAAGAAAGCCCAAGGCATTGTCCGGGAGAGCTTGGCGCAGGTTTTTATTATACACTTGAAGTGAACCTTGCCATATAGTGAACATTGTAAGGCGGGAATAGCGATGGAAAGCAGTTAATTTCAAGTACTGCATGTACCATCCGATTCCTTTTTTTTTTTTTTTGGTTTTTTTTTTGACCTACGAAGCCCAGGAGCCACTGATATGCTTTAAAGCAGGGTTCCACCCAGATATTGAACTTCCGCTTTTAAGGGAAGGTGACCCTCTGACATGCCACATTTGTGTAATTTTGAGTGTGTTTGACTGTGGAATATACACCTGTGGAATCCAATTAAAGCGGAGGTTCACCCAAATAACATTTTTCTCAGAACAACTTCTTTAGACTTTTAACATGTACAGTCTACAATTTTTTTTTATACACTGTACCGGGGGGGGGGGGGGGGGCGGATGAGGTGAACTTCCTCCCGGCGCGCCCCCCCCGTACAGTGTATAAAAAAAATTGTAGACTGTACATGTTAAAAGTCTAAAGAAGTTGTTCTGAGAAAAATGTTATTTGGGTGAACCTCTGCTTTAATTGGATTCCACAGGTGTATATTCCACAGTTATCAGTTACAGAAACTTCAGAGTCCGGTCACACATTCATCCTATGAAAGTGGAGGATGATCTCATTGAACAACATTCTTTTAAAAGCACACAGGAGTATATTAAAAGTTGTACTGGCAACAAAAACGATAAAATTACGCTGCTCAATGCATAGTATGTTTCGTCCAATGGGACTTCTGTGAGGCAGTAAGGCCATTTAAGTCAGTAGCTGCCATTTCTTCCTCCCACAAAACACTGAATGAGCCGCACGGCTAAACGGGAGAATGGTGTAAAGCAGGGGTCTCCATACTTTTCAAGCAAAGGGCCAGTTTACAGTCTTTCAGACTGCAGGGGGGCCAGGTTCTGACCAATGGGGATAGAAAATGCCCCAGGGCCGAGCATCAGTGAGAATAAACATGGCCCCAGTGTTGTTGGGCAGTAGGAGGAGGAATAGTGCTCCATCATTGCTATTAGTGCAAGAAATAGTGCCCCATTGTTGGTGTCATTGGGAGGAATAGTGCCTCATATCATTGGGAGCAATACTACCCCAAGAGCCGGATAAAGGCTAGCAAAGGGCCACATCCGGCCCTCAGGCCGCAGTTTGGAGACCCCTGCTGTAATGGGTTGTACACCATGCTCCTGTGACCGCCCACAAGGTATTCCAAGCTATTTATAACTAGATCTGCTCATCGGTTGGTATCAATCTTATCAGACGATGCAAACAGACTTGCTTCATCTTCAAGCTGCCAAGGGGCTCTTGGCTAAAGCAGGCCATACTTTCCCACTTCCGGGAATCTGGGCTGCAGTCTGTGACATCACCGTGGGGCTCCTTCCGGCAGCCGGGCCAATAGAGGAGCCGGGCCTCGCGCATATGCAGTAGGGTTCCCGGCATGAAGCCAAAAGGCTACACTGTCGGGTTCCCTTACGCGCAATGGCAGCAGCACCCGATAGCTGATGAAAAAATCTGGTGCCAACATCAAGGGACTCAGGACAGGTAAGTGTCCCATTATTAAAAGCCAGCAGCTGCATTATGTGTAGCTGCTGGCTTTTAATACATTTTATTTTTTTGGCTGGAACACCGCTTTAAAGCAAAAAAGGAAAGAGTCGCTATTCCCTGAACTGATTTTTGTTCCCTGGTCATATAGGGTTATGCATTTTTGTGTATCCTTTTTTTGTTAACTGTGTGAGGTTTAGAATGATTGGATATCTTAATAATCGACCTTCTGTGCTTAATCAGACGGGCGCACTTCTAGCTTAGTATACACTGTTACTATAAACACGTCTCCTTCCTTGACTTTGTGTCTTTCATACACATGGCCAGCTGACCGGGTTAGTTTTCTCTGCTTCTATTCCCAAACATTGTAACCGGAGAACCTGAAGCTTTTGCTGGGATGGTGACACCTACACGCTTCTCTGTATCCTTCACTGCCTGACACTCTGCAATAATTCCTGTAAGCACTCATTGAATTTATCCGACATCATAAACTATTTATTTCAGTAGCCTGTCCACCAGCAACTAAATTTGTTGCCCTCACTTTCTGGCTGGAGTGTGACCTGACCGGAACCATTAAATACGTCGCCTTATTTTCACAGGATGGTGGAGAAATACAAATGTCATGCTATGAGAATGTTAATAGTGATACTGCACTATATCCAATATAACAGGGCTCGACAAATCCTGGGCGCCAGGTCGCCATGGCGACTAGAAATATTTTTTTTTTGTGAGCTGGCGCCATCTGGTGGTGGCCGTTGGTATTACAAGTTAAGCATTACAAGTTAAACAGCAATTCTAATGTAATTTTTCACTATTTTCACTGCCATCTTCTTCCCTCTAATTAGAACCCTCAAACATTATATATATTTTTTATCCTAACACCCTAGAGAATAAAATGGCGATCGTTGCAATACTTTCTGTCACACCGTATTTGCACAGCGGTCTTACAAGGGCACTTTTTTGGGAAAAAATTACCCTTTTTTTAATTAAAAAATAAGACAACAGTAAAGTTATCACCACTGTTTTTAATATTATGAAAGATAATGTTACGCCGAGTAAATTGATACCCAACATGTCACGCTTCAAAATTGCGTCCGCTTGTGGAATGCCGACAAACTTTTACCCTTTAAAATCTTCATAGGCGACGTTTAAAAAAAATCTACAGGTTGCATGTTTTGAGTTACACAGGAGGACTAGGGCTAGAATTATTGCTCTCGCTCTACCAATCGCGGCGATACCTCACATGTGTGGTTTGAACACCGTTTACTTATGCGGGCGCTGCTCACGTATGTGTTCGCTTCTGCGCGCAAGCTCGTCGGGACGGGGCGCGTTTTCTGGCTCCTAACCTTTTTTAGCTGGCTCCTAGATTCCAAGCAAATTTGTCAAACCCTGCATTAGCTGCTTGCTGCCCATTGTCAAATGGAGGGACGGTACGGCTCTCGTTCTGGGTGGACATATGACTGCGCCCAGAACGACTGCTCTCACGCAACCCACGGGATCACGCCATGTTGCTAGGACATGGCGTGACCTCGATCTCTCTAAAGAGCCGATCGCGCGTCTCTTTAACCCTGTGATCAGCTTTGTCCGTTCACCACTGACACTTCCGTGTTTACATGTGACCGGCTCCTCACCTCTGACAGTGTGTGGCAAGGAGAGCCAGTCGGCGGCACCTTACGCAGGGAACACATGGACATGTGATCAGTGCCCTGATTACAGTAAAGCACCCCCCTGTGCCACCAGTGCCCATCAACGACCCCACTCTGTGTCCATTAGTAATGCCAGGCACTGCTGCCTATCAGTGACGCCTATCTGTGTCCATCAGTGGGGCATATTTAGTGCTGCCTCATCAGGACCCATCAGTGATGTTTTTGTGTAGTGTAGTAAAAAATAAAATGAACAGCAGTGACCTGTACATACAATAATGTGAAAAGAGACTTGACAAAGGTCATTTGAAAGTGACGTGATATTTGCGTAGCTTTTCCAAAGAGCCAGTCCACCGCTTGCATCAGGGATGAGGGCTCTTGGAGTAATGAGGCAGGGTGCTGTAATGAATTCAGGAAGCTATGTGTGGCACCCTGTTGCACGACACACACACACACACACACACACACACGTATAACATGTTTGTTATTTTAAAGGGAGGAAAAAATCTTTTTTATACCTTTTACGCCTAAAGGTGAACTAACCCTTTAAGTATTGGAGCAGTCTTTGGGCCATTTAGGCCCACCATCACTCGGTGACTATGTAAATGTTGCCATCGGACACGAGCATATTAAAACATAACTTGCTAATTGTAGTGGCTGGCTATGGGGCTGAATATCTTGCAAAGAACTTTTTTTTTTTTTTTTTAGGCACCTGTCTGTCCTCATATGCTTCCCTGCACCGCTGGGACCTTCTGCAGTCCTCTCTTCAACTTGTCTGAGGATGTTATTTGCAACAGCGTGGTGAAGTACTTTTTTTTTTTTTTTCCAATAGAAGGAAAAACCATAGCGTTTGCTGTGGTAGTTAGGAGCCGACTGCAAAAAGCTTGCCTCGGATAGTCGGGTAAATTGCTTGTAGGATTAGGCAATCTACATCAATACAAAGGTAGAGCGTGCACAATTGGATAAACATAAAAAAAAATCATACAATCCTATATATCCAATTCTATACCCACAGTTCTTCCAGAGGAAGGCGAAAAACCCCAGCAGAGCATGAGATCCAATTTGCTACAGCAGGGGAAGAAATTCCTTCCTGATCCCCCGAGAGGCAATCAGATTTTCCCTGGATCAACTTTACCTACAGATGTCAGTACCCAGTTACCTGACTTTTTCCATTCGAAATTCTGACCGTGTGTATGCCCCATCGGATTATTTCCATCGGAAATTCCGATGAATCATGTTGGTGTTTAGATAGAAAACTTGTTATCTCTTTTACTCTGATGGAATTTCGTCGGAATTCCAATGTGATTTTGGTCGTACAAAGGTCCGATCGTGTGTACGGGACTTTATACTATGTACATTTAGGAAAGAATCTAGGCCTTAAAGCAATCTACTGAGCTGGCCAGAACCACCTCTGGAGGGAGTCAATTGCACATTTTCACAGCTCTTACTGTGAAGAAACCTTTCCGTATTTGGAGATGAAATCTTTATCTCTAGACGTAAAGAGTGCCCCCTTGTCCTCTGTGTTGACCGTAAAGTGAATAACTCAACACCAAGTTCACCATATGGTCCCTTTTATTTGTACATGTTGATCATACCCCCCCCCCTTAATCCATCCTTCCTTCACTTTCTCCACCCCCCCCCCTTTTGTCCGATCTTGCCTATCCTGACACCCCCCCCTTTTTTTTTTTTTTAACCCTAGGTCAGGGTTTAACCCTTAAGTCCCTTTCACACTGGGGCGGGAGGCGCGGTGGTGGTATAAAAATAGCAGCGCTATTCTGTCAGAATTGCTGCGGGATTTGGCCGCTAGTGGTGCGGTATAAACCCCCGCTAGTGGCCAATAAAGGGTTAATACTGCCCACAATGCGCCACAATGGCTTTCACGTGGTTAGTGATCGGTTGCTTTGAGTCGGATAAGACCTGCCTGGATTCTTTTTTTTTTTTTTTTTTATTTAGTTCTTGCCTCATCGCACAACCTGGGAATGTCCTGCTGTTTAAAGTCAGACTGCCAGCCCCTCTTTTACCATACTACACAGTGTAAATGTTTGTATAAAATTCCTCCAAATACCTTATTTCAGATAATTTTTGTTGGTGACCTCCGGGCGCTCTCCTCCGATCTAAGGGAATCAGTGGGAGGGGCATAGATCCTCCTGACTACAGCTGGGAGGTTAGGTGATCACTTTGCTGTCTGCTCAGCCCCTCCCGCTGTAACCCTTAGATTGGGGGAGGAGAGCTGCTGGAGGTCACATGACCAAACAAATGAGCTGAAAGAAGGTATTTAGAGGCAACATTTTATATGTTTACACTGTAGTGTAGTTTGATAGAACAGAGGGGCTGTCAGTAATCCTTCTCTGACTTTACTGCCAGCTACTAATAATGTCAGGAGGGGGAGGGGCGGGGGAGATCGCTTGCACACAGGAGCTAATGGATAGGGAGGGAGAGGGACTAAGGCACGCAAACTGACCATGGTATCCCAATATAGCGGCCATGCTTACCTTGGTCAGTTTACATGGGGTACACAGGGATAGGCAGGATCGACCAGGTTTTTACAGCATAGGTAAACCTTTTTTTTTATGGGTGGAAAAACTCTCTATATCTATATATATATTCTCAACGTGTGTGTGTGTATGTTCCAGCATCACGTCCAAACGGCTAAAGATATTAACATGAAACTTGGCACACATGTTAGTTATATGTCAGCAACAAACATAGGATAGGTGGTTTAACCCTTACCCACCCCCATTTGCCATGGTCTGGGTTTTTCTTTAAAGTCCCATTCAACTCTATGGGAAATACATGTTACTTCATAACTTCCAAACGGCTGTACATATTTCGATAACACTTGGTCACATGTTACTTATATGTCCACTTAAACTATAGGATAGTTAATTTATCCCTTAACTACCCCCATTTGTGAGGGTCAGGGTTTTTGTTTAAAGTCCCATGCAAATCAATGGGAAATGTATGTTCCCACATAACTTCTGTACGCCTGGAGATATTTCAATAATACCTGCTACACATATTACTTATATGCCAAATAAAAATATGACAGTTACATTAACCCTTACCTACACCCTTATATAAAAGATGGGTATATTTATATTACTATGATTTTCCTCCCCAAAAGGTTAAGATAGGAAGACCGGGCAACGCCGGGTATTCAGCTAGTGTGTGTGTGTGTGTGTGTGTGTGTGTGTGTGTGTGTGTGTGTGTGTGTGTGTGTGTGTGTGTGTATGTGTGTATGTGTATGTGTGTATGTGTGTATGTGTGTATATATATATATATATATATATATATATATATATATATATATATATATATATATATATATATATATATATATAAAAAAAAAAATCTATTTATAATCTCTCTATCTTTGTACATGGTAAAGCTGGCCAATTACAATCACGTGAGGTAGTGCTGTTATCACTGCTGTTTGTACACATGGCTTTCCGAAAGCAGGACTGCAGTGTATTGAAGCAGAGATTCTGCTGTACAAGTACATTGTAACATAGTACATCGAAATAAGAAACCTATTTTGGGCTTAATTAGTCTTGACCTATTTCTGTGCAAAAAATAAACCATGTGCTTGAAGTTCAACCCAGCTGTTAAAAGGGTTGTGACGGGGATGACTGGTGAGTGTACTGGAGCTCGGGAAGAAGCCAAAAATGGTTAACAAATTTATGCCGGCAAACAAAGCATTTCCCTCCAGTACATGGACTGAGATCTAGTGTGCTGGCTTATAATGGAATTTTGAAGAGGAGTGATGAGCAATTGAATGACATTTTATGAAGAAAATGCCTCTCCGGGGCTCCTACTTGTGCAAGTTACATGACCAAAAGCCAAGGCATCTGCTGAGGGTAAGGATCGTGTATGTAATGGGATCAAAATGCCCAAAATTGTGCTTGTGTCTGGCACTAGAGCATGGAGCGGCATTCTCCAAGAAAAAGCCTTTCAGACCTATTACTTTGTTCATTCTTCGTAGTTAAAGATGTGTTCTAACCGGTGGGGGGTGGAACTGTAGCTGCTGACTTTTACTATATGGACACTTGCCTGTCCAGGGAGCATAGGCATGCGCACAGGGTGTGCCCAGGCACACCCTAATCACACTAGGCAGCTCAGTACCCCCTCCTGCAGCGCTACCGGCTTCCCTCCTCTCCTGCCATCTGCTGCTGCGGGCACACAAATGATGTTTCAGGATGAGTGGGTGAAGTGGTAATGTAATTTACCAGACCCTTACCTTTCTGAATGAACACCGTGATTGGTACCATGTGTTTGAGCTTGGGGGGTGCACACCCTAATACAATAGTCTGCACACACCTTTGCCAGGGAGCCTGCAATGCTGGCGCCCCAGCTTATTTTCAAATTGCCTGTTGGGTGCTGCCACTGCCATCTCCACTAAAGGAAACCAGCAGTGAAGCCTTTCAGCTTCAGAGACTCTTCACTACTGTGCATGCTCCAGGTACGCTGCACTTTATAATTGGCCTGGCGGCGGAGGTAGGAAGAGGGGAGGATCAGTAATGATTCGCCCCGTGAACCTCCATATGCTCAGCAGGGATCGCTCCGTTGATCCCCGCTGAGCCGGCGGATGACAGGGCGGTCCCCGCACACTGTGCAGGGACCGCCCTGTATTTTCTCCGCTCTCCCCTATGGGAGAGACGGTCTGTGTTCATCCGATCCGCAGACGGAAGGAAAAATATAGGGTTTTCCTCCGTCTGCAGAATCGGAGGGAGGCGGACGAGATTGGGTGTCGGCGGATGTTCATCCGCTGACACCCGCAGTCTTGTAGGGACCAATGTATGTCCCTTTTTCATCCGCACACGGATGGATGAAAAAGCGGACATACGGTCTTTACAACTGCTCCTGAACGATTTAAAGCGGAGATTCACCCTAAAAAACATCTATGTACCATCCCATCCAGCATACTTGCGTCAGCTACAGTATGCTGTTTTTTTTTTCTCGCTGTACTTACCATTTAATCGTTCATTTTCTTTTCATCCTCCCGCGGGGAATAGGCTAAGGCACGTCACGCGTTCCGAAAATAGCCGGACTAGGACTCGGCTCTTAACGGCGCTATACGGCGCCTGCGCACAGACTAGGAGCTGACTGCGCAGGCGCCGTATGTAGCCGAGTGCTAGTTCGGGTATTTTCAAAACGTGTGACATGCCTTAGCCGCACGTCAATCATCTACGCCTCTTCATAGGAACGCCTATTTCCTGCGGAAGGATAAAAAGAAAATGAACGATTTAAACGGTAAGTACAGCAAGAAAAAAAAACAGCATACTGTTGCTGACGCAACTATGCTGAATGGGATGGAACATGTTTTAGGGTGAACCTCCGCTTTAACTTGACAGATAGTAACCCACGTTTAAAACGTCCATTTTGACGCGTTTACATACCGCGTTTAGCCAGGTTTGCGCTTAGAAGCGTTTTTAAAAAAAAATGCGGATTACCGCGTTTGGCATCTGAAACGTGGAAATCTTTGGCGTCTGAACACATTTTATTTAATTTATTTTTTATTTTTTTGCTTTTAAAGAAATGCTGTTAAACGCAACTGCCTAAAAACGTCAAACGAGAATGTGTACGTGGAGACATAGGATAACATTGAGTTCAGGGGCAGTTGAAAAAAGCATCCAACTGCCTCTGAAGGTACGTTTAGCAGCGTCCCGTGTACACGGGGTCTTAAAAAAAAAAAGTTTTTTTTTTTTTTCAAATCTGATTTTTCGTAAAGTGTCAAAAGCGTATTTAAGATGCAGTAATGGTTTTGTTCATCATGAAATGGAGCTTGGTCATGTAGCATGAGGCTGTATATTCTGCAATATTTAACATTTTTGGTAAACTAATTCAATGAATGCAAGCTGAGATAACATGCACTCTATTGATGCATTCGCACTATTTCACAATAACTAGAATATTCCTCTATCCCATTGTTTTGCAAACCTAGTATGTACACTGCAAACTGTATGATTGAATCTGTTCTGATATCGCTGTTTTACTAACCTGACAGCTTATTATTCTAAATAAGAAAACTTAATTTTGTTTTCAAATATTAAAGATTCATTTCTAACTACCAGCAAGAATGAGTCCTTGCATTTTTTTTTTTTTAAAGAGCACCTGTCATTTTAGATCCATCATGGCAGCGCCTGTTAGCGGCATGCACTCACCTTGTGTCACTACCGCATCACCAGCCATCTCATTAACCACTTTCCGACTGCCGCATGTAGATATACGTCGGCAGAATGGCACGTACAGGCACATTGGCGTACCTGTACGTCCCTGCCTAGACGTGGGTCGGGGGTCCGATCGGATTCCCGCGGGGAGCGATCCGGGACCACTGTGGCGGCGCATCGATCGTGTCATCCCCTTTATAGGGAGACTCGATAGATGACGTCAGACCTACAGCCACACCCCCTACAGTTGTAAACACACACTAGGTGAACCCTAACTTCTACAGCGCCACCTGTGGTTAACTCCCAAACTGCAACTGTCATTTTCACAACAAACAATGCAATTTAAATGCATTTTTTGCTGTGAAAATGACAATGGTCCCAAAAATGTGTCAAAATTGTCCAAAGTGTCCGCCATAATGTCGCAGTCATGAAAAAAATCGCTGATCGTCGCCATTAGTAGTAAAAAAAAAAAAAAATACAACTATCCCCTATTTTGTAAACGCTATAAATTTTGCGCAAACCAATCGATAAACGCTTATTGCGATTTTTTTTTTTTTTTTTTTTACCAAAAATAGGTAGTAGAATACGTATCGGCCTAAACTGAGGAAGAAAATTTTTTTTATATATGTTTTTGGGGGATATTTATTATAGCAAAAAGTAAAAAATATTCCTTTTTCAAAATTGTCGCTCTATTTTTGTTTATAGCGCAAAAAATAAAAACCGCAGATGTGATCAAATACCACCAAAAGAAAGCTCTATTTGTGGGGGGAAAAAGGACGCCAATTTTGTTTGGGAGCCACGTCGCACGACCGCGCAATTGTCTGTTAAAGCGACGCAGTGCCAAATTGTAAAAAGCCCTTGGGTCATTTAGCAGCATATTGGTCCGGTCCTTAAGTGGTTAAAGTGCATGAGACTGTCACCGAGTCTACAGTGGGACAGATGACAGTTTCTCTTTTTATAAAAATGTTATGCCTTTTTTTTGCTATTGTATCGCGCAGAGCAGTCCGTTACCACCTCCTCTGGTCCACAAACCAGACCATGTGAATCCATAGACGCACAGAGGCCCCCCCCCCCCCCTCAGTTTAATGTCCCCCAGCTGCCTGTGTGAAAAAGCCCTCAGTACTTGTGTGTAGTATTATTATTATGTGGCCTGGACTGTGATCATCCTTTAGGGAACATCCTTCGTGCGTGTATGTAACTTCTCTTAGCGTGAAAAGCTTTTTATACTATTTTATTCTAATGTGATTTATTTTTATTTTTTTTCCTCTCTCCAGCTTCCTGACGGATACAGACGTCCATCCTTGGGAGTGTCACGATGACGGAGCATGGCTTAAAGTGGTCTTGCGAATATTGTACTTATGAGAATTGGCCATCTGCTATCAAGTGTACCATGTGTCGTGCTCAGAGACCCAGTGGCGCTATCATCACAGAGGAGCCCTTTAAAAGCAGCAGTTCTAATGTGGGTACCATAGAGAGAAGTGGTGGGAGTCCCTTAATTTGCCCAGATTCCAGTGCCCGGCCACGTGTAAAGTCCTCATTTAGCATGGAAAATGGCAGTAAATGGTCCTGTCAATTGTGCACCTACCTGAACTGGCCCAGAGCCATCCGATGCACTCAGTGTTTGTCACACCGTAGGACACGTAGCCCAACAGAATCTCCCCAATCCTCCGGATCAGGGTTAAGGTCTATCCCTGGCCCCATTGACCCATGCGAGGAATATAACGACCGCAATAAACTGAATATTAAAGGTCAACATTGGACTTGCTCTGCTTGCACATATGAGAACGGTGCCAAAGCAAAGAAATGCGTGGTGTGCGATCATCCTACTCCAAACAACTTGGACGCTATAGAGCTGGCAGACACAGATGAGGCTTCCTCCATTATTAATGAGCAGGACAGAGCTCGCTGGAGAGGCAGCTGCAGTGGTGGCAACAGCCAGCGCCGTTCTCCACCCATGCCCAAACGGGACTCTGAGATGGACTTCCAAAGAATTGAACTGGCTGGGGCGGTGGGCAGCAAGGATGAGCTGGACCTCAAAAAGTTAAAGCAAATCAAAAATCGTATGAGGAAGACTGACTGGCTGTTTCTGAATGCGTGTGTGGGTAAGTGGTTTTCTCTTGGGCATATTTTTTTAACAATCCTCTAATGTCACCCATCCAGTGTGAAGTGCTCCAAACTATAGACAACATGGCGATGATATTGCCATGTTAAAGCGGAGATTCACACATCCAAAAAAGGGACAAAAAGGCGCAAATTATATATATATATATATATATATATATATATATATATATATATATATATATATATATATATATATATATATTGTGTGTGTATATATATATATATATATATATATATATATATATATATATATATATATATATATATATATATATATATATATATATATATAATATGTGTGTATATTAAAAAAAAAAAAATATATATATGTATGTATATGTATATGTGTGTGTGTGTGTGTGTGTATGTATATATATATATATATATATATATATATATATATATATATATATATATATATATAAAAAATGTGTGTGTATGTATATGTATGTGTATATATATATATATATATATATATATATATATATATATATATATATATATATATATATATATATATATATATATATATATATATATATATAAAATGTGTGTATGTGTGTGTATATATATATGTATATATGTATATATGTATATATGTATATATGTATATATGTATATGTGTATATATATATATATATATATATATATATTGTGTATATTAAAAAATATATGTATGTGTGTGTGTGTGTGTGTGTATATATATATATATATATATATATATATATATATATATATATATATATATATATATATATATATATATATATATATATATTGTGTATATTAAAAAATATATGTATGTGTGTGTGTGTGTATATATATATATATATATATATATATATATATATATTGTGTATATTAAAAAATATATGTGTGTGTGTGTGTGTGTGTGTATATATATATATATATATATATATATATATATATATATATATATATATATATAATTTTTTTTATACTGCAACTAACGATTATTTTCATAATAGATTAGTTGGCCGATTTATTGTTGTAATCGGATAATGGCCTTAAAAAAAAAAGCATTTTTTAAAAAAAATTGGGCCAATTTGTTGTTGGGCAAATTCCAAAACACAAATTGCCGCAAAAATACATTGCATGCTTTTCTGCAGCTTCTCCATTGAAGTATATTGAACCCCCCAAAAAAAAAAAAAAATTGCACTGTTTTGCGTTAACTCCTTGCCCTTTCCAAATACGCAGCAGCTGAAAAAAATCATGGATGTGAACGTGTCCCCTAGGAAAACATGTACATGAACTGTAGTGTGTTTCTGCAAAAACCACCAAAAAAACAGAGGTGTGACCCAGGCCTGAGATGTTTAGTAACATAATGGGGGTTAAAAAAAAAAAAAAAAATACAAAGAGCAAATAATCGCTACAGTAAGGGGGTTCATTTTTTTTACTGTGGGGCAGTGAAAGTATTATTTACAGTAGCGATTTGCTTTTTTTTGTACTATAAAGTGCTAATTTTCGTTTTTTTTTTTTAACCCCATTATGTTACTGGCCGATTTAATCGATTAAGAAAATTGTAATCGATTAATTTCATAATCGATTAGATGTTTCGGCCCGAATATAGAGATATACCGTATTTACCGGGGTATTGCGCGCACCCGCGTATAGCGCGCACCCCCAACCTGGAAGGGTATTTCAGGAAAAAAACTTGGTTTGAATGCCCCTCATCGGTGTCTTGCCCGGCAGCCTTGTCCGGTCCGGCGTCCGTCTGTGGCCTCGGTGGTGTCCTCCTGCGCTGTCTGAGTCGAATCCTCGCTTCCGGCGCTGTGTTTGAACGCCGCCGCTGACATATACCGAGCGCAGTACACTCGGGCACGCTCGTCCATGCTCGGCTTCTCACGCATAAAGGCTAGGAGGCGTCACAGAGCGTGACCGCGAGCGAAGCCGAGCCTGGCCGAATGTACCCGAGTGTACTGCGCTCGGTACATGGCGGCGCAGTTCAAACTCATACGCCGATACCCGCGCTATCGCGCACCCACGATTTTGCCCTATTTTAAGGGCAAAAAAGTGCACGGTATATGCCAATAAATACTGTGTGTGTGTGTATGTATGTGTGTGTATATATGTATATATGTATATATGCCACTTCCTATTCCGCGGTAGTCTTCATTCTTCTCCTCGCGTTGTCTTCTGGGACACGTGGGTGTCCCAGAAGACAGTCAGCCATTGAAAGCACGACCTGTGCATGCGCAGTAGGAAACGGGCAGTGAAGCCGCAAGGCTCCACTGCCTGTTTGCCTTACTTCGAATGTTGGCGTCGGGACCCGAACCAATGGACGGATCAGCCTCGGGCAGCCGACATCGCAGGCACCCTGGACAGCTAAGTGTCCTTAAGTCGGCAGCTACAGTGTTTGTAGCTGCTGACTTTTAAAAATGAATATTTACAGCTGGACCTCCGCTTTAAGGGGCTAATCCATGCAAAGTCCTCCTTTCATTTTGTGTACTAGAGATTCGAATCCTCCACCTGCTTGTATCTCCTGGGTACCCCGGCAGAGAGGCATCTGCACATGAGCTCACAGCTCAGCTCATTTGTTGGCCTCATGGGACTTTGCAGCTCCACTTATTAGATTTTTTTTCTTTTAAATTTTTTTTAACTGCTTGCCACCCACCCATAGTCGTTGTACATCTCCCAGGCTGGGTGACTTGCCCGTATGTCGCAGCCTTTCTTCCGGATTTAGTTGATTGGACACGACACTAATTTTGGCTGAAGTCAGCTGATCTGCTGTGGCCAATCGCACACAGTTCTGTGTTTGCAGAAGCGTAAAACTGTGTATTGCGAACAGCGATCTGGCGGTTTTCAGGGAGAGAAAAAACAGTAAAAGCAACACAATACACACATTATTGTTGGGCACACAGTTAACCCTTTGATTGCCCCCTAGATGCCAGTACAGTTGGCACTGATCACTGTATTACTGTCACTATTGATGTCCATGTACCTCCCATCCAATGTCGGCTGGCCAAACGCACTATCCCAGTCCCACTGTAATTCACCGATCACCTCCATTACCAGTATAGCATCATAGCTACATAAGTTCCAGTGTATATATACATAGTTTGTAGACGCTATAACTTTATCCCAAACCAATTAATTTGCACTTATGTAGCAGAATACATTTTGGCCTAAGAGCCGGTTCACACAGAGGCGACTTGTCAGGCGACTGTTCAATGGAACCGTTCTAATGGGAGCGACTCAAGTCAGTCCGACTTGAAAGTTCTTGTATGACTTTGGGGGGCGACTTGCATCGACTTCAATACAGAAGTAATTTTGCAAGTCGCCTCTAAAGTCTTAAGATCACCTTGCAGAGTCGCCCCAAAAGTCCTGGTGCCCCTGTGTGAACCGGGTCTAAATTCATGAATTTTTTGGGGGGATTTAAAGTAAAGAAATAACCTTTTGGGGGAAAAAATGTAGATAAAAAATAAATCCAGTGGTGATCGAGTACTTTCTGTGGGGATTTTTTTTTTTTAAATAAAGTTATTACTGTGTTGCATGACGGTGCAATTGTCAGTTAAAGTAGCGCAGTGCTTAATGGCATAAAAATGCTGTGGTCCTAAAGGGGGGGGGGTAAAACCTTCCCAAGCTCATTCCTGAAAGTTTCCATGATCAGGCTTTCCCAAGACATGAACTCTGAATTAAAGAGCTCAATGATTGTTTAACCCCTTCAATACAGGGAACTTTTACGCCCTTCCCGCCCAGACCAGCTTTCAGGGCAGTCACACCTTGACAATTGCGCAGCCATGCAACGCTGTACCCATGATTTTTTTTTTTTCGCGCAAAAATATATTATAACATTTTGCTAATCTTTCTTCATAAATTTAGGCCAAACTGTATTCTGCTACATTTCCTTGGTGAAAATAACCCAAATCAGATTATTTATTATTATTATTATTAATTATTTTTATAAATACAAATAATTTAAATATTAGTATGTATTACATACTATTTGATACATAATAAAAATTATTTGATAAATATTTGTATTTATAAAAATAATTTATTATTATTATAAATAATAAAAATTTATAATTTGATACATACTATTTAATACATAATAAAAATATTTTAATATAGATTTAAAATTATTTTTATTTTATCCCCCCCCCCCCCCAAATGACTGCTCATTAGAAATTCTTTCAGGTACTTTCAGGTATTTAGAATTCCTCTTTGTGCAGTTTGTTTACCTGGCACGGCTCACACTGGCACGGCTTGGTCACGGCACGGCTTGGTCACGGCTTGCATAGGACCTCTTTAACAGAAGTCCATGCTAGTTGTGTTGAATTTGCCCCAAAGTAGTGCAGGAAGCTTTTTCTAAGTCGGAGCCACTTGAGTCGCACCGATTAGAACCGTTCCATCGTTGTTGATGGGGCACAACTGTCGCATGACAAGATGCAGCGGTGTGAACCGGGGCTAAATAAGATCACACCTACTCTGTCCAATAATGTAAATACAAGTTTTTGCTTTGCTTACATTCTCTAAAGTGCATTTAAACCCAATAATCAAAACTGTAATATATTGCAGCTTACTACTCTCTAGGTATGGTGGCCGCATTTGTTTGCTTTTTTCGTAGGGTGACAACCCTCCCTTACCATACTGTATTCATGGAGGAACTGCCTTGTTATCCTCGGACAGCAATGCAGTACTCTCCCTAATTCAATCAATTGGCAGATTGGTTTCCTTTTAGGCTCACTATGCATTGTTTAGATTTCTCTTGCTGTTTGCAGACTGAAGACGATATGAATATATTCCTCAGTTCAGCGTGTATGGAGGAACGTGGACTGCTGGCTATCGGATAAAGCTGCCCCATCGCCCACGGCTGCTTGAGGACCCTTAACAGTGACGGCATCTGATGGCCCCCTGGGTTGTGTTGTCAGCATCACCCACAGCCTAAATTCTGTCCGATTTCAGGAGGAATTCTCCATGATTTGAGCCATGCATGGTCACCTTTACTCCCATTACATGTTCCTTTCAGTCCCACACTGTGCTCTCCTCTCATACTGGGACTGTATTGAGATTGTATTTCACCAAGGAAAACTTTCTCTTCATTCAGCTAATAGTTTAGTACCGTCTAATGGCTGAACGGAGAGCGTTTTCTGTGGTGAAACCTGATCTGAATGCTGTCGGAACAGAGCGGTCAGTTTTATTTATGTATGAGTGTGAGACTGAGAGATTTCTCCAACGGGCGCAAGAAACCTTCTGTGCTTATCTGATGTGCTTATTATAGGACAGGGATATGCAATTGGTGGACCTCCAGCTGTTGCAGAACAGCTGGAGGTCCACTAACCCCCCTCCACATCAGTCCTCAGTTCACCCCCTCCCCATCAGACCTCAGCCAGCCCCCCCCCCCTCCCCTCCACATCAGTCTTCAGCTCACCCCCCTCCCCTCCACGTCAGTCTTCAGCTCACCCCCCTCCCCTCCACATCAGTCTTCAGCTCACCCCCCTCCCCTCCACATCAGTCTTCAGCTCGCGCCCCTCCCCTCCACATCAGTCTTCAGCTCGCCCCCCTCCCCCCTCCACATCAGTCTTCAGCTCACCCCCCTCCACATCAGTCTTCAGCTCACCCCCCTCCCCCTCACATGAGTCTTCAGCTCACCCCCCTCCCCTCCACATGAGTCTTCAGCTCACCCCCCTCCCCTCCACATGAGTCTTCAGCTCACCCCCCTCCCCTCCACATGAGTCTTCAGCTCACGCCCCTCCCCTCCACATGAGTCTTCAGCTCACCCCCCTCCCCTCCACATGAGTCTTCAGCCAGCAGTTGTTCAGAGAAGCATTAAAAACCATAGTGGTAACTGTGCATTGAACTTTGCTCCTGGAGTTTCCCTTTTGGTAGGACATTTGGCCCAGGTTCACACAGTGCTGCGGGAGTGAAGCCGTTCAGCTGAACTCACATTATTTCACTCCCACTGTCAGTCCCGATTTCGGCTGCGATTACAGAGACACCTGTGCAGATGTCAACGTAAATGGCGGGCAAAAAAGTACAAAAACTACTTTTTGAAATCTGTGCAGTGCCACAGATGTGGTCAAATAGCAGCAGTGTGAACCAGGGCTTAGGCTTGGTTCGCACTTGTGCGATGGGGGAACCAGCACGATTCCAGTGCTTTAGAAGGAGCGAATAGCTCAAAACTGTTGCTGTTTGCCTGTTATGACTTTCAATTGGAATTCAGTTTGAAGTACAATAAAGATTTTCACTGTGGTTCTGCAATCCATGTATTGATCTTTCCTCATCTTGTAATGGAAGTAGTTTTGTTTTCACCAGATCTTGGGGTAGATAAATCGCCCCCCACTACGAACAGTTATCACAGCGGTCTCCTGGGTCCCGTGCTGAGCAGTTGCCCTGCTGCAATGTCAACACCGGTAATCACTCGATGGGCATGGACACCATTCAGAGATTTTCATGCATTTTTCTCAATGAATTGATGAGATGGCGAGGCAGAGCCGCAATCTCCACCTCTCGTTCAGGGCCCGTTCACATTTTATATCTAGCGACGCTCCTGCTTCACCTTCTTGTGGTGAATTTTGGAGCAGTGTCATTTAATTATTTTTTTTATGGGTTTTGCTTCACTCCAAAAACGAGCCAAAGGTCATGTACCGGCGTTTGGCGTTGAGTGGTTTGCCCTGATTTTTTTGTGTTTTTCAAGCAAAAAAGACACTGCAAACGCGTCACACATTTTTGCTGCAATTTTGGAATGGTCCTGTGACTTCAATATGCTCAGGTGTGAACAGGACCGAAGGACACTTTGCATTCATTGAGCAAAATGCAGGGCGTCCTGTAAACAGCATGGGACCCGAAAGACTACAGCAGTTGCTATAGTGGCTGTGATCATCCTAGCATTGACCAATACTACAGTGGTTCTCCGCTTCCACAGCAGTCACTCAGATATGGGATATGTGTTCCTTACATCGGTCCAAGGTGGAGCAAAACAAACCATACCTGGAGTTAGAGCTGAGCGATTAATCTTCAAGAATCGTTATCGCAATTTTTTTTTTTTTCCCCGTTGCGATCTTGACAAAGTATTTCCTGATCTTTTTGTATGCAGAGAATTCTCTCTGTTCTCAGCCATCAAAAGAAAGGAAGAAAAAAATCAGGGCAGTCTGCCAAGTATCACAACATTCTTTATCAGTGGAATGTTAAGTCTAAACATTGTAGCAATTTGTCTTTTACATCAAAGGAATAAACTTCTGTGTGTAAATTAGGAAAGTTTAACCACTTAAACACCAAACCTTTTTCTGACATTTGTTGTTTTTAAGTTAAAATCAATGGAACGCACTGGTCTGAATTATGCCATTGGAAACCATATGACCTGCTTTCCATGCATCATTGATGCAGAAAAAAAAGCACTGGCCTGCATCTGGTGTGAACTGTCCCAAAGAGTTAGTGACACTAAAGCTTCCTGTTTTTAACTGCAGTTCGTTTTGCACAGTGGCCCCTATCATCCTGTTCTGGGGTCCCACGGCAGCTCTCGCGGCTCTTCCCCGTATTGGATAATCGCCTCTGGGAAGCTCTCTCCCGAGGGGGTTACCTTGCAGGCGCGCTCCTGTGTCACACTTGACGTCCATAGACGCAGAGTGTATGACTTGGCCCCGGCACCCGTGTCATTGTATTTGACAACAGCAAGAGACAATGGCTGCGCTGCTATCTATCCAATCAAAGATGGGACTCCAAGAAGAGAAGGATGGCGGGGGCGCTCCCATGGAGATTCGGGGCTAAGTGGGGGGGGGGGGCAGTGACTGCAAGGTGTGCTTCACCTTTAAAGTGGAGTTCCACCCTGAAATTTTTTTTTTCCTCAATCTAAAAAAATAAATAAAATACAATGTTTTACTTACCCTAAATAGCTGTTGCTATGCGGCAGTCCCGAATCTGCCTCTTCATCCTCTGCGGTGGATTCTCTTCCTCCTCCTACACTTTCTTCTTGTGAATGGGACGCACTGCATTCTGGGAACTGTGTGTATCTCAGAAAGCAGCTGGCCCATTCTCAAAGCGCCGCGCGGCTCACACATGCGCAGTAGGAAACGGGCAGTGAAGCCGCATGGCTTCACTGCCTGTTTCCCTTACTGTGGATGGCGGCGCCTGGAGCTGCCAGGATCGAGGATCGGCCTTGGCGGCGGCTGACATCGCTGGCAGCAGCTGACATCGCTGGCGGCTAGGACAGGTAAGTGTTCCTTATTAAAAGTCAGCAGCTACAGTGTTGGCAGCTGCTGACTTTTATTATTTTTTATTTATTTTTTTCCGGACCTCCGCTTTAAATGCATAGGATGCATTAAGGTGAAAAAAACACGAGGCTTTACAACCCCTTTAAAACCCTGAGAAGAAAAGAAAAAATAATCAAACAAAAAAACCAAAGCAGCCATCACATCTAAGCACTGATAAGCTGCAATATAATACATTTTTGTTTTTGGATTTAGAATACACTTTAAGCATTGCTTGTTCTTTCAACAGGTTTCATCCCACCTCCTCCTTCTTCCCACTGGTGGCTGTGCAGCTGTAATCTAATCTGTATTGTCGTCCTAACAAGCGTGTAGAAATGTGGAGTGTCCCCCATCCCCTCCTCCGCCCGCTCTCACACCTACACCTGTACTTCCCGGGAAGAGTCCGGGTTCTCGGCCGGACTGGATGTGTGCCTGTCACCGGTTCCCGGAGTCCTGTGTGTGTGTTTACCTTCCTGTCCCTAAATGTCCAGGCTTGTAGTGAGGCTTGTAGTGAGGAGGGATGAAATGCGAGAGGCATTAAAGAGAACAGGAGAGTGTGGTGTTTATGCTGGATGGAGTCTCTGGGGCGTCTATAAATAAAGTGCGATGACTCACAGGTCTGCCTGCGTACCGTGCGTTTACTGGAGCTAGCCGTCTCACTCCCTCCGTGGGCTGCTTTGTACGTTTTGTTTTGATAAATCTGTATGGATTGGCTTTGTTTGGATCTTGGCTTCCTGTTGAAGCTCACACTCCTGGGCTAATTCATTTCTTATGCTAATCCCTTTTGTGTCATTTCATAGATGCGTTGCCCTTCTCATTCCCAATATCTGGGCGAGTTTTACAAGTGGTCTTGGCGATGAGAATCTTTAGGCCCCTTTCACACGGATGGCTGTTTTGCCGCAGCATGTCAATTTTCTGTGAAATTCAAGGCTCCGGGCACTGCGTTTAGCTGCATTTGTACATTGCAATTACGCGCGGTTACATGCGGTCGCGTATAGTTGCGGTAGTAATTTCCATAGCAACCCCTTTGCTTTTTTTTGTTATCATGATGTGCTTCCTGTTCGTTTTTTTTTTTTTTTTCACACCGCTATCTGCAGTTGACACAAACTGCGGTTAAGTGCATAAATTGCACCTGGACGCATCCAATTCTATTTTTTCTATTCGCACCAAACCGCATGTAACAAAATCGCAGCTAAACGTTGCATAGGAAAGCATGGTGTGCTTTTAGCTGCGGTAGAAAACGAGAAAATCCGCAGCTAAAAGCACCTTTCTATCCGTCCGTGTGAAAGGGGCCTTCGTTGTCCTGGTCAGTAGCGGCTGGAAGGATAACATTGTGTGATTGGTGGGAGAAAAACAAAGTGACAAAAATGACGTTTCAGGACATGCAACGAATGGAATATTTTAAAGTGGAGTAATCCAGGTATTTGCTCCCACTTCTGGGCATAGGTTGCCACAGCGACCTACGATACGTCCGGAACCTACTTAGGACAGGGGTCCCCAGGCCCCCAGACAGCGACCTACGATACATCCGGAACCTACTTAGGACAGGGGTCCCAAACCCCCAGGCCCCCAGACAGCGACCTACGCCACAGCAACCTACTTAGGACTTGGGTCCCCAACCCCCAGGCCCCCAGACAGCGACCTACGATACATCCGGAACCTACTTGGGACAGGGGTCCCCAACCCCCAGGCAGCGACCTACGATACGTCCGGAACCTACTTAGGACAGGGGTCCCCAACCCCCAGGCCCCCAGACAGTGACCTACGCCACAGCGACCTACGATACGTCCAGAACCTACTTAGGACAGGGGTCCCAGGCCCCCAGACAGCGACCTACGATACGTCCGGCACCTACTTAGGACAGGGGTCCCCAACCCCCAGACAGCGACCTACGCCACAGCGACCTACGATACGTCCGGAACCTACTTAGGACAGGGGTCCCAGGCCCCCAGACAGCGACCTACGATACGTCCGGAACCTACTTAGGACAGGGGTCCCCAACCCCCAGGCCCCCAGACAGCGACCTACGCCACGGCGACCTACGATACGTCCGGCACCTACTTAGGACAGGGGTCCCCAACCCCCAGACAGCGACCTACGCCACAGCGACCTACGATACGTCCGGAACCTACTTAGGACAGGGGTCCCAGGCCCCCAGACAGCGACCTACGATACGTCCGGAACCTACTTAGGACAAGGGTCCCCAACCCCCAGACAGCGACCTACGCCACAGCGACCTACGATACGTCCGGAACCTACTTAGGACAGGGGTCCCCAGGCAGCGACCTATGATACGTCCGGAACCTACTTAGGACAGGGTTTCCCAGGCCCCCAGACAGCGACCTACGATACATCCGGAACCTACTTAGGACAGGGGTCCCCAGGCAGCGACCTATGATACGTCCGGAACCTACTTAGGACAGGGTTTCCCAGGCCCCCAGACAGCGACCTACGATACGTCCGGAACCTACTTAGGACAGGGGTCCCCAGGCAGCGACCTATGATACGTCCGGAACCTACTTAGGACAGGGTTTCCCAGGCCCCCAGACAGCGACCTACGATACATCCGGAACCTACTTAGGACAGGGGTCCCCAACCCCCAGGCCCCCAGACAGCGACCTACGCCACAGCGACCTACGATACGTCCGGAACCTACTTAGGACAGGGGTCCCCAGGCCACGGCCCACTGCCGGGCCGTAGCCTGTTTGCAGCCTGGCTGCCGACCAAGGCTGCACTTTCAGGGGTTCGGCGGTGGCGGGCGAGCAGAGATGACCGCTCTCGCTGCCCGCCACACATCACATCTGTTCTGCCCTCACAGCCATGGTCAGAGGTGCTGCGTGCGAGCAGAAAGATGACATTCATCTCTCGCCGCATGCCACTAAACGAAGCTGTTCAGCCCTCACAGCCGACCACGAACACAACATTGTCTGAGGTGCTGCGTGCGAGCAGAGAGATGTCATCTTTCACCGCCTGCCCGCATCACCACCATCGAGTGCTTACAGCCGGCCACCAACACTACACTGAGTTTCGGCGGTTCCACCCTCACTGGCAAGTGACAAGCTGCACCTGTTGGCAAGTGACGGTGGAAAGTTGAATTTGGTAGCAGGCGATGGTGGCAAAAGACGTGCTGCATCTGGTGGTAGGCGACAGTGACAAGTGACAGACGGGGCTCCCACTGATTCTGCATTATGGTGAGTTGAACTATTTCTTTTTTTATTACATTGTAATAATAGAAATAATGTGCTTCAATCATGCTGACACCATAACAACCATGGTGCCAGGATGATCGAAGCGCAAACACCAGCCATTGCCTCAACAAATCGCCCGCAAAATATTGCTTACCCCCCGCGGGTCTTGGTATAATTTTTCTTTCATGCAGCAGTCCCCATTGTCAAAGGTTGGGGACCGCTGTTCTAGGAGACACACAGGCATGCGCAGTAGGGAATCGGGACTGAAGCTGCAAGGCTTTACTTCCTGATTGCCTTACCAAAGATGGCGGCGCCTCCACCCAATATTATATCATTGTTTTAGGGTGAACCTCCGCTTTAATATCTACACACCACCATCCAACGGGGACCCGCTGAGTGACCACAGTATTGTACGGTTATGTGCCTATTGGTCTTTATCCACTTGCTTACTGGGCACATATACCCCCCTCCTGCCCAGGTGAAATTTCAGCTTTCGGCACTGCATCGCTTTAACTAACAATTGCGCGGTCGTGCGACGTGGCTCCCAAACAAAATTGACGTCCTTTTTTTCCCCCACAAGTAGAGCTTTCTTTTGGTGGTATTTGATCGCCTGTGCGGTTTTTATTTTTTGCGCTATAAACAAAAAAGTGAGACAATTTTGAAAAAAATACAATATTTTTTACTTCTTGCTATAATAAAAATCCCAATTTAAAAAAAAAAACTTTTTTTTTTCTCAGTTTAGGCCGATACGTATTCTTCTACATATTTTTGGTAAAAAAAAAAATAAAAAAAAAAAAAATAAGCGACTGGTTTGCGCAAAAGTTATAGCGCTTACAAAATAGGGGACAGAATTATTACTTTTTAATTATTTTTTTTTACTAGTAATGGCGGCGATCTGCGATTTTTAATGGGACTGCGACGTTATGGCGGACACATCGGACACATTTTTGGCGCCATTCACATTTATACTGCGATCAGTGCTATAAATATGCACTAATTACTGTATAAATGTGACTGGCAGGGAAGGGGTTAACACTAGGGGGTGAGGAAGGGGTTAAATGTGTATCCTATATAGTGTTCTAACTGTGGGTGGAGAGGGGGGTGACTGGGGGGGTGACCGATCTGTGTCTCTATGTACAAGAGACACAGATCGGTCTCCTCTCCAGAGACAGCACCGCTGCCTCTGTGTAAAACGGCAATGAGAGATGATCTCATATGTTTACATATGAGATCATCTCTCATTGGCCGCACAGATCGCATCGCGAACGGCCACTCTGATTGGCCGTTCGCGGCGCTCTGTAATTGGCTGTGTCCGAGGGACACGGCCAACACAGATTTTCCCCGCAGCGCGCTCTGGAGCGCGCGCGGGGACCGCCCTAAGGGGCGGACGTCAATTGACGGCAGTTGGGAGATTGGGATCCGCACTGTAGCCGTCAATTGACGGCAGGCGGATCCCAAGTGGTTATATAAGTAGGAGTAGCCACTTGACAGTTTTTTTGCATTAAAGTGGAATAAATGGCACTCCCACTGATCGATTACCAATCCCCCCCCAATCGTGTCACATTTGGCCCCTTTCAAATCCAGTTATTGCCCCCACTTCTGGCGGAAGAGCGCCAAACTACACTATGGTGTCCTTTTATGAAGCAGTGAAATCTATTCACTGCTTCGTTCTCCGGCATTCACAGAGGAGATTTTTCTCCTCTGTGTGCCAGTTTATGAAGCGGAGAAGATCGCTTCACCCTTGAAGTGAAGTGATCTACCAACGCTTCAAACAGTGGAGAATGGCCCCTGATACTGGAATCTCGTGAGACTCTACGAGATTACAGTACCAGAAATTCACTGAAACACTGAGATGTCAGTTTATTGAGTAGCGATAAATGATCACCGCTCATTACACTGACAGACCGCGTGGTTAATGTAATTTAATATATATATTTTACAGGGGCGCATGGTTACAGCGTTGGAGGGTCTGAACAAGGTAGAAGGAAGTTAAAAATCTTCCTCCTTCCTCCTCGAATCCCCTGGGATTCCCTCTTCACTCCCCAATTCACCAGCTCTGAGATGGTGAATCGGGAGTGTGAATTCTGACTCGGATCGCCAGTGAAGCGCTCAGATCGCAGCTTCATAAACTGGCCGTTACTGTGTCAGTCTGAGGATTCTCTGTGTGTGGAGATAATCGGCGGGAGAACAAATTCAAACGCTTCTCCCCCCGATTTATCTCTGTTTCATAAACCGTTTATGGGCTGTGATAAGCGTGACTTGCACATTGGGGAACCAGGAATCAAGCCGAAAGTCTTCACTGCCTGGTTCCCTTACCAGGAATGTCTGCGGCAGCACCCCTGAGTCGATCCGAAGACTGGTTTTGGGTGCAGACATCACGGGAATCCTATATTGAGTCAGCATCTGCAGTATTTTTGTAGCTGCTGACTTTTATTTTATTCATTTTTTTATTTCCCGTGAGGAACTCTGCTTTTAAATATAGCATTTGTTGCATCTTCTCCTGCACTTAGTTTTTGGCGCACCTTGCTTTTCTCCCATTGTTCTTCTAGAGATTGCTTCGCCCTCAAAGCCGCTGCCACTAATGCTGCATACATATACTGTACTCCCTGGACTTTATAAACTTTTAGTTGTTTTATCGGTGTGTTTTCGTACCCTATCATGCGCCAGTCTCGTGTGGGCAGAGGTATGTTCTCTATGGAAGCCTAGCTGGTTATTGTACGCCCACATTGCCCCTTGCTCAGTTTTGATGACAGAGATTAGTTTTATTCAAACTTGCATTCTCTGGCCTTTCTAGTGGTGGGTTGATTTTTCTATTTCGGGTAGTAAAAAACAGGACAGGGCTTTTTGACTGTCAAACACATCTGTGTCTGTCTTTATATCTCTGTCTCTATTTATATTGATCTCTATATACAATATATTGCCATTTAATGGAGCACTCTAGCCTTTCAAGTAGGTCAAAAGTAAAAGTACAATTTTTTTTTTTTTTTATGTTGGCTGTTAGGGTGCCAAAAAAAAAAATTGGTACAACTCTGCAATATAAATGTAATACACACAAAATGTATATAAATAATACAATGCACTGCTGTCTATAGAGTTAACGGCTTGGCTCCCCGTGCTTCCTTATAAGGAGACTCCACTTGGCGCACAGCGCAGACACTGTTTGCTATCGTACACCTCACACAAGACTCTTCTGTTCTATCTTGTTACCATCAGCTGTACGGAGTAGCACAGGACAGTTTATCCGTTTTTGAATATATACGGTATATTATTTTGCCCCTTTACTGGGTGTTTAAAGCTAAAATTATTATTGCTGGCACTCTCTGCTCCTCCTCCTTAGCGTGCCCCTATAGCAAGCCGCTTGCAATGGGGACATTTGTGTGGACTTGCTCATGAGTGGGGCTGTGTGCATCTATAGACGCAGCGCAACTTGGCCCAGCCCCCCCCCCCCCCCCACCACACTCATTACAAGATTTTATTGATGGCAGCAGCATTCTCATCTGCAAAGCCTGTGAAATCAGAAGAGCTGCATCTGTCCTCTGCACTGAGAACCAAGCCACCGAACATCGCCGAGGGCTCGGTTTTCATGGATCCCTGAGAGGAGAGCTGCTGACTGTCAGCGTCTCTCCCCTCTGCTTCTCCACGCTCATTTGAGCGATGAGCTGTGGAGGGGCGTAGAGCAGCCGTCTCAGAGGCTCGCTGAGACTGTCATCAATCAAGGCAGCTGGTGGATCCAGACTTGGGCAGTCAGGATGACGCGGTGCCTCGACTACTGGCAGTGACGTCAGTGGAGACTTCAGATTTTACCAAAAATATGTAGAATAATACGTATCGGCCTAAACTGAGAAAAAAATATATATTTTTTTAAAAAAAATTGGATATTTATTACAGCAAAAAGTAAAAAATATTGTGTTTTTTTTTTCAAAATTGACGCTTTTTTTTTTTGTTTGTTTATAGCCCAAAAAATAAAAACCGCAGAGGCGATCAAATACCACCAAAATAAAGCTTTATGGGGGAAAAAAAGGACGTCAATTTTGTTTGGGAGCCACGTCGCACGACCGCGCAATTGTCAGTTAAAGCGATGCAGTGCCTGAAGCTAAAATCTCGTCTGGGCAGGAAGGGGGTGTATGTGCCCAGTAGGCAAGTGGTTAACCTGAAATCCAGGTTAGAGTCGTATGTATTCCACCATGGATCTTTATGCTTTGTGAAGGACTTCCAGTTCTGTTTAAAGGAGTTGTAAAGGAAAAAAAATTTCACCCTAATGCAATCTATGCATTAAGGTGAAAAAACATCTGATGATGCTAGCCCCCCCCCAGCCCCCATTTTACTTGCCTGACCCCTCGAAAGTTCCGCGCTCGCTCCCAAGATCCTCTTCGTCGTTCAGCCTGGCCGCTGATTGGCTAGAGCGGATGGATTGAGAGCAGCGCAGCCATTGGCTGGCACTGCTGTCAATCACATCCAGTGACGCGGCGTGCCGAGGGGCGGGGCCGAGTGATACAGCGAGCGGCCATAGCCGCTCACTGTATCACGGGAGCTCGCCCGCAAGTACTAATCACCATGCAAGCTCTCTCGCATGAATGTGGTCAGTTCTTGCGGGGAGGACCAGAGACAGCCACCGAGGGACCCCAGAAGACGTGGAGAGATATATATATATATATTTTTATTTCTTTAGTGACCCTTTAAGGTGAAAAAACATCCGACAGTACCGCCCAGCCTTACCTGACCCCTCGAAAGTCTCGCACTCGTCCCCGTCATCCTCTGGTTCTCAGCCTGCCCGTTAATTGGCTACACTGGATGGATTGAAAACGGCACAGCCATTGGCTGCTGTCAATCACATCCAATGACGTGGCGTGTCGGGGGGCAGGGCCGAGTGATACAGTCGGTGGATCTGGGCCACTGTGTGCAAAACAAGCCGCACATTCTAATGTAATTTTTCACTGCCATCTTCTTCCCTCTAATTAGACCCCCAAACATTATATATATTTTTTATCCCAACACCCTAGAGAATAAAATGGCGATCGTTGCAATACTTTCTGTCGCGCCGTATTTGCGCAGCGGTCTTACAAGCGCACTTTTTTGGGAAAAAATTACACATTTTTTAATTCAAAAATAAGACAACAGTAAAGTTATCCCCATTTTTTTTTTAATATTATGAAAGATATTATTTACGCCGAGTAAATTCATAACCAACATGTCACGCTTCAAAATTGCGCCCGCTCGTGGAATGCCGACAAACTTTTACCCTTTAAAATCTTCATAGGCGACGTTTAAAAAACTCTACAGGTTGCATGTTTTGAGTTAGAGGAGGTCTAGGGCTAGAATTATTGCTTTGCTCTACCAATCGCGGCGATACCTCACATGTGTGGTTTGAACACTGTTTACATATGCGGGCGCTGCTCACGTATGTGTTCGCTTCTGTGCGCAAGCTCGTCGGGACGGGGTGCGTTTTCTGGCGCCTAACTTTTTTAGCTGGCTCCTAGATTCCAAGCAAATTTGTCAAACCCTGCTGTATACTATATAGTGAGATCTATTCCTCCTTGTTACTATATAGTGAGATCTGTTCCTCCTTGTTGCTGTATACTATATAGTGAGATCTATTGCTCCTTGTTGCTGTATACTATATAGTGAGATCTATTCCTCCTTGTTACTATATACTATATAGTGAGATCTATTCCTCCTTGTTGCTGTATACTATATAGTGAGATCTATTCCTCCTTGTTGCTGTATACCGGGGATATGCAATTAGCGGACCTCCAGCTGTTGCAGAACTACAATTCCCATGAGGCATAGCAAGACTCTGACAGCCACAAGCATGACACCCAGAGTCAGAGGCATGATGGGACTTGTAGTTTTGCAACAGCTGGAGGTCCGCTAATTGCATATCCCTGCTGTATACTATATAGTGAGATCTATTCCTCCTTGTTGCTGTATACTATATAGTGAGATCTATTCCTCCTTGTTACTATATACTATATAGTGAGATCTATTCCTCGTTGCTGTATACTATATAGTGAGATCTATTCCTCCTTGTTGCTGTATACCGGGGATATGCAATTAGCGGACCTCCAGCTGTTGCAGAACTACAATTCCCATGAGGCATAGCAAGACTCTGACAGCCACAAGCATGACACCCAGAGTCAGAGGCATGATGGGACTTGTAGTTTTGCAACAGCTGGAGGTCCGCTAATTGCATATCCCTGCTGTATACTATATAGTGAGATCTATTCCTCCTTGTTGCTGTATACTATATAGTGAGATCTATTGCTCCTTGTTGCTGTATACTATATAGTGAGATCTATTCCTCCTTGTTACTATATACTATATAGTGAGATCTATTCCTCCTTGTTGCTGTATACTATATAGTGAGATCTATTCCTCCTTGTTGCTGTATACTATATAGTGAGATCTATTCCTCCTTGTTGCTGTATACTATATAGTGAGATCTATTCCTCCTTGTTGCTGTATACCGGGGATATGCAATTAGCGGACCTCCAGCTGTTGCAGAACTACAATTCCCATGAGGCATAGCAAGACTCTGACAGCCACAAGCATGACACCCAGAGTCAGAGGCATGATGGGACTTGTAGTTTTGCAACAGCTGGAGGTCCGCTAATTGCATATCCCTGCTGTATACTATATAGTGAGATCTATTCCTCCTTGTTGCTGTATACTATATAGTGAGATCTATTCCTCCTTGTTACTATATAGTGAGATCTATTCCTCCTTGTTGCTGTATACTATATAGTGAGATCTATTCCTCCTTGTTACTATATACTATATAGTGAGATCTATTCCTCGTTGCTGTATACTATATAGTGAGATCTATTCCTCCTTGTTGCTGTATACCGGGGATATGCAATTAGCGGACCTCCAGCTGTTGCAGAACTACAATTCCCATGAGGCATAGCAAGACTCTGACAGCCACAAGCATGACACCCAGAGTCAGAGGCATGATGGGACTTGTAGTTTTGCAACAGCTGGAGGTCCGCTAATTGCATATCCCTGCTGTATACTATATAGTGAGATCTATTCCTCCTTGTTGCTGTATACTATATAGTGAGATCTATTGCTCCTTGTTGCTGTATACTATATAGTGAGATCTATTCCTCCTTGTTACTATATACTATATAGTGAGATCTATTCCTCCTTGTTGCTGTATACTATATAGTGAGATCTATTCCTCCTTGTTGCTGTATACTATATAGTGAGATCTATTCCTCCTTGTTGCTGTATACTATATAGTGAGATCTATTCCTCCTTGTTGCTGTATACCGGGGATATGCAATTAGCGGACCTCCAGCTGTTGCAGAACTACAATTCCCATGAGGCATAGCAAGACTCTGACAGCCACAAGCATGACACCCAGAGTCAGAGGCATGATGGGACTTGTAGTTTTGCAACAGCTGGAGGTCCGCTAATTGCATATCCCTGCTGTATACTATATAGTGAGATCTATTCCTCCTTGTTGCTGTATACTATATAGTGAGATCTATTCCTCCTTGTTACTATATAGTGAGATCTATTCCTCCTTGTTGCTGTATACTATATAGTGAGATCTATTCCTCCTTGTTGCTATAATAAGACTTTCTAGTGCTCACAAGTGTTCCTTGTTACTGGAATTGTAACTCGGCATTCACAGGCTGGTAAACTGGAAATATTAGGCCCTATATTACGGCTGGGCATTCCGGAGGTTGATTCACACCGACGGGTGTTTTTTAATCTCCTCTAGAATAACAAGAGGTGGAATATCAGCCCATACTTATTCCAGTCATCATGGCACTGGGTCCTGCCACAGCCTCACCCTCCAGCTTGGGCAGTATTCAGATTTGGCACATGAAAGAATTTTTTTATTATGAAAAGGGAACCATTGATGAATGATCACAGGGATTTTCCAAAAATGTTGAAAGAAGTGTTGATAACCGGAACCTCTTCTGATGCTTTCAAGTTCAAATTATTGGGGAATTTTCTATTGTGTTGTGTCACCGGCGCTCGTTAATCTTATTTTATCAATATGTCCAATTTATCTGCTGCAGTATTGGTGCAACACATCTTTTCTATAAGAAGTGTTGCACCATTTGTAGAGAAAACAAAGTATATATGTGTGAGCATATATTACTGCGCTGATCATATGTATGTATGTATAATGTGTGTGTATATATGTAAATATAAGTATAATACCAGTGAATTAAGTGTTCTCCCTTTATCGCCCTATATACATACCCAATTTTGTGTCAATTAAAATAATGAATAACTCAAATGTCAATGAACAGTGATCAATATGCACTGAACCAATCAATGTGCTGTGATCAATAAACACCAAAGAAAAAAACGCTCCAACCCAATGACAAAAAATGTAATCCAACAATTATATAACGTATATTCAAATCAGTAAAATGTGCATCTAAAAGTCCATTTCTCCTAAGTGCAGCTATCATAGATTTCATCAATAATTTGTGACTTTTTCACCCGTCGTGTCTCCACCACCTCTTAGCAAAAAATGCGCTCACCAGACCACACTTTAATTAAAGCCTGTACGGGATCAGCCTGCTCTTCACCAGCTCTGAGAAGTTTTCCTCTTAGGCTTCATTTCCATGGACGTTTTTACAGCCACTTTTTTTAGCCTTTTTTACAGCTTAAAAACGCCGCGTTTTTGCACGTTTTTTAGCGTTTTTTGACGTCTGGCGTTTTTACAGCTCTAAGGCTGATGCTTCAGATTGCACTGGTCCTGGTTTTTTTTTGCAGCTTAAAAACGGCTCAGCCATCTACAGCTCAAAAAAGTCATGGTGGGCATGGGGCCATAGACTAACATGGAGAGACGTTTTTAAGCTGCAAAAAAAGCTCAGAAAAGTGGCTGTAAAAACATCCAAAAACGTCCATGGAAATGAAGCCTTAATCCGCAGCTCTTTTCCCCAATGAGGTGAATAGCTTTCAAAAGTAAAGAGGCTCGATATGGGGTAGTATGTTAAAACCATAAAATGTATTCGCTCAATAGCATAAAAAGATTTGCACTCACATGCTCTAGTGCCTAAGACCGGCACTAGTCTGTCCAGCGTTACCGCTCTCCTTGCTGTTCCGCCGGCGTGCGCTCCACGCCTCGGTATCGGAGCGTCTCAGCGTACGGAGGTGTTCGTGTGACGTAGTTCCGCTTACCCAGAAGTCTTTACGCGTTTCGCAAGACAGTTGCGCCGTCAGGAATTTATTCTATTGCCTGCTTCATGCAAACTGTGGTTGAATCTGTCCCACTACATTGGATCATACAGTGAAATGTTTCTGTGTAAGGAGGGTTTGTCTCATGTATGTGTGTTTTTTGGCAGGTGTGGTAGAGGGTGATCTGTCGGCGGTGGAAGCGTATAAGAACTCAGGAGGAGACATTGCTCGGCAACTCTCAGCTGATGAAGTTCGTCTTTTGAACCGTCCATCGGCCTTTGATGTGGGTTACACTCTGGTGCACCTATCTATCCGCTTCCAGAGGCAGGACATGCTGGCCATACTTCTGACAGAGGTGAGTAGCGCTTACCAGTCAACTGCTGTTCTGTTCTGTTTATTTTGGGCAGACATCCTTGGTTGGTTGTGGGTGGGTATTTGGTTGTGGTTGGTTGTGTGTGGGTGCGTGGTTGGTTGTGTGTGGGTGCGTGCGTGGTTGGTTGTGTGTGGGTGCGTGCGTGGTTGGTTGTGTGTGGGTGCGTGGTTGGTTGTGTGTGGGTGCGTGCGTGGTTGGTTGTGTGTGGGTGCGTGCGTGGTTGGTTGTGTGTGGGTGCGTGCGTGGTTGGTTGTGTGTGGGTGCGTGCGTGGTTGGTTGTGTGTGGGTGCGTGCGTGGTTGGTTGTGTGTGGGTGCGTGCGTGGTTGGTTGTGTGTGGGTGCGTGCGTGGTTGGTTGTGTGTGGGTGCGTGCGTGGTTGGTTGGTTGTGTGTGGGTGCGTGCGTGGTTGGTTGGTTGTGTGTGGGTGCGTGCGTGGTTGGTTGGTTGTGTGTGGGTGCGTGCGTGGTTGGTTGGTTGTGGGTGGGTGCGTGGTGGGTGGGCGCGTGGTTTTTTGTTTGGATGGTGCGAGGGCGCGTGGTTGGTGGTTGGTGGGTGGGTTTGTGTATTGGTTGTGGGTGGGTGGTTGGTTTTTGTT
This sequence comes from Rana temporaria, assembly GCF_905171775.1. Taxonomy (NCBI): domain Eukaryota; kingdom Metazoa; phylum Chordata; class Amphibia; order Anura; family Ranidae; genus Rana; species Rana temporaria. The sequence goes on from NC_053496.1 coordinate 17,560,480, forward strand.
TTGTGGCAAATTTTGGTACCCCAGATATTTTTGGAACTACTTATGATGGTCAACTACACTGCAGAATGCATGAACGTCATGGGAATAGTAGTTCTAAAACATCCGGGCTGCCAAGGTTCGCCATCGCTGCTCTAGTAAATCTTGGAGTGGGGAGGGGGGGTTCATAATCTGATCTCCATCGAATATCTGTGATCAGCTAATAGGTTTCATGTTGTATTTGTAGGTGTCTCAGCATGCAGTGAAATGTATCCCAGCCATGGTGTGTCCTGAGCTTACTGAGCAGATTAGGAGGGAGATTGCAGCTTCCATGCACCAGAGGAAAGGAGACTTCGCCTGTTACTTCCTGACAGATCTGGTGACCTTCACTTTACCCGCTGGTGAGTGCCAGGTGCTGCCCATCTACAGTGAATTTTAAGCAGCCTTATTGTGCAGCAGGAGTGAAATTATTGCTGCAGTGCATCAATTAGACTTGTTTCCTTGCTATCGGAGGTATCAAAGGAGGTGATTCCCCCCCCTCCCCCCCCCAATTTAGCGATAACTATCCATCTGTATGAGTGCTAGTTCACACCAGATGCAGTTTCTTGCCCTTTTTTCTGCACTAAAAATGCATGCAGTGTTTTCCATGTATTCCAATGGCTGTAGTTCACACCAGTGCAGTCAGTTTACGGGGCAGCAAAAAGAGCGTGCTGCATCTTTTGTGCACAGTACTGTACTGGAACCTAGAAAATCAAAAACACACTGGAACTGCGTGTGCCGTGAGCTGGCCCTGAAAATGTATGCAGTGTTTTTTCATGTATTCCAATGGCTCTAGTTCATGCCAGTGCAGTCAGTTTATGGTGCGGTAACTGACTGGAACCGACTGCATTGGTGTGAACTAGAGCCATTGGAATACATGGAAAACACGGCCTGCGTTTTTAGTGCAGAAAAAAAAAGCACACAACTGCATCTGGTGTGAACTGGCCCTGAGTGTTCTAAGTTGGGGTGTGATAAGTTTTGGGTTTTGTTGCTCATTGGTAGTGCCAACAGTGAGTGTACTCCACGCAAAAAGTCTTTTCCAGGCTTTTTCTGACCACTTTTATTTAAACCAAAGCAAAAGTTCACATGAATATCTTTCCACACAGGGGGTCCTTCCCATCAATGCAACCAAACATACAAATCGGCCTCCCGGCTCTTGATCAGCCTTGCAGCTGAGGCCTGATGCCTTGGCCCTCCTTCCCCAGTGCTTGTGCACACATGCTGTACCTCAGTGCTGTGTCTTTCCTGCAGCTGCTCAGTCTCTGACGGTCTCTCCCCCTCAAGCTCGGGACTTGGTCTCCTGACCTGGACAATACGGTGCCTTTGCACACCGATTCCCTCGGGAGGGAAAGGGAATTACCGCTCCAGGTGGATCAATGTAAATAAACCTCTCAGAGATGAAGCAGCAGGTGCACACACTGTATATAGCAAGTAAAGCGGAGCTCCGCCGTTATAAAAAAAAAAAAATTCAAAGCCAGCAGCTATAAATACTAGACATGTGCAGACTGGAATATTTTGTTTCGTTTTTTCATTTTCGTTTGGAAAATAAATTTATTTAGTTACTCCCGAAAATCGTTTTGATTTATTTTGTTTTTCGTTGGGGAATAGCTTTTGTCCGAAAATCCAATAATACTTGGTTTCTGTCGAATGGTCAAAAGAATATTCGACGGAACGTCGAATCTTTGTTGGTTTTTGTCTAATGGTCAAAAAAATATTCGATGGAACGATAACGAAAAAAACAGATTTTCGGACGAAAATGCATTCTAACGAAAACGAATGCACATGTCTAATAAATACTGCAGCTGCTGACTTTTAATATATCAATACTTACCTGTCCTGGAGTCCAGCGATGTCTGCAGTAGAAGACGAGCAGTCGCTCGTCTATCAGCTGCCCCCACCGCCATCCTCGGTGAGGGAATCGTGAAGTGAAGCGCTCCGGCTTCACTGCCCGATTCCCTACGGTGCATGCGTGAGACGCGCAGCACTCTCCTCAATGGTCCCCGCTGTGTTTTGGGAGCCGAGTGTTTCCCAGAACACAACGGGCGGGAAGTGACCACTCTCCGCAGAGAGGACTCCCAGAAGTGGGTGTAAATACCTGTCTTAGACGGGTATCTGCACCCCCTCCCCTCCCCTGAAAGGTGTCAAATGTGACACCGGAGGTTTGGGGGGGGGGGTTGGTGGTCCGATGAGCGGAAGTTCCACTTTAGGGTGGAGCTCCGCTTTGGGTGAGAAAAGGTTCTGGACAGCCGCACACAGCAGAATATAGGACAGAAGACTGACACGTTTCGCACTTTCAACAGTGCTTATTCATAGCTTAACACTGATCAAGCACTGTTGAAAGTGCGAAACGTGTCAGTCTTCTGTCCTATATTCTGCTGTCATGCATTTTTGATATCTTTTTAAATAAAGGCTAATTTTTGGAGTGTGGCCGTCCAGAACCTTTTCTCACTTAAAGCGGGGGTTCACCCTATATAAAAATTTTTTTTTTTTTTTTTTTCCTCTAGCATTAAATTCGGCATAGTAGCGCGAGCTACAGTATGCCCATCTTTATTTTTTTATCCCCGTACTCACTGCGCTATTGTACATTGAAGATTCCGGGGAATGGGCGTTCCTATGGAGAGAGAAGGTGATTGACGGCCGGCCCTGGCACGTCACGCTTCTCCGGAAATAGCCGAAATAGGCTTGGCTCTTCACGGCGCCTGCGCATAGCCTGTGCGCAGGCGCCGTGAAGAGCCGAGACCTACTCCGGCTGTCTTCGGGGAGCGTGACGTGCCAGAGCCGGCCGTCAATCATCCTCCCTCTCCATAGGCACGCCCATTCCCCGCGGCAGACGGAATCTTCAATGTGCAATAGCGCAGTGAGTACGGGGATAAAAAAATACAGATGGGGCATACTGTAGCTCGCGCTACTATGCCGAATGTAATGCTAGACTGATGTTAAGGAGGGTGAACCACCGCTTTAATTGATCCCCTTGGGAGGATGAGGCACTGACCTCTACTTCTGATTCTAACATAAAGCAGGAACACACCTGTGCCGTTAGTGTGCTTGTTTCCTGGAAAACCTGACCCAGACCGCCATATTAAACAGTGGCATGGCCTTGCCCTGCCACAAAGCATACGGCAGACTTTCTGGACAGTTCCCCTTTTATTCCTATGAAGAGGTAGCCTGTCATTGGGGGGCATAAAAATTGGCATCTCTATAGGAATGAATGGAATATTCACTGCACATGTGCAAAAACGTAATACGGGGGAGAGTTGTGGCACATAGTGTGGGTGTTTTTTTTTTTGTTTTTTTTTGCAGGGGTGTAGACAGGCAACTAAACTTTTTGCTTTTTACTTTTTTGTTTCTTCAGTTGATATAGTGGTTAAAACTTTTTGTACAATCTGTGTCCTATTTGGGACATTTACGCCAAATGCAAATCACGCGATCCCCTTTACCTGGAAGTTCCAGGTAATCTCACCAGCTGCAGTGGAGTAAGGTGGGTATCTGGGTTGGAGAGGAGTCCTTTGCAAAGACACTGTATGGGCAAGGCGACAGTGTTCTAAAGTTGGCATGTTCAATTTTACAATTTCCTTTGTGTCACAATGTGCAGGGCTAAGGCTCCACTCACATTGTAACGCCGCGTACGCTGCGTATTTTGCCGCGATTAGTTAACTTTTTTTTTTTTCACAAAGAATTTACATTGCTTTGTATGGCCGAACGCCAATGCCGCCTGAAAAAAAGGTTCCGGGACTTGTTTTCAGGCGGCAGGCGTACGGCGTCTATGAGATGTGAACCATCTCATAGACATCAATGGAAATTCTCCCCTCCAGCGGCACGGGCGTCGCGCTTCAGGCGTTTTGTCGCCTAGGTGTGAATGAGGGCTAAAAGGTTTAACTCTCAAAGATGGCCCCTAAATGCACTTTTCTTTCTATAGACATAGAAGATCTGCCACCCCCAGTCCAGGAGAAACTGTTTGATGAAGTTTTGGATCGGGATGTGCAGAAAGGTGATTCAGGTTTACTTGACTTCCATATCCAACACCTGTGTAACCTTTTGTGTTTGGTTAAAATTTTCAATATTTGATTTCAGAGTTAGAGGAAGAATCTCCGATCATTAATTGGTCACTGGAGCTGGGGACCCGTCTGGATAGCAGACTTTATGCACTTTGGAATCGCACTGCAGGCGACTGCCTGCTGGACTCTGTACTACAAGCTACATGGGGCATCTATGACAAAGACTCGGTGCTAAGAAAGGCTCTGCATGACAGCCTCCACGACTGCTCCCACTGGTAATCACAACCTGTGCATTTACATGGGGCCTTATTCCTGGCAACTGTTTGGCTAAGCCATGTAGTTTTTTTCAGGTCTGTTTCTATGAAGCCTATTGTCATTTTTTCAATGAAATCTCAGGGTCTTGACTTCTTAACCACTTGCTGACCAACTTTTTGATTTATATTTTTTTTTTGCTAGGCAATTACTTGGAACTTTTTAGCAGAGAACCTAGAGAATAAAATGGTGATCGTAGCAAAATTTTGGGTCACACTGTATTTGCGCAGTGGTCTTTCAAAACGCATTTTTGCGGGGAAAAATACTCTTTAAAAATAAAATGCAAATAAAACAATAGTTATCCCAATTTTTTTTTAATAATGTGAAAGATGTTGCGCTGAGCAAATGGATATGTAACCTGTTTTTAAAATTACGCATGCTTGTGGAATGGCGACAAACTACAGTACGAAAACGAAATCTCTATAGGCGACGCTTTTTTTTTTTTTTTTTTTTACAGGTTACCTGTTTAGAGTTGCAAAGGAGGTCTTGCGCTAGACTTATTGCTTCACTCTAACGTTCGCAGCGATGCCTCACATGTGTGGTTTGAACACAATTTACATATGCGAGTGCGACTTGCGTATGCGTTTGCACGGAGGAATGGGGGCACTTTAAATTTTTTATTTCTCCTATCACCTTCCAGGACGGCAGGCCTACTTTCAGGTGTGCCGTCCTGGAAGGTTTGTAGAAATACCGTCACCGTTAAGTCTAACGTAGGTTTTCTCCTATCACCTTCCAGGACGGCACACCTGAAAGTAGGCCTGCCGTCCTGGTAGAAATGCCGTTACCGGTAAGTCTAATGTAGGTTTTTTTTTTTTTTTTTGCACGGTCCTGTTCAAAAAAAAAATATATTTTTATTACAAGGAATGTAAACATTCCTTCTAATAGAAATAAGCATGACAGGTCCTCTTTATTTAGGGATCTTGCTTTAAAAAGACCTCGGATCTCTAATTTACCTTTTTAAAAGAGTTGAAGAAAAAAAATTGTGCCTGAAAACCAGAAGTGGCGTCAAAGGTCGCTCAGGTTCTCCAAGGGCATAGAGCCGAGTGGGGGCCATCTTGCCCTCACTCAACTTCCTGCCCAGGCATCGGCCGCATTGGAAAAAAAAAAAGGTACTTTTTTAATAACCTTCAATTACAAATTGATTAGTGTCACAAACATATGCACTATGAAACTGGCGTTACCTTTTAACAATCTTCATTTTTGCTCTCAAGCACAGGCAAAATGCAGAGACGAGAGAAAATCTATAGTTTTCAGTAGGCCCTGTTCACATAATTGTGTTGCTGTCCTGCGATTTTAAAAGTGTATGGGCTTGTATTGCAATGGCAGCAGTTTGTCCAACATTACAACTGTTCTGAATTGTGGTTTGTGTTTTTTAAATTTATTTTTTTTTTTTCCAGGTTTTACAGCCGCTGGAAGGAGTGGGAGTCTTGGTACTCGCAGAGTTTTGGGTTACATTTCTCTCTAAGAGAGGAACAGTGGCAGGAAGACTGGGCTTTTATTCTGTCACTCGCAAGCCAGGTAAAAGCCAGAAACAACCATTGGATATAAGAAGGGGGGTATAGGGGCGCTCGCTCTAAAATTACTATTGAATTAAAATATTTTTATGTTCTTCAATACTAAATGGATAAATATGACTTCCTCTACAGTGCAAATCAATACCAAGTGCAGCAATCCAAATGTGAAAAAAAGAATCCTGTTTAAAATATCGATGTAAACCAATGAGAAAAAAACCTGATAAGACTGATAAAAACTAATATAAAAATATTCAGTGATATATAGTATAAAGTGCATCAAACAATATTAGGCAAATCCAAAAAAACAGCAACATGTGCAGATGCAGTTCCTTGTGCTGGAAAATTTCTATAAGTGATCCACAGCAATGTGCATAAAAGTCCAGGAATAAAACTAAGCAAATGTGTAGCAGCCACCTAGTAAAATGAATATAAGGGCGCTCACTCTCTAAAATTACTATTAAATTAACCTAAAAGGTGCATATAACTTGTATGTTCTACAATAATAAACAAATATGACTTCCTCTACAGTTCCAATAAATACCAAGTGCAGCAATCCATATGTGAAAAACAAATCCTGTGTAAAATATCCATGTAAACCAATGAGGGAAAAAAAAAAGACTGACTATATCACTGAATATTTACATTTATCAGTCTTATCAGTTTTTATTTTATTTTTTTCTCATTGGTTTATATGGATATTTTACACAGGATTCGTTTTTTTCACATTTGGATTGCTGCACTTGGTATTGATTTGCACTGTAGAGGGAGGAAGTCATATTTTATCTTTTTAGTATTGAAGAACATATAAGATATTTTAATGAGTGAGCGCCCCTATATCCTTTTATATGCATTTTGCTATCAGTGTGTGAACTAGGTGGCTGCAACACATTTTTTTTTTTTTCCCTTCCACCCCACCCCACCCCCTTATTGGTTTGCGCTTTAGTTTTCCCTAATTTTCAGAAACAACCATTGTCTGCATTGCTGGCAGTGGGAGCCGTGATATCCCTCCAGATAACTGTTTTTGTAAGAGCCATAATTGAGCAACCAATATGTTATAATAATAATAATACTGTATCCCCACACTATATTACTATGAATCCCATTTATTATAAAAGGCCTGTGCTAAACACGGGTTTAACCCTGACATGCCAGCCCCTGCTTCTGCGAATGATTGCATGTAATTGGGGTACTAATGTAACTTCCAAAATTTGATTCAGAATCCGCCTCCTGTAATCCCTTTATATCAGGGGGTCTCCAAACTGCGGCCCGAGGGCCAGATGTGGCCCTTTGCTAGCCTTTATGTGGCCCTCAGGGCTTTATTCCTCCCACTGATATGAGGCACTATTCTTACCACTGACTCCAACAAGGGGGCACTTTTTCTTCCACTGATGCCAATGATGAGATACAATTACTCCTAATAGGGGCACCGCTCCTTATCCTAGTGATCGCAAACTATGAGGCCATATTTATTCTCACCAATGCTGGGCCCGGGGCATTTTTCTTCCCCGCTAGCCACAATCTGGCCCTCCTAAAGGCTGAAGAACAATAAACTGGCCCTTTGTTTGGAGACCCCTGCTTTATATAGTGCAACTCTGATTGGGGAAAGGGAGGGGCTGTACTGGGAGCCAATCGGATGTTCTTATTTGGGATGAGAAATGGTCATGTTGAGAAGAGCGGCGTAAATCTGGCCATACCTTGAATGAAATTTGGACGGTTCAGCAGGGAAATGTATGGCCACTGTGGTTAAATCTCTACTGATTGACTTCTGTTCAACTACCGTGTTGGGGGGGAACTTGATCTGTGTTCTTTTTGGGGGAAGTCCCGCCGCTCTGAAAATACAATGACACACAGCGCAGGGGGAATGTGGGAATCATGTCTGTTTTTTTTTTTTTAAATAAAAAAAACTGACATCCTTGTGCCCCTTGCACACTGCAGTTTGAATGAGCTCAGTACAGCTTTTTATTTTACTGAGTTAAAATACAGCCCATTAAAGTAGTAGTAGTTGTAAACCTGATTTAAAAATAAAAAATAAACTCTGCAAGACAAAGCCATAATGAGCTAGTATGCTCATTATGAATTACTTGAGATCGAAGCCCACGCAGCAGTCCTCGCCCCCCAGACCCCCTCCCCCCTCCAGCAGCGACATCTCTCCCAAAGGTTACTTGTGGGTATTGCGGCTCCGGCACTGTGATTGGCCCGAGCCACGATGACGTCACTCCCACGGGAGCCACCGTTAACGGCACACTGTTTGAAGCAACGGCACATATGCAGGTTTAGGAGATATCCTGGGTAGCTACAGGTAAGACTTATTATAGGCTTACCTGTAGCATAAAGTGGTTGTAAAGGGTTTACAACCACTTTAATTGTTTGCCCATGCACACAGGCGTGTAAACAAGGGCAGTGCATTCTTTAGTAAAAAAAAATATAGGAAAATATGCATTTTTTTTTTTTCGGTCAATAATTTACACCTCATGCACGCAAATGTGCATTTACATGTTGGATAAAAAGAAAAGGGCGCGCCAGTCTTGTGCATTATCCCAAGATAATTTATTAATAAAAAAATTAAGCAAAATCCTACTCGCCAACATGTGATGAATAAAAAGCTTGTGAAGACCACTTGGATGTGGCAAACAATCATAGAGCCAACAGTCTCCAGAAAGCAGAGAGGAGGACCTCAGAACTGCTGCTGGACGGGATAATGCACAAGGCTGGTGTGTACCCTTTTTCGTTTTCTTTTCTGTGATTTACTAGGGTATCCCCTATCCAGGAGGGCAGCAAGGCCAAAGACACTATCCCTGGAGTCATCAATCACCCGGCCATCACACTAATGCGAAAGAGTGTTTGTTTGCTATGACTAAGCATTTACATATTGTGCAGAACGAGAACACGATAAGTTTTCGTTGGAAATGCGCAAACGCGTATGCATGTTAACCACTTAAGGACCCCTTCACGCCGATATACGTCGGCAGAATGGCACGGCTGGGCACAACCACGTACCTGTACGTTGCCCTTTAAGCCCAGCCGTGGGGTCACGCCCGCTGACGGCGCGTGCACGCGTCCCGGTCCGAAGCTTCGTGGCCGTGGGAGCGATCGCCGCCGGTGTCCCTTGATCGGTCCTCCGGAGCTGAAGAACGGGGAGAGCTGTGTGTAAACATAGCTTCCCCGTTCTTCACTGTGGCGCTGTCATTGATCGTGTGATCCCTGATATAGGGAAACACGATCAATGACGTCACACGTCCAGCCCTGCCCTGCCCCCCTACAGTTGGAAACACATATGAGGTCACACTTAACCCCTTCAGCGCCCCCTAGTGGTTAACTCCTAAACTGCAATTGTCATTTTCACAGTAAACAATGCATTTTTTGCTGTGAAAATGACAATTGTCCCAAAAATTTGTCAAAATTGTCCGAAGTGTCCACCATAATGTCGCGGTCACGAAAAAATCGATGATCGCCGCCATTAGTAGTAAAAAAAAAATATTAATAAAAATGCAATAAAACTATCCCCATTTTGTAAACGCTATAAATTTTGCGCAAACCAATCAATAAACGCTTATTGCGATTTTTATTTTATTTTTTACCAAAAATAGGTAGAATACGTATCGGCCTAAACTGGGGGATATTTATTATTGTAGCAAAAAGTTAAACTATTATTTTTTCAAGATTGTCGCTCTATTTTTGTTTATAGCGCAAAAAATAAAAACCGCAGAGGTGATCAAATACCACCAAAAAGCTCTATTTGTGGGGAAAAAAGGACGCCAATTTTGTTTGGGAGCCACATCGCAGGACCGCGCAATTGTCAGTTAAAGCGACGCAGTGCCGAATCGCAAAATCTGGCCAGGTCCTTTACCTGCCTAAAGGTCCGGGTCTTAAGTGGTTAATGCACGCAAATACATAAAAAAAAAAAAAAAAAATCGGAAAAAAGTAGATGCTCAAACAGGAGTATCATGTGCAAGAGGCCTAAGCTTGTCAAAATGCTCCTTTACTGACCAGTCACTGGTTGGTGGGCACGGTGTGATGCATAACTGCATTTTTTTTTTTATCAAACTGGCTTTGCTGTCTGTCAGTGATGTGTAAATTGCAGGACTGGATGGACAAAAATAGAAATTCTTTGCCAGGTAAATGTATTTGAACAATGTATTAAGCTGTTGGTATTCAGCTTTAATTATATATAATATAGCAGTTTGGTGCCAAGAGGGAAAAGGTGTGGCGATGATGAAGTCTCCTAACATTTACTTTACTTTTTAATGGTTTGTATTATCGGGCATTTTTTTTTTTTTTATATCCGCTGCGCATCTTGAGAAAATTCCACTATGTGCATCCTTCAGGCAGCTTTAACTAGTTCCCGACCTCCTCATGTACATTTACGTCGGCAGAATGGCACGGACAGGCACATGTACGTACCTGTACGTCCTCTGCTAGACGTGGGTGGGGGGTCCGATCGGGACCCCCCCCCCCTGTACATGCAGAGGTCGGGTCCGCTCGGGGAGCGATCCGGGACGACGGCGCGGCTATTTGTTTTTAGCCGCTCCGTCGCGATCGCTCCCCGGAGCTGAAGAACGGGGAGAGCCGTATGTAAACACGGCTTCCCCGTGCTTCACTGTGGCGGCGCATCGATCGAGTGATCCCTTTTATAGGGAAGACTCGATCGATGGTGTCATTCCTACAGCCACACCCCCCTACACTAGTAAACACATACACAGTGATCCCTAAATGTTACAGCGCCCCCTGTGTTTAACTCCCAAACTGCAACTGTCATTTTTACAATAAAGAATGCAATTTAAATGCATTTTTTGCTGTGAAAAATGACAATGGTCCCAAAAATGTGTCAAAATTGTCCGAAGTGTCCGCCATAATGTCGCAGTCACGAAAAAAATCGCTGATCGCCGCCATTACTAGTAAAAAAATAAATAAAAATAAAAATGCAAAAAAAACTATCCCCTATTTTGTAAACACTATAAATTTTGCGCAAACCAACCGATAACCGATTATTGCGATTTTTTTTTTTTTTTGTACCAAAAATAGGTAGAAGAATACGTATTGGCCTAAACTGAGGAACATTTTTTTTTTTATATATGTTTTTGGGGGATATTTATTACAGCAAAAAGTAAAAAATATTTAGATTTAGACCCGTCCTCCCAGAATCCTCCAGTCCCAGATATGAAAATATCGGAAGGTTGGTATTTTCTTTTCTGCTGCAGGGCAAAAAGAGGGCATAGGGGGCGCCAACAAGCCAGACACACCCTAGTGTTGGTTTTAGCTTTTTTTTTAAGCCCAACTCAAGGTAGACAAATGATCTTTTCTAAAATAAACCTGCCATTTTTTTTCCTGTACAATCTAACTTGGAATGTTTTTTTTATTTCTTTACAGCCAGGGGCCAGCCTGGAACAGACGCACATCTTCGTTCTTGCGCATATTCTTAGGAGACCAATTATAGTGTATGGAGTGAAATATTATAAGAGCTTCCGTGGGGAGACGCTGGGGTACACTCGTTTTCAAGGTACAGTCAGGCTTGAGTAACCAGATACTGGTTCAGAAAACATGGAAAGCGGAGGGGTGTTCTAATGGGGGGGGGGGGGGGGCATCACAATGGGGAGTTCTCTGTTTTTTTTTTTTTTTTTTAAATAGTGTTTGATATGACTATGTGTTTTGATCTTTGTGTTTTTAAAGGATTTGACTTCTTCCTCTGGCCTATACGGCACTATATAGCTGTTTAGATAATGACATGAGGAGGGAGTTTTCAGGAATGATGTGACAAATAAAATATGAAACATTAGTTAAAGCACAGGTGGCAAACACAAGGCCCGCAGGCCGAATCCGGCCCTCCAGGCCATTTCATGTGGCCCTTGCACCTCCAGCTAACCTCTGGTCCTCCTCCAGACCCTTACTTTCGCTTTCAAGCAATGCATCCAACTTCTTACCAGCAGCAGCATAAGGGAATGGGGTGCACTTTGATGTAAGAGAGTGAGGGACTCAACTTCTGATGGTGGGGGTGGCTCTTGACATTTAATATATGGGGAGGGGATGCCCCCGAAATCTAATCTTAGAGATACAACCGGCCCTTTTCAGAGCAATCATAATGCTGATGTGGCCCACAATTAAATTGAGTTTCACACCCCTGGATTAAAGTGTCCCCTTCCTCGCCTCTCTGCCTGCCCTCCCCTTCCTCGCCTCTCTTCCTACCCTCCCCTTCCTCGCCTCTCTTCCTGCCCTCCCCTTCCTTGCCTCTCTTCCTGCCCTCCCCTTCCTCGCCTCTCTTCCTGCCCTCCCCTTCCTCGCCTCTCTTCCTGCCCTCCCCTTCCTTGCCTCTCTTCCTGCCCTCCCCTTCCTCGCCTCTCTTCCTGCCCTCCCCTTCCTTGCCTCTCTTCCTGCCCTCCCCTTCCTTGCCTCTCTTCCTGCCCTCCCCTTCCTCGCCTCTCTTCCTGCCCTCCCCTTCCTTGCCTCTCTGCCTGCCCTCCCCCTCCTCGCCTCTCTGCCTGCCCTCCCCTTCCTCGCCTCTCTGCCTGCCCTCCCCTTCCTCGCCTCTCTGCCTGCCCTCCCCTTCCTCGCCTCTCTGCCTGCCCTCCCCTTCCTCGCCTCTCTGCCTGCCCTCCCCTTCCTCGCCTCTCTGCCTGCCCTCCCCTTCCTCGCCTCTCTGCCTGCCCTCCCCTTCCTCGCCTCTCTGCCTGCCCTCCCCTTCCTCGCCTCTCTGCCTGCCCTCCCCTTCCTCGCCTCTCTGCCTGCCCTCCCCTTCCTCGCCTCTCTGCCTGCCCTCCCCTTCCTCGCCTCTCTGCCTGCCCTCCCCTTCCTCGCCTCTCTGCCTGCCCTCCCCTTCCTCGCCTCTCTTCCTGCCCTCCCCTTCCTCGCCTCTCTGCCTGCCCTCCCCTTCCTCGCCTCTCTGCCTGCCCTCCCCTTCCTCGCCTCTCTTCCTGCCCTCCCCTTCCTCGCCTCTCTTCCTGCCCTCCCCTTCCTCGCCTCTCTTCCTGCCCTCCCCTTCCTCGCCTCTCTTCCTGCCCTCCCCTTCCTCGCCTCTCTTCCTGCCCTCCCCTTCCTCGCCTCTCTTCCTGCCCTCCCCTTCCTCGCCTCTCTTCCTGCCCTCCCCTTCCTTGCCTCTCTTCCTGCCCTCCCCTTCCTTGCCTCTCTTCCTGCCCTCCCCTTCCTTGCCTCTCTTCCTGCCCTCCCCTTCCTTGCCTCTCTTCCTGCCCTCCCCTTCCTTGCCTCTCTGCCTGCCCTCCCCTTCCTTGCCTCTCTGCCTGCCCTCCCCTTCCTTGCCTCTCTGCCTGCCCTCCCCTTCCTAGCCTCTCTGCCTGCCCTCCCCTTCCTAGCCTCTCTGCCTGCCCTCCCCTTCCTCGCCTCTCTGCCTGCCCTCCCCTTCCTCGCCTCTCTGCCTGCCCTCCCCTTCCTCGCCTCTCTGCCTGCCCTCCCCTTCCTCGCCTCTCTGCCTGCCCTCCCCTTCCTCGCCTCTCTGCCTGCCCTCCCCTTCCTCGCCTTTCTGCCTGCCCTCCCCTTACATTGGAGTTCCTAAGCAATTGGTGTGCAATGCACATATGTTAAATGCAGTGTTAACATTTATTTTTTTTGGTTGGGATAGAAGAGACTGTAAGTTAACTTGTGTTTCTGTACATCAATTGTGTATGCCTGGTGCCCTCCGTAATTCCTGTCTCCTTAGGTCAGTAGCCGCACTTTACTTATCAGTCGTAGATCTGATTACAAACAGGAACAGTTGCAGCTGCAGTGACTAATGTTGGCCAGTCACAGGTCCTGTGATGCTCCATCATGATCTAGAAGTAACTGGCATGGGAAAAATAGATTACTGAACTGCTGGGAAGAGGTTGAGCTTTCTAAATGAGTGGAAGAAATATGGAGTGAATGTGCTTCTGCCAATGAAACTAGTGAAGCGATAAAAATATGTGGCCCCTGAATTGCATGTGAGCCGTTCAAAATAAAATTTAAGTTGCACAATTGCTATTTTCAGTAAAGTGATGGCCTAATCGTATCTCAATTATAAGTGGGCTTTGGTCTTGTGTCAATGGCATCAGCTTGACATTTTGACGTTGGTTTCAGATTTGCATTGGTCTCCTACAAGTGGGTTTTGGATCCCTATAGACTTTGTATTGGAATGCAGAACCCATTTGATTCAAACAAAAACTGATCTTAAAGCACACATTGAACATTCTTTTGCCAATGGTTGTGCATTTGTGCTGTATAACCAAGGCCCCTTTCACACATACGGGCCATTTGTTTAAAGGGGTTGTAAAGGTACATCTCCCCCCCCCCCCCCCCTAAATGGCTTTCTTTTACCTTAGTGCAGTCCTCCTTCCATTTTGCTTTTAAATGTCCTTATTTCTTCTGAGAAATCCTCACTTCCTGTTCTTCTGTCTGTAACTACACACAGTAATGCGAGGCTTTCTCCCTGGTGTGGAGAAAGCCTCTTGAGGGGGCGAGCAGGAGAGTCGGGACACTCTCTACTTTGCAGATAGACAAAGGAGCTGTGTGTTAGTGGGCGTCCTGACACTCCTGCTCGCCCCCTCCCCCCTCAAAAGGCTTTCTCCACACCAGGGAGAAAGCCTCACATTACTCTGTGGAGTTAGACAGAAGAAGTGAGGATTTCTCAGAAGAAGTAAGGACATTTAAAAGCAAAATGGAAGGATGAGGTAAGTGGAGGAGGACTGCACTAAGGTAAAGGAAGCTATTTCGGGGGGAAAAAAATCACCTTCTGAGTGTAGAAGATGCCCCAGCACCCCCCTTACCTGAGGTTCTTCTCTGTCCAGCGATGTCCAAGTGTCTGAGCGGTC